>NC_134402.1:372188748-372788748 GCF_038048845.1 Mixophyes fleayi
TGTGTATTATTACTGCATTACCGTTTTATTGCATGATTTCAGTATTGTACCTTTTAAGCAAGTTTAAGGGTGTCAGCAGCTTATGTTTATAGAACACTGCCTATGTAATTAGAGCATGGTATATGGTTTCTAGTAAGAACTACTGTTTAACTAGTGAACGTAAGTGGGCCTGTGGTCACTCTTAATTTAATAAGGGCTAGAAGATGGGAAAAGGTGAGGCGCGCTCTATAATGTAACACATTGTTTATATGCATATTGCTGTTGTGTTTATGTCATTGCATTGAAAAATCTGTTTTATACGCTATTTCACTTGACCCTTTTTATGTACATATTGCAAAACAACCTTCCTATGGATACACGCTTTAGAAATAAACGTGCCAGTATGAACATGTAGATTACGTTGTTGCTAGGGTAGCCGACATGATGTCAGGAATGGAGAAGTCAAAAACCCTTGACAGATGGGAGTTGGCCAGAAAGTGGAGTATGCTGTGCTACTGGAGGGCCAGACAACGAAGATGATTGCCTGGTAGCCCAAGCCAGAACTCAGAGACGAGCTCTGATTCTCAGTGTGAACTGTTTCTAGCAGCTAAGAGCACACTGGTAGAACAGCTGGAGAAAACAGCATGAAGGGGGATACCGGAGGTTTAGGCCCTTCTGAGGAGTCAAATCTGTCCCCATGGGTGAAGATGCTTATGGAGTCTGGAGAGACACTGTCACTCAACACACGGAGGAGTGGCAGTGCTTTGAACCCACAAAGAGGCAGAGTATAGTAGAGGGTGAGAGATGTACATTTATAGATGTTATCATAGAGATAAATGCCATCCGACAAAAAATAGATTTAATTTAAGATAAGCACATCTGCCGCTCTGCAGTGCAAATACAGTTTTGAACCTGTTAGGCTCTTTTATTTGTAAAAATGTGTCTACATTTATGAATCAAGATGGCTGCATTTGCAGTAGAACAGTAGTTTTCACAAGCAGAGTGGAGGCGTTGTGTAGAATTGGGCAGAGTGAAGGCGAAATTCAGGGCATCGATACACCTCATTTTGCACCTCAAGACTATTGTAATTGAGATAACAGGGAGAAGTGCATTTTCAGGGGCATTCTTTGCTGTTTTAAGAAAAGAGATTGAATCAACACCTATAAAACAGATTCTTTACTGAAAAAGCAGTGAAACTGTTAAATGCCTTCCACAAAAAACTGTATTGGCAAACAATATAAATAGAGTCAAAAAAGAGTCAGAAATCTTTAAGGCAAAACAGAACATACAAGTCTATTAGCATTAATTAATGCAAATGATAATATGTTGTGTGAGGGAGTTGTCTGATTGCAGTAATGATTCAGAAAGGAATTGTCCTCGTCTTAAGGCATATTACACTAAGCTTTATTGTTTGTTTTTGTTTTCTCTGGATCAAAGTGTTTATTTTGTTTTGTTTTTATGGATAAAATGTCGATATCAATGGACATATACATTTTTTCAATCTAAACAATTATATAACTAGGAACAACATAGCAAAATTGTTGTTCAAGTTTATATTTATTTACATAGTAGATCTCTCATGACTCATGGTTTATGAGTCATGAGAGATCTATCTATCTCATATTAAAGCATAAGGTATTGTCATATATGAGAAAAAAAAAATCTAAAGCAATTTATCTTTATATTTCCACTATAATGATTATTATATGTGGATTGTTAATAATTAATTTAACAAAAACACTTTTAGTGAAATAGGTCATTTACCATGTTTTTGATTTGATTTTCTAATTGTATTTTTAAGATTAAACAAGTGTTTAAATGACATTAGAGTGCTGACCTTACAGGTTAACAAGTGCACATTCTTTCAGTGTACTTTTTTATCTTGTGATGTTTAGCACAGTTAAAGTGGGTAAAGATTAATGGGTTAGAAAATCATTTCTTCTCAATTGTTTTCTTGCTACATTCAGCACTGATTTTGTTAATAATTTATTGATGTGAAAATAAATATACTTTCATGATACCCTCCAGCCAGAAAATGTAATTTTGCTATTACATTTTCATATGCTCTAAACTTATCATCATTGTTTTTTCTTCAGTAGTTATTTTGAACATAATCATAAAGGGCTGTAATGAATCCCTTAGCTGTAATAGACTTTGCTATGAATGTAAAAGTTATCCTACGTTTCCTAATTAGAGATACACATTTATATTTTATGCATTTCACTTAGAAACAAACTCATACAAAAATGAGTTTACTTATACACTTATTTATATTTGACTTGTTATGTTCATTTTACGCAACATTCTGTATTTTTCACATAATCCAAACATTAGCATTCATAATAATTTGATTATATTAAACCACATTTGCTTCTTTTAGAGGTTGTTGAATGCATATTCTTGCTGTTTTAGGTTAATGTGAATAAGTGTACCCTAAAGTATACTACTTCTGCTCAGAAAGGAAACTAAATAGCATCTGCAAAACAGTTACAAAGAAATATTAATAATTAATAATAATAATTATTTATTTATATAGCGCCTTTCTGACTGTAGAATTCAAACCACTTAAAATTGTTGCAGAGGGTGAGGAAGCAGCCATCTTGGGCGCACTCAGCAGCTATTCTATGAAATCATTCACAACTGTAAATTGCAAACAGGAGAAATGAATAGGAGCTTTCTATTTAAACACTGCTTGGTGTATCTGTAAGATTTGTCCATATATATAGGGACCTTTGTGTATTTATTTGTCAATGTAAAATGTTCATGATTAGTGGAATAAATGAGAGGCATCTAAAAGTTGGACTGAATCCAGATCTCTATTGCAATAACAAATGTGACTTACATCCAAAAAAGTAACAAATAAACCAATTGGGCCTGAGTCATTAAGGAGAACAAGGTTAAAAAAAGGAGTAAATTTGATCCTGGACAAAACCATGTTACAATGCAAGGGATGCAAATTAGTTTAAGTCTGCTTCCAATCAATCATTTGTATACAGTGCTTGCAGCATGTAATAGTACTGGGTCAGGGGAAAATGCAGGAATGTGGTTTGTATATATATATATATATATATATATATATATACATTTATACACACTCATACTGAATATATTTATACATATATACATGTGTATATATATATATATATATATATATATATATATATATATAAACACACGCACACATATATATATATATATACACACACACACACACACAATGTCCCCCTCATCACATCTATTACACCTCTGTTCCCCGTCATCACACCTCTGTCTCCCCTCATCGCACTTCTGTTCCCCATTGTGACTTGATCACTTATAAATCATTAAAGGATGAACTGTCCCACAGCCCCCGAACCCCAGACTCGTGCCTCTAATCTGAGTCCTGGGGCCCCGCTGCCTTGCTTAACTGGCGAAGTTGAGCCATTAGAGACTGTTCCCACCCCTGCCAGCCTAATGGAGTGTGGTCTGATTGAAGCTGAGTGAATCTGATTGAAGCGAAGAGAGTCACCTGTTTGTCCAAAAGACCCTCCAAAAATGTGGAGGAACCCGCAGTCAGTCCAAGTGGGACCCCTGCAGGGTGAAGGACTTAGAGACTCAGGGGCCTCAATTACTGTTGTGAGCCCCATCTTATTGATCCTCCTGCAGTATTGCAGGGTCGCACTGCCAAAGTCACCATGGCAGATGGACTGGAGAAGGAAGTGCCTGTAGCAAGGGTGTATCTGGACTGGGGAGATGGCCAGGAGTTGCGAGATGTTGCCATGATCTTAGGCAACGATGTTGCAGGGGGAATTGTGACCATATTTCTCAACTCTATAACCCGGAGCCAAGCTGCTAATTTACAGTCTTCAGGATCCACACCTGCACAACCCAGCCCAGTGGAAAAGACCACAGATGCTAGACAACAGCCATCATCAGCAACCACAGCTTCAGTCAGCCCAGAGGAAAAGACCATATCTGCTATTTCTTAGGGATACAGATAGCCCTTTGCCTCTGGAAAGACTGTCCCCTAGCAACATAGAGGATGTTGTCTCTTGCCAATCTGATCTTGTGAGGGTGCCCGATGATCCTGTCCGTAGCAATATTCCAGCTCCAGCGGTAAGAATAGCTGACCACAGTGACCTCCCTTTGACTGACCCCACTTTGACTGACTCTAGTCACCCCAACATAGATACCCCCTGCAGCGTTTCCTGACTTAGACGATAGTAAGGGCCGCAGGGAAGAGTTCAGGGCAGCGCAGCTCTATGATCCCTCACTAGAAGGCATGAGGCGCCAGGCTGGCGGCAGCCTTCCAGCGATGCAGGTAGGGAGTGTGAACTGGCGTAAAGGTTTTTGTATCGTGACTAAAAGACAAAATGGTTTACTGTGCTACAACCGTGTATGTCACCTCAATGTATTAAATACATAACTATACTTAGCTTAACATATCTTCTTGTCGCATACCCTGTGTGAGATTGCCAATCTCCAAAAATGTTATATAGAACCATAATAATGAGCAGGGTGCGTCCAAAGAGGATATAAAAATTCTTTAATATATAAAAAATATTTCAATAGCAGAACTCACATGTGTATCATGCAGATGATATAACCGGTGATACCCGATATAATATCACAATAAACACATATATACAATGAGATAATAATAATTAATAATTTTAAGTGTCTGGCCAATGCACAATACCATTAAAAACAAATTATATGGACCAAGTCCTGTGTGATCAACAGGTATGTAGCAGGAAAGATCTCACCCAATTATCATGTGTAGCTGCAGCGCGAGGGTACATAAACTTGAATCCGTATATAGGATATAACGTGATCCGGAACGTGATGTGAAGGTTTTGCTTAATATAGCTCTCAGATAATATCACGATAATCGGTCTCCTCAAAGATCTTATAAATAGTAGAAGCGCTGAAGTGTAAACATTTCATCACCAGGAGCCGACGTCCCGAGAAAACAGATAACAAACCACCGCTGGTAGACAATAGTGGTATATATCAGAAAGGTTTCAGGATAAACATACTCAGGTGCAGGAGTTCCAATGTGCCGAGGAGTAGTGTCCCGATGTTAATCTGCCTCATATATAAATGACAGTTCGGCATACACACTGAGTAGATGTTGTAGTCACAATCCTTCAAATTAATACGGAATGGACTCCTTGGAGATAACAGAGATATATTCTCCTTCAAGTAACAATCCAGATGTAGGGGAATCCTGTCACTAACGCGTTTCGTTAGCAATGAGCTAACTTTTTCACATCTTTGAATATTTTTTATATATTAAAGAATTTTTATATCCTTTTTGTATCGTGTAGCTAGTAAAGTAGATGAGGATAAACCAGTTTGGGAACAAGTTCTAC
Source organism: Mixophyes fleayi (assembly GCF_038048845.1). NCBI lineage: Eukaryota > Metazoa > Chordata > Amphibia > Anura > Limnodynastidae > Mixophyes > Mixophyes fleayi. The sequence continues at coordinate 372,194,082 of NC_134402.1, forward strand.
TGGTGATACCACGGGCTTTCGTGCGCAACTAATGTCAGTTGCCAATGACTTGGCGGAATACCAGTGAAGGGACTGAACACTGAAGCACCTGAAACAGAACTTTTCTGGCCTGGAATGTTGGATGATGTCCAGGCCTACTGTAAGTCCTGTGATGTGTGTCAGCGTCTTGAGCGCCCCAGTGCTTGTGTTCCACTCAGGTCCTTGCCAATAATTTGGGAACCTTTTCAGTGAGTGGCTGTAGACATAGTAGATCCCCTGCTTGTACCCAGTAGATAAGGGAAGAGGTCTATCCACACCGAGGTGGACTACGCTACCCGTTATCCAGAGGCTGTAGCTCTGTCCTCCATAACTGCGGAAAAGGTAGCAGAAGCGCAAGCAAAACAGAAGACTTGGTATGATCAGGGATCGCGTGCCAGAGTGTTTGAGGTTGGGCAGAAGGTCCTTGTTCTGATGCCCATACACTAGAACAAGCTCCAGGCTGCCTGGGCTGGACCGTACATGGTCTCAAAATGCCTTAAGTGACATCACTTAAGTGGCGTTGCTTGATAGTGACGGTAGGTGGCAGCGAACCTACCACGTAAATATGTTGAATGCATACCACAAGCGTGTGGAGTCGGTAGCAGCAGTTTGCTGCTTACCAACTGAGGAGCCAGGAAGTGACCCACTAACTGACCTCCTCACGGATGCCAGAGAGGAAGGTGGTGTAGAGGAAGTGGGCTGGGATGAGCAGTTGAGTGGCCACAAGAGGGAGCAGCTTGAGGCAGTGCTGTGGCCCTTTGCGACTCAGTTCAGTAGGAAGCCCGGTCAGACTTCCTTGGTGATGTACCATGTGAACACTGGTGGGCATAGGCCAGTTAGGCAACCCGCTTTTCGGGATTCACCAAAGGCCAAGAAAAGTATATACAAGGAAGTACAAGAAATGCTTGAGCTAGGGGTGATCCAGTCATCGCATAGTTCATGGGTGTCCTCCGTTGTATTGGTTCCCAAGAAGGACAAGACAACGTGGTTTTGTGTATAATATTGCCAGTTGAGTAATGTGCCTATATCTGACACCTACCCCTTGCCCTGTATTAACGCTTTTGTAGAAGAGTTGGACAGAGTTCAGGGTTACCTAGAGGACATTTCCATTTTCAGTAAGATTTGGGAAGATAATCTGGAGCAAATAGGGCTGGTGTCAGGGAATATTGGGTGGGCATGTCTGACTGTTATAGCAGAAAAGTGCCAGATAGTGATGTCAGAGGTACCGCACCTGGGTCATCGCGTGGGGGAAGATACAGTTAGGTCAGACCCAGCTAAGGTAGAGACAATCCGAGACTGGCCCCAGCCCATGACCCAGATACATGTACTGGCATTATTTACACCTGCAGGGTACTACAGACGTTCTGTCCCAGACATTAGTACTGTAGCAAAGACCCTGACAGATCTCACTAAGAAGAAACTCCCCAAAGTAGATGACTGGACACTCGCTTGTGAGCTGACATTTCAGTTGTTAATGGAAGCCCTGGTTTGTGTCCAGTACTGTTGGCACCTAATTATGGCAAGGACTTTATTGTGAAAACTGCTGCATCATAGTATGGACTGGGAGCAGTTCTTAGCCAGGTGGGTACACATGGGCAGAAAACTGCTTAACCGAGAGGTGGGGTATGCCACAATTGAGAAGGAATGTTTGGCCATTGTGTGGGCAGTGAAAAAACTTCAACTTTATTTGTATGGACGACATTTTACTGTGGTGACTGACTATAATCTTTTAAAGTAGCTAAAACAAACCTCGGGGAAAGGGGCCGATTGTTGCGCTGGAGCCTTGCACTTCAAATTTATGACTTGAACATAATTCACAAGCAAGCACTGCGGATAGACTGTCTCGGCAGGAAGAGCTGGATCCACCAGGTCCCCCCAGTAACCCTAAGAACTGTGGGACCAGGAGCCTAATCGTTGGGACATGGCACAGTGGTTGCTCGCATGGACAAGGGGGGGAAAAGTGTGAGTGGATTTCTTATAAATAACTTATTTGTGACTGGATCATGTAGAAATAATTTATTGTAGAAATGTAGGCACCAATGTATCGAGTTACATTGGAATGTGTTTTGTATGCAAGTGTTATTGTTTGGGTTTGAAACATTGCTAGAGGAAGTCTGTTTGCTGATAGCAGGAAATGTTAAGTAAGTCTTTATGTTAAGTGACAAAAACTTGTTTAGTCTGTATACCCAGCAGGGGGCCGCTGTATGGCATGACTGGATCTCAGATAATGCAAGCATCAAGTTTAGCACATAACAGAGAAGTGTAAATATTGTTAGCTTTGCATTGCATGTAAAACCATGTTTGGGTAAACAAATTGCATCCTGATTCTAAAAATAGCCTGTGAGACTGTGTTTAAATTGGTAAAAAAGTCCTGTCTTGTATTGAAAATTGTTATTTCTTGCTTCAACTGACCTGCTCCTGGTACCTTCAACCAATGTGAGCAAATAAACAACACTTGCTTCAAAGACCTGCTTGGAAACTTCTCTATTCCTGTGACCTACAGATTGGACCCAAAATCTAATCCGTTCCCAGCTGTTTCTGAGGTTTGGACCCAGCTTTTTCAGTAACACCGCTCTGCCCGCTAACCAGCAGCTCTGGCCAGTGTGATAGGCCAGGGGGATCCATCCACAGCAACCCTGATCAATCGGAAGAGGTCAGGAGTACCAGCCCAGGTACACCAGCAAGGGGTACATTAGTAGTGTCAGTTACCCAGAAAAAGCCCGGTAATGGATGCCGGTAAGGAGTCCAGTGGTGACAGCATTTTTAAGCCCCTCCTACTGCAGCAAGAGGCTGCATTTGGGATAACGAAAGGGAACAGTGACAAAGTAAGCCCAGCCGGATGCCAGCAACAGCAGACAGGGTGGTATAGGCAGTCCATCCTGTCACACCCATCATCACACCTCTGTGCCCCTCATCACACCTCTGTCCTCCCTCGTCACACCTCTGTCCCCCCTCATCACACCTCTGTCACCCTCTTTAGACAATAAACAAACTTACCTTCCAATGGTCTGGTCTCCTTTTCTGTCAGCAGTTCCTCCCACTGCTGCTCCCCACTGACAGCGCTGAGATGTGATGATGACGTCACATCACGCAGTCAGTCAGTGTGGAGGGGGAGCCAGGGACTGAGATAGAAGTTGGGCGATTGCCATGCCCCCTCCCCTGCATCTGCCCTGGAAGAGAAACAGCTTCTCTGGTTTTCTAAGAGTCAGCACTGCGCCCAACACAGCACTGGCTGTAAGATGGGAAAATGAGGCAACTGGAAACCCCCTTGCGTGCGCGCTTTCAGGTAATGCCTGCTTGACAAAATCTGAGTGGTGGCAGGAAGTGAAAGTAGTAGCCCCAAACCTAGTTCTGGGGGTTATAAATCACATTCCCTGGTAGATTTCAGTCGAATGCTCTAAACCCAAGAGTAAAAATAATATTTGAGGAATCCCTGAATTGTAACCATTTACTCCCGCAAAATAGTTAGTCGGCCTTTAGTGAACTCTACTATCACGTATGTGTTAAGTTAATTAGGGATTCAAGACCTGGGGACACCCGTCTTCTTGTCTCACCTCACACATAAACATCATGGGGATCTGAACAGTCGTTTTTATTCTCTTTTTGTACTAATTGTATATAATTGATATTATTCAGTCCAGTGAGTGCTCTTGCTGCTTGTAAGTCTTTCTGAATTCTACCAATATAATGTGTATGTGTATATCGCTATCTGCCACTTTCTTTAATTTTACAGTGACATGAAATGTGACTATCACTTATAAATAAATAAAAAGAACAATAATTTATATGGGGGTTATGGGGGGTATTTTTAGTGGTTTTATATTTCAATTTAGTTATGCATCCTCTAACACATTTATTAAAAATTAAAATGTTAATGTTACAGATTCTTCACTTAATTTTATAATTTTACTTTATATTTTATATATATATATATATATATATATATATATATTTACTTTATATTCATACTGTATAGTATTTACATGTACATGTCTACTGTTGCAAATGTTCGTGTGCAAAATCATTTTTTTTATCCATCATTGAGGAGCTTTTTACATCAATTTTCATCCTTGTCTGTTACACGCCAATCCTTAACTTCTCAGCACTGATAAGTGACAAGTGACATATAACATGTTATACTGAAGTATATTATTTATCCATCTCATTCTTGCAGACCTGCTCATGGCTCTGTTCATTCACCTGTTTCTCACACAAGACAGAAAACTTTAAAAATAGGGATTTAAGTCCACTCCCCATCAGAAATTAAAAGGAAAATGTAAACAAATCCTAAAAGCCAATATGACTGACAATAGTTTGAATATTAAGTCCATAATGATAAATGACTAGGGCAGCATACCTATAGTACACTATGTAAAATAATGTGCTAGACTCAAGAAATTTCAAGTAGGTTAAGAAAATAACAGTTTGCATTTGTTATATTGGAACCTCTTTTTTTTTACTATGTTTATTTATTGCTTATTCTTTATTTAATGATGGAATTGTGTGAAGTACAACAGCAAAATAAGTAAACAAGAATATATACAACTAAAAAGATCAATAATATGAAATTAAATAATTATATGATGAATCAAAATGTCACAATAAGATACAAATTATATATATGTAACAGCATAAAATTGATTAAGGAGACAACATTGCCATTAAATAATGGCCTGGTATCAAAAAGCGTTATTCTTGAATACTGGCACAATAACTGGAATTAAAGTGGATCCAAATGGATATCACATAGGTTACATAATTTAACAATAAAAACGTAAAGTAAATACAATGGTAACAACTGACATTGCAATATAATTATATATGCTCAATTGTCAGCTTAATATGAAAAGCATATAGTTATAAATAATCAATGAATACTACAAGAATGTATATGTATCTATAATAGCGGCAACCTAAAAAGCTTCTCCGCCCTCTCCAACCCGATGCTGATGACAAAGTTGTCAAATAACATCAAATGTGGAGCTGCATAATAAGTGCATCTCAATACACTTAAAGGGGGGGGGGGCAGATGTGCCATAAGATTGTGTATAACATACAATTAAAACCTCAAGTAGTAGGAGGGACAAGTACAAACACAGTGTGTAGGATTTTAACAGACTCTGTCACAGAATCGATCTGTGAAGAATACCGGCTCTGGCTAATTGATGTCACTGTTTATGTGTTTCGTGCTCATCACGGAGCTTTGTCATGGCTAAAATGCTGAACATTGACCAAGATGGAAATAATTGTTAGTCCCCACCCTTAATCTGAAAAACAACAGGGTTGTTGCAAATATATAAAAAGAATCCTTGGAATACTTCTTCATATACAATAAAATTCAGAATATACAAAGTAAATTTAAATAAACACAATGTAATTAAAAGAAAATGTTGAAAAGTAATAAACAAGCCGTGGTTAATTGGGATGCAAAGCATCTATGATATATAATGTACTTAAAAAAATATGTAATAAATTTGATTATTAATTCCAATTCAGTCTCTTTTTCAGTGCATTCATTGGTATTGTTCATCTGGTCTTTATTTAATAACAATATGAATGTTTTCATAATTGTTCTGATTCTACTAATATAATTAGTGTATCATTGTGTAAAAAAGAAATTGCTCATTTTGGTTGATATTTTCATTGCTCTTATTTCATTTTCTATTTTGTATTTATTTAGTATGCACATTTTTTGCATGACCACCCACACATTTGTGGTTTAGTCATCCTTTAATAATACCCTGCTTTCCCTAGTGTTTTTATTTTGTCACATAGAAAGTTACATAGATTGTTATTCCATGTAAACTATAACAGAAACAACTTTTCAGAAATCACATTTTTGTCATAATGATGATTAAGAGATAGATGAATACATATAGCAATATATAAACATTATATACTATTTTCAAAAAAAGAGTGAGAAAATTTGTACTGGCAGAGCCTCCCATTAATTACAAGTGAAGCCATAAGCCGAATGACCTTTAAATGAGGTATTTGTGCAAGTGTCAGGTACTTACCCATTCGGAGTTAAGTCCACTGCAGGTCCCAGACAATAGTATCCAATGGGAGTGTTCACAGCCACAATATAAAGGCTCCTTCCAAGAGCTGCTGGGTCTCTTTCACTGCAGGAAATCCAGGGAACCTGTAAAACAATACAGACTTAGTATCAGTCGCTTCACACTTCTTTTTCTACCTTTAATACTTCTTCTCTTTCCTTTACCTGTCTCTCTATTTCATCAATGTTCTTTCAGACTTATCTTTTTCAGCTGCTCTCATTCTCTCTCCTTTCCAACTTTTTCCCTGGCTGTACCCATCCCTTTATCCCCTGCCCTCTCCCTTTATGGCTGTTTTCAACCTATTTGCCAGGCTCCTGCTACAACCCCCCCCCATTATGTTCTGCCATCCCCCCTTCAACCATCCTCAGCGCTTGCACCCCCTCACCCTGCCCCCACCACACTCCTACCTGTCCCCCACATTCACTTGCTTAGGCTACGGCCACATTTATTCCCTGGCTGATAAGCCCTATCCCCCCCTATCACTGCTTCAAGCAGTGTCCGTTAGCACCTCAGAGATGCTATAAGATATACACATCCCCTGCCACAGCTCTCTCTCCCAGATCAGTTCACGCCTGTGGCACTCAGTTGGCATTATGTTGTTTCTTCCAGGGGGGGTCCCTATGGCTACCCAACTCCTGTGTCAGCCCCAGCCTCCCCTCACAGGTCCACACCTGCTAGACTCAAGCCATAACACAAAAAAATATAAAAAACACACAAATAATGAATTAATAAATATATTAATCATGTAAAAAAATGACATTATACATTGTACACAATATTAATATTATGTGTGAGATGCATATGTTCATTTACCCAGCCCCCTCCCATTTTGTTCTTCTCCTATGAGGGTGTTACCACCTCTGTATATGTCCCCGTGGATGGGATGGTGGTGCCCCCTCCTTGCTCCTTTATCCAATTGATCCAGGTACCTAGAGACATCTAAAGGGGGGGTGCAGTCAACCACCCCTTAGAGCCCCAATTTAACGGCTGCACCTCTCCCTCACTGGTAATCTCCTCCAACCGCTTGCATCCAGTCCCCCCCCCCTGCCTATTCCCCAGTCAGCCCTGGCTGTACTAAGGTGTTGTGCAGTTAAGGGCACTCTCACCACACAACACCAGAAGCTTCTAAGCCTTTTATATTGCAGTGGCCTACATAGAAACAGGACCTATGGCAAGCTAGAGCGTACTAGTGTTATCTTCATATGAGAAGCGCCATTTTTAGCCATGAGGAGGAATTAGTTTGGCATCTGTATGACGACCTCTTTCGTTAAGCTCAGTGGCTGACTGATCTGGGTTTTACGGATTTACGGCATTTATGAGACATAGTTATATAGTTTTGCACCATTAGCTCCCCAGGGTTTGTATTCGAGTGGAATATTTCATATGTTGACATTTACATATACATCTTTTTGTTTTATCTCTTGACAATTAACCTGCACCTTCCTTTAAGCATATGTCAAGACTCACACTGCCCTTATGTGGATACATCCTGACAAGTTTAACATCATTCTATTCAAGGGATGCAAGTCTGGAATGATTTGATACTGATGACAGGTACATGCGGCACATTGTACAAGGGTGGGACGATTTCTTATACCTACTCGTCTGCTTAGTGACTCGCTAATTACAGGGCATTTATAGTCTACAAGACTGAGATTTAGCATTAACCCAAAAGACAATGAGCATAATATATGGCTCACTTATTGGGCTCTACAACCCATATTCCCTGTTGGCACAGGCTAATTTTACCTACTTGGTTTGGTCTGAAATCTGAGTCACTGCTCTCGGAGCTCCAGATTTCTAATAATTTTGTTCCCTGAGCATGTCTGTCAGCTCTTTATTCAGTAAGTACTGAAATATCTAGCCTCTAGGCACCCTATACTGATTTATATTTTGCTGGAGAATTATGCCATGATTTTAGGCGTTACCCATTGAAACGTTAGCATGCCCAAGTTCAGTTCTTCACTCATTACATTTCAAGCTTATGGATTTCTTGTACGAGTACCTGATGCATTAGTAAATATTTTTTAAGGCCCTTTCGGATCTGGACACATACCATAACACTTTTTGTAAACAGTAATATAACCATGCGATCATTCCAGAGTACAATCTAGTTACCCACTACTGTACACTTTACACACTTTGAATGATTTGCTGCAACACTGGAATTAATGTGCTCCGATTTCAGATTTGATAACATGTTTCCCAAAATTATGCTTCCCTTTACTGATTATCATTCAAAGATCTTTTATAACATACATTTGAACATACATTTTTGGCAGGGGGGGGGTGTTACAAAGTGCAATTTTGACCCACAACAATTTATAAGCTTTCTTGCCTTCGCTGGTCCACTATATTAGTGTTATGCTATAGGTCCATGTTAAGGACGAGGAGTACCTGAGGTTTACCTTATGTGACTTTAATGACTGCCACCAGGCCCTTCTAGTTGGTGCACCACTTTGTACCACTTATCTGTTTTTGATGCTGTACATGGCTTTACACTGATGACTTTAAAATCTATTATAATATGGAAGTCGATTACACCTGTGAGTTGCATAGATAGAGCTGATGCAGCATTACTTGCCATCTAACTGAAGACCAGGGGTCGCAGACATACATTTAGCTAGTGGGCTTGGGGCTTCCATTGACTCACCTACAACCCCCGACCACATGTCTGTTTTCCTTAGGCGAGCAGTATTTTAGTACATAGGAGAGGTCACATATTTTTTGACTCCTGGTTTTTACTTGACTTTAATTCTTCACTATCAATTTTTCAGTGCTTTAAAAGTAGCTTCCATCACAGCTTTAAAGAAATAGCTCATTGGATTGACTTGCTCGCACAGGGAGCCTCAACCATCTGCCCTGTTGCTTTGGTACACAGTTGTATAGGTTTAGACACCTTGGGATGTAGCTCGGTTTAGTTCATGCTGCCGGTCCCCTTCCACCAAATTTTAGTTTAACACACTATTTCAGCGTTCTTTGTGGTTCATTGGTATTGATCCATCCCTCTGCAGCACTCACACGTTTGGCTTGTGGCGGCTACAGCTGTGGCTGGGACAGGTTCTTTCATTGCTGCATTTAAGTCCCTGGGCAGCTGGAAGTTGGAAACAACTGCTTCACTCTAAGACAAAGCAATTTGGGAAAGAGCATTGGATAAACTTACCTGAACACAGGGACTCCAGTATATACCCAGTAGCTCTGTGTACCCAATTTGCAGGTATTTGAACCCTTGAGGGGGATTTACTGTTGATACACACCAATGAATCCTTCCACACTAAAATTATATGCAATGCTTTATTTAAACATTCATAGGATACACGGGTCTAGACCCAGCTCTTTACAGCACCTATTCCTTCAGGATTGGGGTGACTACTGCCACGGACGAGGCTGAAGTTTCCATCGCAGCCTTTAAATCCCTGGGCTTTTGGAAGTCGAATGCCTACAAATCTTACATATGGCTGCAGAAATAAAGGTCTACCCTCCACCCCCATCCCCCTCTTTCGGTAAACTAGGGCTTTGCTGCTTAACGCTTTTAGCTAGGACATGAAAAGATTTTTACTATTTTCTTCTTGGATCAAGGCCTGATTAGCTATTTGCCTCTGGGATTTTATGGGTTTTTACTTTAATATGGGTTTACAAAAATGGCTGGGTATGAGGGGGGTGGAGTGGTAGTCCCTCATGCCTTTATTGTCTTTAGAGGAGGAAAAGGTTGGTTCCCCTGAAATCATTGTCATTCATTTAAGGGGTAACAATTTGGGTAAGGGTCAGTCTCTTGTTTTGCCAATCTCCATTAGGGAGTATTTGAGGACCATTAGATTACGCTGGCCAGTGGTAATTCTGTGCTGGTCGGATGTGATACCTATGCTCTCATGGAGGGGTCAGATCCCAGCCCCATGATGAGAATTTTGCTTAAAAAAATATCAACAGGTCCACAGGACACGCGGTCTGGGCACTAGGTGGTTTGTGTATTAATCACCTCTGGTTACAATGAAGCAGAGGCACTCTTATAGGAGGGTGTTGCTAACAGGGCCATCTTACCTTTCTGTCTGTATTACCCAGTATAATTTTATTACTGCTTGTTCCCAATTGTTAAGCATTACAGAATTTGCTGGTGCTATATAAATAAATGTTGATGATGATGATAATGGTGTACATACTATGGGAAAAGGTCCGTGGATTTTCTTAGCGCAGTCTACTGGAGGTTGGGGGAGTTTGCTCAGTCACTTGGTAGAGGGCTGTAGGCCGTTAAAAGTCTACAGCATTGTCAGGAAGGCATTTACAAGTCGGCCACTAATTCGTACGGTGCTTCTGCTGATTGGCCACAGTTCACTGCCCTCTTTGAAGTAACTTTGGCTCTTGGCGCCTTTGTGAAGGGGATCCCTTAACCTGCTTTGTGAGGGAACGTCATTGTGAGCCCAGAAGGGGTGTAGTCACATTGGCGCCAGATTTAACACCAGACCAATCATAAAAAATTATATCCTGGGACCAGTGGTTATATTGGTTACTGCTACTAGTTGTAGCTAGCTCGCAATTTGCCCATTCCACCACCATATCTTATTTTAATCAACTTTCCGGTGTCAATGTCTTTATTTTATTGTAAGTACAGGTTAAGTCTTAACGTGTGAGTGGGGTTTGGCGCAGTGAAAGCGAAGCATCAACAGTCTGCAGTTCAATAATACTATTAGGTATCTAACCTCCTTAAAGTTTGGCTCAAAATTTCATTAATTAATGTCTGATTAAGATTTCAATTGCAAGCTCCATTAGATAAAAATGGTGTCAACTAACTGATCTGTTTGAAATTTGTAGTTTATGGGGTAACCCACAATGTAAAACGTTTCAGATATATCTGTGCAGCTGATCAAAATTTAGAGCAGTTTAAGGACAACACAAAATAAGCCCTAGGTTAATATTGAACAATGTGTTGAAAGAGATGCTGAAAATTTTTCTCCATCGATTGGAAATAAAATGTTTGGATGGTAATGATTATAGTTGCCTGTAATTGTTTATTGGAATCATGTATAATTTTAACCATTTTAATAAAATGTCAGTGTGCACTTACTTTATTCAGTGTATACTAGATACAGAGGGGGTCATGAAGAGTGGAACGCAAGTCCCATGCAACATGAGCATATATTTGTGGGCCATGCAGAGTTGCACACAACTGAGGAAACGTTTCACTCAGCAATAGCCGCAAATGATGCCACTTAAATGTCACATAGCAATGTGCGTATTGTGCATTGTAAAACTGAAAGGAAAAATCAGATTTCGGCTCGCCAAAATTACCATCCATGTGTCATCTTTGCGATCGTCATCACAAGCATTGCACCATGGATGAGCAGGTGCAAAAACTCTACGTGTTAGATGCATTTGCCTATGCTTGCAGATCTGTATCTATTCACAAGAGCAGGAACACGCTATTACTGTATTTTGAGAAACATTAAAATGCACATCACGCCCCATTCCGCCCAGTCAGTTGTAAGGGTCAATATGACTGAGATATGTATGAATCTATTGCTATTGCGTGGGCTTTTTTTCTGGGCATATGCAGTGCGAAAATACGTGAAAGTCAAACTACATGACACTCCTTCTGATGAAGAACAAACAGTGAATGGACAAGATTGCCCATGTATTGAAAATAAAATGACATCTATATGCTACATAGGCCAAGTTTTGTAAACTATAAGTTCTTTACTAAATTTAAGAGAGAAATTAAACATTTATTACTGATCTGTAAAAATATAACATCTTACTGCCAGCACTAAAATACAGGTAATATGCACCATACTAGTAGTTTTGTCCCAAGTAATCTTGTGAATGGTTTTTTGTTATTCCTGAGGCTCTCTCTTGCTATCTAGGTGCCCATATTTTATGCAATCTGTCAATGAAATATGTTGATCATTGGTTAATTTGTGTTCATTTTAAAATATATGACTATAGGGAGTATTAAAGTAATTCTATCGTTTTCAAATAAGCATTGCATAGGCGATTGTATTGTGTTTCTGAAGCACAAAATAATTTATTTTAGCAGATGCAAAGTTTAACAATTCAATACATTATTATTATATAATACAGTACAGTACAGCCAATACCAAAAGATACATGCATACCGCTGCGTTAACAATGCGCTCCCACGGGTACCAGTGCACAGTAGTTCACTCTTGAATACTGTGGTCAGAGAATGACTGAAGCTAGTGGGAGCGCAGCTATGATTATATACATTCAGTGTTACAGAGAGAACAATGTAGATGACGTGGCTTGCTTCTATAGGTCCAGACTTCAGGTGGGTCCAGGGTAAACAGGTCATAGGCTAGTTCAAACAACCCCCTCAAAGGCTGAGGTCAACATTCCAGATGATTCTCCCGCCCAGAAACCAGTTACAACTAGTCCATTAGCATTTTACAGTTTGATATCACTCTGACTATTTATTCGCTAACATCAATAACTAGAGTATGCAATATGCGATCTTTACGGTGAAAGAACCAGACAACTGCTGATGAATAGGGGAATAAAATGATATCAGACATGACACATTTCCTATAACCTGAACCTTAAATAACACTAAAGTGTACATATAATCATAATATATAAACTAATAATAAACTAAATACTATCTGCTCATAAATCACTGTGGATCGGAATCAATTTATATATGAAATATATAAATAACTAAATGCTGTAGTGCGAGTGTGCGTATTTTACCGTGCAATTGCAGTATGCCACGTGTAGCATGACATACTGAGTGCAATCCCACAACAAAACAATATTAACCAATATACTTTCGTTCATCCAATTATACAACATCGACAGGAGTTAAAGTGCCACTTCTGGGGACTCACTTGCTTATCACTAAGCACAAAGGGTTTGGAGCAGCCTCTTTTCTTTTCAATTGGGTTCTGTTGCCTTTAGTACATTTTGTGCTTCCTGACATTTTTATATTTTCAAGCAGCAGGAAATATAGTGCTTGCTTTGTTTATAGAGCAAGAACAGCAAGAGTTTAATATATAGCTTAGGCAGTATTAATACCAAGTTAGGGGTTTGTCCGTGTACATTCCCACTCACAACAGCTTATTGCACTTCCCTTGGATACAAAGTGAAGTGAGCAACATTTTTTAAAAAAGTTCAGAAGGAAGGAGCACGGTGGCTAAGTGGTTAGCACTTCTGCCTCACAGCGCTGGGGTCATGAGTTCAATTCCCAACCATGGCCTTATCTGTGAGGAGTTTGTATGTTCTCCCCGTGTTTGCGTGGGTTTCCTCCGGGTGCTCCGGTTTCCTCCCACACTCCAAGAACATACTAGTAGGTTAATTGGCTGCTATCAAAAAAATTGACCCTAGTCTCTCTCTCTCTCTCTCTCTCTCTCTCTCTCTCTATGTCTGTCAGTCTGTGTGTATGTATGTTAGGGATTTTAGACTGTAAGCTCCAATGGGTCAGGGACTGATGTGAATGAGTTCTCTGTACAGCGCTGCGGAATCAGTGGCGCTATATAAATAAATGGTGATGATGATGATGAAGGAGGGGTCTATGCACCCGTATTTAGGGAATTTTACTATTTATAAAGGCCTCTTGGGTGCGAAGACTATCGCCGGGGGACTCTGGCAATTTTTTCTCATTTTGTTAAATACACATCTAATATTTCATTCAAAGTTAATAAATAAACAGGGGCTTGCTGGCAATTTTTTGTCGGGGGAGAGGCTCGACTCAGCAGCCTACAACTGATTACATTTCTGTACAGTACTTGCATTGACTCTGTTTTGTTAATACCCATAAAATCAAATGTGCAATTTATTCATTCAAATATATCCATTTCATGTAATGCACCAGCTTGTAAAACTAACATATTACTCACTATATTCTGGTGTTTTCCCATGATAGATAACAATTCAGTGAAGCAGTGAATGGAAGGTCAAACAAAAATGTTTTGTTGACTTCCTTGATCCTTCCTTTCAAAAGGTTTATGTTTGCATAACAAGTCAAGTTTCCTTGTTCTCCTGCTTTGGAGTAAGGCTGGGTACACACTGGAGCATTTTCATCCAATAATCTGGCAAATCAGCTGACATACGACCGTTCGGTCGGAAGTCGGGTTAGTGTGTATAGTGACACGATGATTGAAAGTCGTTCCAAAGTGTCGATTGTCGGCAGATTTGCTTGATTGTATTGTTTAATATTTTCCAACCAATCCACCTAACGATCATGTAGTGTGTATAAGTTTCCAATCAATCCACGGGCAACTGCCGATAGTTCCTTGAGCTGCGACTCCTTTTGGGGCATGTGTATGTTAATTTCTGATGCCTGTACCAGTCCCACGTGGTGCGGTTTTCACACAGCACTCATTTTGTAATTTCATTTATATATGTATTGCTTATGTCTGCCTACTTAATTATAGCTATGTGTCACTTTATTATACACCCATTACATATTAATAAAAATGCAAAATATGTGTATTACATTTGTCTGCCTGCATAATTCTAAACACTTCTGTATATAACACGCTTTGGTGATTCCTATAGTTGTGTATAGATGTGTATTTTATATATGTCTGGTTCGATAAAAGTGTAAATGGTAATGCATCTTGTATCTGTGTTCTGTAACCCTTTACATGTACATTTAACATGTTTTATAATCAAACCTTTATTTACTTATTAATGCATATATTTGTAAAATACACATAATAAACCACACATTTTATTTTCAACAGACTTATTGTTGAATTCTGTATAAAAAAATGAACATTTGAAAAAGAAGAAGTTTCAACATATTTATATTAGTATTATAGTATTGTCATTTTTAATGGTGAAAGTAACTAGTGCTTTGTGGCATAAGCCTCTGAAAAAAACTGAAACATCTCCATGAAGTTTTGTTCAACTTTTTGGGATTTTCTTATTACATCACTGATGTTTGCCCTTAGTTCTTTAAAATATTGGTCAAGCTTTCCCATCTTCTCTACCACACCCTGCAAAGCACTACTAACATTCTTTTCTCCCTCAGAACTTTCATCGGATATGACGATGGTATCTACCGTAATAACGGTAATAGTGCGCAGGCCGCGTTACTTTTTCAAGTAAAACGGACAATTGAACTCCCCCCTTTATATTTAATAAAGTTAAAGTTCTTTTCGAACACCACATAAAGTGCTAAATTGCTCACCTTCTACACTGCTCGTAACTTTATGTTGTGGTCCCTCTTCTTGCATCTCTGCAAAGGTGTCCTTTACCTCCATAGGTTCTGTAAAACAGGCGAAATTTCGGTTATTATAATGGTACACGTTTCTCCTAAAAACATTACAGTTTCCACGTGTAACTTCAAATACCTCCTTTTAATACATCTTTTTTTTCTTCAAATTCGGTATCTATTTTTTCTGCTTTAACAAATACATGCTCAGCTTTCAAATTTTCGGTACCTACACAGCACATGTCATCTGTGCATTCTTCTTTCTGGAAATAATACAACATTTTCAATATACTATATACTATTGTCAGTCGCTCATCTACAAATTCATTAACAAGTCCTTTAAACAGTTGTACAACATGTCAAACTCATTTTTTTTAATATTTCTACGGATTCGCATCAGTCTCTGTTGTTCTTTATTTTTTAGGTCTGACCAACGCTTCTGCACTTGAAATTGATTTCTTTTCTTTCCAAGTTTCTCCTTAATTTGTTTTAGTAATTTCTGCATTATTAGTTCCGTTCTGGTAATAACTCTTCTGTATTTTCTCTTTTGGTAGTCGTAGTTGTACTGGTCCAGTACTTTTACCAATATCTCCACCTCTCTCAGGCACATTGCCTTTGCTCTATACACGCCTGTTTATTGTACTTCTTCTTCTTCTCCATCCCCCTCCACTATTTCTTCAAATTTTTTCTCAACTTTTCCCACCTCCACCGACACCTGCTCCTCATCCTCTATCTTCTTACGTCCCTCGAGGCCAGACAGGCTCCTCTGTAATTTTATACACTCAGACATGGGCATTCATTTCAGTTGTGAACCAGTCAGTGGTGGTAACTGTACAGAATGGAGCATTGTGGATAAAGGCCATTCCTGTATAATACCCTTGTGTTTGGCAAATATATCACACCTTACATCCATTGCCATACAAGATAAGTTGTTGAATGTTTTCTTGTACAATTGTGCTTATCGCAACAACTGCATAAATATATATTTTGTGAATGGTAATACGTGTACATGCAAAATACTTTTGTTATACCTATTAGTATTATTTATGATACACACAATGGCTAAAACAGTAGTGAAAATTTTTGTTAAAAATATTACAATATATTGTACATTTTCTTTAATATCATCAGTGGACAAAAGATTAACATGACTCTCTATTTTTATTTTTAAAGAGAACCTGAAAATGTTATATGACTACAATGTGGAGCTCATAAAGGATTTCAATGAGACTCATATGGTGCACCCCTGTTTGTGGAAGATAAAATCAAAGGAATATTGTAACCGAATGTTACGTAATGTGGCTATGCAAGAACTTGTGAAAGCTGCCACATTACCCTGGAGCAAATGTGGAATGGGCAAAGAGCAAAATACAGAACCTTCGGACTGTATACAAGAAAGAACTGAATAAGGTTGAGGGCTCAAAAAAATCTGGGGCAGGTGCAGATGATGTTTATGAGCCAAAGCTGTGGTACTTTGACCTTCTGCTCTTACTTCATCTGTGAAAATGAAATTACACGGCAGTCTATCTACAGCCTGGATATAGACAATAGTTCTCCTACTGATGTGGTCCAAGCAGATGACATACATCCTAGTGGAACTGTAAGTAAAGTATATTTTGCAGTTGCTGTGTAATAGATTTATTAAAGTAGAAATGCATAACAATACAGTTTGCACACATAACATGCTTATGAACAATTGTTACACAAAATCATTCTGCCATGGCACTGCACCCTCCCCGTTAAAATATTGAAGATATGTCTCCTGTTTATTTTACACTGGCACTTGCATTTCTAAGGTGGCCTGACTCTAGAGGTATCAAGCCAATTACCTCCTTTTCCTCTACATTGTTGTCCTCATACTATGTGAACTGCGTACACAGGGGGTTTTATGTCTTAGAAACTTATGAAGAACACAAAAGGCCATCACCACTTTTTCTTTCCTTTCCAAGAGTAGATTAATAGCAGAATGGAAAACTCTGAATCTGTTACTGAGAATTCCAAACGCATTTTCAACAACACCTAGCTCGTGACAGTCTATAATTAAATATCCGCCTTTCTGTAGACATATTGCGTTGTGGGTAAGGTTTCAATACATATCTGTGCAACGCAAATTCTTCATCAGCCACAAACACAACATTTAGTCCATATTTTGTATTACTTGCAGTTGGAATATTAAGTTCATAGTTTTTTAGTTTTGCATGAAAGGGAGTCTGCTCCAATGCACCGCCATCAGACACTTTCCCATTTTTACCAATGTCCACAAATAAGAATTCATAGTCCGAGTCCACCTTGGGCATAAGAATGGAGCTGAAGAATCCTTTGTAATTATAATGAAAAGATCCACTGTTGGATGGAGGCATAATTCGGATATGTTTCCTATCAATGGCACCGCCACAGTTTGGAAAATTCCACTGGCTCGCAAATTCTTCCGCAATAACTTGCCATTGTTCTACCGTTGCAGGAAACTGAAACATAAAGAGGAGTGAAATAGTTTAATTACATGCATTTAATATCATACTCTTCTTTTTTCTAATTTTGTCATTACTCAGCTACTGTCCTGTCACAAGAACTCATGTTAGATGTTGGTGACCAAGAACAGACAAGTACAACTATTGTACAGGGAAGCCAGGTGACAGTGGACAACCATGATGTACCTGAAGTTGCAATCCCACCAAAAACTTAACAGAAGAGGGAAAAAAAAGCCTTGGTGAAGTTGATCAAAGTGATGCACTAACTACAAAGATGGTGCAATGCGCAAACACTTTGATGGCCAAAAAACCTGCACAACACAATTTTGACCTACTTGGAGCAATACTAGCAAGCAAAATGAAAAGTGCTAGTAAACCAATACAAGTGGAAATGGAGCGTTTGGTGTGCGACCTCATGTGTGGAGCTACCAAGGAAGATTTGTACCTGGATACAATTATAGCAACAGCAAACCACACGCAGACACCATTGTACACATTTCAGCATGCACAGATGCAGCATACTAGTATGGGAGGACAATATTTAATTCCAAAACCATTCCTGACTTCTACCCCTATTCCCAGCTCAAACATGCAACAGTTCATGTAATCACAAATGGATAATAGCGAAGTGTTGGAATATGAACAACTATAAACTGTATATTTGGCTGCTTTTATTGGTTTGTACTTTATAAATTTAATATATATTGTAAATTTTATGTATGTAAATAAAATTAGACATTTATATCTAAAAAAGACTATTTATGTTTACCAACCTTAATACTGTTCATGAAGAACTTCAATGATATCATAACAGGTCTCAGGTACTATCAAACCCAGAGCTTGCGGTGGAATTGCTGTGATGTATTTCAGATCTGCTAGTGTCCTTCCTGTTGCCAGAAATCTTAGGGTAGCAGCCAGTCACTGCTCAGCAAATATGGTTCTCCTTAAACGGGTGTCCTCCTTCTGGATAATGGGGCATTCTCAGGAAATTCCTGAAGTCATTGGGGTTGTTGTCCCGTATCTCCTGTAGCAGGGGCATATGAGAGAATGAGTCTCTCTACTCTTAGTCCAACAAGATCTATTCATCTCCTTCTTTACCTTTGGGTCTGTACTTGCAGTCTTCTTGCCACAGCGAGCAGAAGAAGAGCATTTGCTTGTTGTTCTTCAACAGTATTCATATTAGCAAAAGAAAATGTATGTAAGGGTGCGAATGAACGTACACTGTACATGTGCTAACGAATGTATGAAGAAAACGTGTTCCTTTTTTTATGAGGTTTGGGGTGGTTACTATTGAACATGCTGTGCCCTTTATTTAAATTTCTCGGGAATAGCATTACATGGACCTCATAAGTCGTTTCAGTGTGTACAAAATTCAATCTTTGCTCACGACAATATGGCTGTGAAAAGTCGCTGAACGGACGGTCGGTCTTTTGTAAATCATCTAAAAGGTGACTAGTGTGTACGCATTAATTGTCCAAGTGATTGGACCTTTGGTCGAAGGTAAAGTCGTTGCAGACAACACCTCGGTCGGAACATTCTTCAGTGTTTACCTAACCTAAGTTAGTAAGCAGTGAAACAAAATTTGGATACACACTACAGAAAATTTCTCTCTGTGAGATTTCTGTAACAACTTTACCAACTACTGAAAGTCCCGGTGAGCAAGCAGATTAATGTATACAAACCTACACAATTCACCTTCAGATCTGTGCTCTTCATCTGTTATAACCATTGGCTGAAAAGATTGTGACTCTGTAAACTCTATGGAGATCATCCTACACTGTTGGTCGTAAGTGCATGCACACTGCAGAATATGCCTGACATCATTCCATCGTTTATAGAGATTTTTAGTCAGGTTATAAAATCAAATGAAACAATATGATGTGCTTGGAGCCTACACACATGAAATATCAGACCTAACAGTAATTTATCGGGTGATTGGCATGATAATTGGTTGAAAAACCTGTAGTGTGTAAAGTGATCGTACGCACATGTGCCTATTTAGATCTGCGACTTTTTGGCACTTATCACCTCATACGCCTGAAGATGTGTGACGGGGAGGGAAGGGGTGTTCTAAAGTAAGTAATGTAAATGTAAATAATATACAATAGACAGAATAAACAACAGGTTAAAAAATGTGTTGCTCTAAATAATATTACATTTCTAGACACTATTTCTGACTCCATGTGAATTCTATTGTTCTACTTTAATTTTATGACTTAACATACAAAATCCACAGTGAAATTACTAGTAAAATATTCTCAAAAGCAATTACACTGATATACAAAATTATAACTTAAAAAGTGCAAATGTAAAGTGTCAAGAAGCAAAAAAAAAAGGTGACAAAAGGAGTGAAACTAAGATGAGCTGACTAAGATACAAAGAACAATATTTTTCTATTTTAACCATCAACCTCAAGACTGATAACCATTAGAAACCTTCATCCTCCCCCTTCAGCCATAATAATAAGCCTTTAGTCACACCAGCTGGTAGTTTAAAACAATGAATAGAAGTCACCCTAAAAACATGCAAGTGCCTTATTAATCCTTTAACACATTATGATGTTTAGAAACGTCATATCTGGCAGTGCAGATTGATGTTTTTTATTTAATGTCGTAAAGGAGACAGGGGGATCATGTTGTGAGCTTGGCAGATCACAACTGTTAATAACAACTACCAGATTCAACAATAGGTCTAGCTACAGCTCTGGTCTGTTTAGCACTGTAATTTCTAGAAATGTGCTGGAATCTTTTCAGCTCAGTAAATACTAAATGTAAATAGAAAGTAATGTAAAAGAAAATCTTTTCATATTGATGTATCTTCATAAGTATGATTGCTTCAAATTCTTGATCGTTTGGGTCTAGCATAGTAAATGCTAACAATAAATATTGTTACATTTGAATGAATGTAGGCGTCACAAATATTTTTTATTTTTTTTGCTGTGTCGAAGTAGTTAACATTTGACCTTTGGGATTTCGTTCAGAGCTGAAGAGCAATTTCAGCTGGTGTTTTTCTGTTGAATTTGTCAGCAGGAAAATGCTTATAGCGAATGTGCTCAAACATATAACTTCAGCTTTTTTATAGCTACATTTTCAGCCAACTGAAAAGATTTTGTCTGACATTATCCCAAAACTGCCGACTAGTAAACAAATGGGATTGTGCAAAATGTTGGGCTGTGTCATAAGACACCATGACATGTGTGGTAACTATTTCCTAAAGACTCATGATTTATTTAGGAACATAAATGCGGATACTTGACGTATTTTGCAATAATTTGTACTCTGCATCCCCAAGAAACTTATTATATTAACCGCCAGAAAGCGCAAGTGTATGCAATTCATCTTCGAGCGTAAAGGGCAATCAAGACAGGCTACAATTTCATCAACGGAACAGGTAGGGGAATCGGTGTATTCATCGGTGTACAGTAAGGGAATGCCAAACTCGAGCACACACAGCAGCCTTTGATTCAAGCTTTGGGCATATCTAGGGTACGTGATTTTTAGCCGCATCACCTGCATCAGCTACAGGTACGTATCCTGCAGTGTATTGTGTCTGTCAGTCCAGAGCGTACCTAGACTCATATTCAACAAGAGACTACTGCTTGTAGTTGAATACGGATGTGCGTAGACCAGATTTATGTGCGTTTAAACAAAAAGGCACATTGCGCTCAGTTTGCGTGCATTAATGAATCAGGCCCTCTATGACTTGACGTGTTGTATAATAATGTTTGATGTTGTTCTCTGACCTGTTGAGTTTTACAATGTCATATAAAATGTTCTTCTTTTCTTCCTTCCCTCACTTTCCTTTGGACCTGATACCACTATTTCATAAGAGGCACAAAGAGTTTTTTGCTCTGATACAGTGGTGATCCCTATATTACAGTTTGATACCAGGAGAAATTAGTATTATAATAATATTTAATAATGAGGCCATTTGGGAACTTCCTAATGGACCTAACTAATTAAGTCAAGACAGTGAGAATACAAACTGCGCCTATTTTGCGTATGAGAGGGGATACAGGGTGGTGTGGAACAAGAGCTAGACCTTATGATGTACATTTTGGGAATGGTATTTCTGAAATTAAGTATCTGAAATGACTCTCTGTATTGTCACTTTATATCCAGGGTTTAGCATCCACAAAACATTACCTTTTGCCATACACACCAGTATCATTATCTCACTAGGTTTTTGTAGCGGTGCATGCAGGCAGCAGAAATAGCCCATTCACCCTACCCCCATCTTGACATAACGTGTTCCCTTCAAATGACTGTGCACATTATTTTCATTTTTTAAAATAACAATTTCATTTTTGGGTGGCTCAATGCATAACACACTAAGTTGTAATATTATCAGCAGCACAGTGTTGTGCGATGGAAAGAGGAGTTGCTGAATTCCGAGCCCGCATAAGGAATTCAAGAAAATCCTGAGCCCAAGCCCTATAGCCTATTTTCCACTTTTCTACAACACATCCCCCAATTCATGGAAGCTAATTTTAGCACGTGAAGTGATTATTCCCCTCCCCCCTTCCCTGGTAAACACAGACAGATCCAGCACTAGAAATTTTCTAAGCCTACTTGGTTTACTTTTTGCAGTTTAGCAGTGGTGACACATGGCCATTGAGCTTCAAGAATAATTACAGCAAGCACTCACACCCTAGTCTAATGTACTTACAAATTTTACTCACATTTGTTAAATATAAACAAACAATTAGAAAGTGGTTAAAATTTGTGTACATTTAAAATTCTGTTTTTTCCTAAGGGCAGTGGTTGAAGTAAGAATGTAAATGGTGCTATGCCAATCCCCTCTTCTCCTACTACTACTATCATTGTACAACTATCACATTCCATTCACTTACTTTCCCATTACATCTTTCATACCGCCACGCCTAAATTTCCACTTCGAGCAATGCCTGAGTGTATTTACATAATGATACATTAATAAATGTGTGTAGATTACACAATAGCACAATAAGAAAATATTCTATTTGTTTAAAATGGTCAAGCACTAAATCATCTCTGAGAAAGTGTATCCTTGACATGGCCTCTTGAACTGATATTTCTTCTAAAAAAATAATCAAGCCACTTTAACATTTTTTATAAATCATAACATTATTTAAAATTTGTGCCAAAGTTAAACTTTGGAGGAAGGAAGAAACAACAAAAAAGACTGTTTTCAAGTAAAAATCTCATACAACCACAATGTGTATGAGTGCATAGATACCATATGACGCTAGGCTACATACAACTGCCCCTGGCAAAGTGTAAAAATAAATTTGCTTGCAAAATAGGATTGAGTGCATGGAATGGCTAGGACAAATAAATGTATTCTTTAAGAGAAAGGTGGTAGCATCTGCTTGAGGTGCCCATCATTATTGCTTGGGTGGAAATGAGAGATGGTGGATGGATGGGATCATCCACTTGTGGTGAGTGTTGTAGGCAAGAAGACACTTGACAATTGAAGCATTAAACCCATATAAGACAAGCGTTGCGCACGTATGATTTGTAATGTGTAGCAGTTTTTATATATTAGTCCATTATTTGGTAAACAGACCAAAAATTCTATTTAGAAACTAAGATTTGTTGCTTTGTCACATTGTCGTTATGTCGTATTGTGGCGAGGTTTCCTTCCAACAGTCAACCAAAAAATTATGTTTTCAATATATGTCGCTTTGTCACGTTGTTACTATGTGATCTAAGAACCTTTTTGTTTTGATACTAAATAACTATGTAGGATGTGGGAGCTATACCTTGAGAGCTGTGGAAGCTATTCGCCAACGAACCAACAAAGACACAGAGAAACAAGCGTCTTCTTTTATATAGAGAGAGATTGTAGATTATGCATTTTTCAAACACTAAGGGCCTCATTAATGTATTAAAGCATTTGGCAATTCTCTGGCCAACTTTTTATAACTTTAATAAGAACAAGCTATAGGAATGTAGGGCCTGATTCATTAAGGAACTTGAATTAAGAAGTTTCTTATTTAAGTCTCCTGGACAAAACCATGTTACAATGCAAGGGGTGAAAATTAGTTTTCTGTTTTGCACATAAGTAAAATACTGACTGTTTTTTCATGTCGCACACAAATATCCACTTAAATAATAACAAATAAGCTATCAAGTATTTGTGTGCTACATGAAAAATCAGTCAGTATTTTACTTATGTGCAAAACAGAAAACTACTTTTCACCACTTGCATTGTAACATGGTTTTGTCCAGGAGACTTAAATAAGAAACTTCTTAATTTAAGTTCCTTAATGAATCAGGCCCTACGTTCCTATAGCTTGTTCTTATTAAAGTTATAAAAAGTTGGCCAGAGAATTGCCAAATGCTTTAGTACATTAATGATGTCTCCACTGGTAACTGTATTTGCAGCTTTGGCTGCATGACTGATAGCAACAGAACAGGTAGAATTCACAAATTCACTGTTTTAAATAGGCAATATAATTGAAACACACTTTACTTACCAGCTTTCAGTTTTTAAACTTGCCTTTAAAGCTATTTGCTTCTTTATATTTACCATGCACAATCGCCGGATATCGCCGATTTGCAAATATCGCTATTTGATACATTTACCGCCTGTTGTGTAAACACTGCATCCACTTAAATGTTTTGGATATTGAATTAGTCATTTGGCTAAATGTTATTCTTTTTTGTGTAAATAATGTACATTGAAACCTAGCTGTCATTGTACTCTATTAAACTAATATTAAGCTTCCTCCTGCTGAATACTAGATACATGGATTTACTATTTTTATGATATTGCAAGTCATTTCATTCCCAGTTTCTATTATCTGCTCACTCACCGATATGTCAAATGCAAACCCCCACCTAAGAATCTTTTAATGCATCATGAAAAAGAAGAGGACCCAATTGGGAAGAACGTACGATTAACGGAGTGCAGAGTACTTATAATAACAAGAAGAATTAAAATGCAAAATATCCCTGTGAGTGCAGCTGTTTGAATGCATTTAATGTGGAATGAGTTGGCACCGAGCCAGCTACAAGGTTCCAGTTGAAAGAGGGCTGTGTCTGAATCAGAGAGAAGGGTTACTGAGGTTTTGTGTGGAAGAATTGTGTGGTTGTCAGAGCGCAGGATATGCTGCTCTGAATTGGTGAATTTTTTTTTATTTTTTTTTTAGCAGGGATGAGTGAACTGCCTGAATAGTCAGAGACAGAGCATTCAAATAAAGGCTTGGGTGTTTCCTGCTATAGAACACAATTCCACACTTGCTAGGTGAAATCTTGCTTGTTTGACATAAACTGCTAGGACACTGCAAATGTGAGGAGCAGAACAAAAGAAAATTATGTTAACTGCAAAATGGGATTTCTGAAAATATGTCAATTATTATTATTATTTAGTTAGCTATAAGGTAAGTGGAGTGGTTGAGGGAAAATAGACTATATTAAAACTGTATGTTAGGATGATTTATTATTGGTATACACAGCATTGTAGGATTGGTCTAATAGCTAGCAAGGTCTTTTTTTTATGTTAATGTGAAGTAGAAATCCTCCAATGGATTAACTGGTTAATAGTCATTTTTTACTTGATAGGTGAGTTTAGCTGGCTATAGATGTACCAAGTTTGTTTTTGACAAAATCTGCCCACTTCACTAGGAAGTGGGCAAAATTAGAGCCAAAATGCCATGATTCTGAGGGAATCTCAGCATTTGGCCCTGTCCCCAGCTGTAAAACGACACGTTTGCGTCATTACATCGCGGGGCGGGCCCAAAATGGGAGATTTGCATAGCCCCGCCACCAAAACGCCCACCTCCCCCAGGCAGCTCCCGGATGCCGTCTTCTTAAAGTCGGCAAGTATGAGTTAGGTATGACTCCAAGCTTCAGGTGATGCCGGTGTACTGGAATGGAGGCAGGACATAAAGTATAGAGTTGTCCAAAAGTGCTTAACACCGTAAATATACTGTAAATATACAGTGGTTGAAGTGGGGGTGTATATGGTGGTATACCTCCACTTCTCCTACTGCCTGCTGTACAACTATCAAATTCCACTCAGTTACATTCCTATTACATTTTCCATATTGCCACTTCTAAATATCCATACTGCCATTTCTAAATTTCTATACTGCCATTTCTAAATGCCTACTTCATTGCACTATTCATCCCTAACCAGACCACGCCCTTACTGTTTATATATATTATATGTATTCCTTAATATATATATATAGTCATTAATAATGTCATTTTTATTCATATTATAAGAAAGCTTCATCTTCCACATGAGAATCAACTATTGTGATATCTCTGAAGTGATTTCCTTCACACTAGAAATGTGAAAGCAGAGAAGAAATTTTGTTTACAGCAAAGCATCTCAGTAACATGTTTCTTCACCAGCTGTGAAGAGCAGCTCACTTTGCAGTGTATAAATAAATTGTGGAAAGCCAATTTGTGGGAAAAAGATGGAATTGTGTGATCAATGTGAAATGTGACTAGCGCCTGTAATAATCCACTTCTAATTATACAATAGGGAAGTATGTTTCTCTGTCATTTTCCCCACCTCAGCCTAATAATCTTTGAGATGCAGATTTGCAGACAAATTATATAGTAATAGCAATTACCAGTTACATTACAAAAATGGTCAGCACTTCAAAATTAATTAGTCCTGGCAGCTGTAAGGTCAAGTAAAGGTAGTTTTGTAACAACATTATGCCAGCACAAATTACTTATGTTTAAACCTAAAATATGAGTTCCAAACAGCCTGACTTAATGCTAGATAAAAAAATGTATGATAAAATAATGACTGCATTTTATCATAACATGAATTTAGTGTAACTACTTGTGGTTTGAAGGGGGAAAAAAGGAGAATTAAATAAACCATATCTCTTTCTTTCTCTCTCCATATTTATATCATCACTTTTATAGTTTTGCTGTATTCTGTCATTTTTAAATATTGACGGTTTGTGATCTAATAAAAGACACAACAATTTGATTATTGTTACCGTGTTTGGGGATTTTGCAGTGTTTTAAAAATGAACAGAAAGGAAATGAACAAGAATGAATCTATGCTTTTTTTCTGTGTTTTTCGCTTTGGTCTTCTAAGCCTTTCCTGGAGTCAATGTGAAATGTAATTGCTCTTTTGACCTCTATCTTCTCTCTCCCTGGGTCTAAAGAAGAGCTACATTGGTTGATTATTGCAGGAATGAAAGGCACTCTGACCTTGTCGACCAAATGACTTGGTGCTTTCAATGTTGCCCATTATGCTGAAGGCAAGCGGCTCCTGGAGAAACTGGAATCTACAGGAGCACTGCTGTCTGGGCAACCTGCCAGCAAAGGCTTCATCATCAGCAATTCAGACATAGCCAAACAGCTTGGGCAGTTAAGGAAACAGGGAAAAAAACATATCAAAACACTGTTAGCATAGAATACAAAAAGCTTTCAGATGTTGATCACAGATTGCTGCACAATTTAAGATCATTGATACACCTGAATTGCACAATGCCTGGGAGCATATGGAGAATATAAATCGAGATGTAACCAAATGTGACAAATGATGCATAAAAGCAAAAATAATATTCATTTTTAATATATTAAAACAGGATAGTGCTGCAATGCATCTAATTTGCTGTAATCCATTGTATTAAAGATATCAAGCATCGTATATATTGCTAATGTATTTTCTGTTGCTACGATTAATGCAAGTGTTTAGTTTATAGGTAAATAAAATGCATTGTACCATTTTACAACCCTTGTAATGATTATGTTGCAGATGTAAACGTTGATTCTGTGCAAAAAAAAGTCACCTTACAGAGTAAAGTAATGTACACTTTCATCTTAGGGCCCCCTAAAAAGAGCAATCATTCCTGTTACAGTTGTCACACAGGCTTTTTAATGCCTTTTTATTTGTCACTTCCTAGATAAAGGGCATGTTTAGCACAAATACCATCATATTATTCATAAAGATTATGTATTTTTTCCAAAATATATACAATAATGTGGTATCCCTAGGCGTATACACTAGTGGAAAGCTGCCTTGCTAGAAATAGGGGACCACCTTCCCTATATAAATTAGAAAATGAAGAAATGATCTAGCTACGGCGCTAAGTACAATAAAAGCAAACACTAATCCAAATACAATATTAAATACAAAAATGTATAAAAAATAAATAAATAAACAAAATGTGTCCACAATATAAAGTGAATATCTGTTCCAATCCAATGTTTCCAAAAGCATCTTAAATCAGTAAATCAAAGAAATGAAAAAATATGTTTCTAGCGAAGTATGGTGTGTAAAAAATATATAGAACTTATGGTATTGCATTCATGTGATGTAGATGAATATAGAGCCTTTCACATAGTCCTCACGGACAATAGCAAGTTGATCAGGAGATCTTTTGTAGAAAAATCTTTTCCCTCGCATATGATTCAAATTGGACAAATTATATGAATAATAAAAATATTACATAGTGAAGTATGTCAAATCACCAGCTTCACAATTACAATACAATTACTATACAAGTGAAAAGGGAATGGAACAAAATTATTAAAATGTATGATTCAAATATATATCCCCAAAGGGAACATAAGGACTCGTACCAGAAGAAGATGAAAAAACAAGCCTTGCAAAAGTAAATGTAGATACAAGGGTCAAAGAGTCCATTGATGCCAATTTTTCCAAATGCCACAGAGTTCTTTGTTCACAACCATTCACTATTCACTTGTATGGTTACCATGAGGCTGGTAATATTCACCTGAAATTGACATACTTCACTATGTATTATTTGTATTATTCACATAATTTGCTCAATTGGAATCATACAAGGGAGAAATGATTTTTCTCCATCTTCAAAAGGTCTCCTGAACAGCTTATGAAATAAGAATATGTAAAAGGTTTGTTTTCATCTATATCTATCACTCAAGTGCGATATCACAAGTTTTATATATTTTTTACACTTTCCACATAGTACTTCACTATATACATATGTTTTGGGTTTTTTTTGAGATTCACTAATTCAAGATCTTTTTGGAAGCACTGGATTGGAACAGATATTTACTTTATATTGTGGACACATTTTTCTTGATTTATTATTTTATTTTTGTGCATTTTTTGTATTATTTCTTGTAATATTGTATTTGGATTATTGTTTGCTTATATAGTGTTTAGCGCATTGCGAGACCATTTCTTCTCATTATATATTTCTCCACTTAAGCTGGGAACACACTACACTGTGTTGTCCAATAATCTGCTCAAGCAGACGACATGCGACCGCTCGTTCAAAAGTCGGGTCAGTGTGTGCAGTGACACGATGGTCGAAAGTCTGCCCAAATAGACGATTATCGCCTCATTTGGTTGGTCGTACCATTTAATATTTTCGTTCCAATCTCGTTTCCGTTGTGTAGTGTGTATAAACTTCCGACCGATCCACAACAGTGAGTACGAAATTACAGTCATTGCTCACGACAACATGGCTGTAAAAAGTCGCTAAAGGAACGGCCGCTCTTCCCTTTCTCGTCCTAAACAAGGCTAGTGTGTATGCAGTCCATGGACCGAGCGATCGGAACATCGATCGCATGTAAATTTGCTCGGCATAAAAAGTTGGTCGAAATTTCTGTAGTGTGTACCCAGCTTTACTCAGCCCCCTGAGAATAAAACTAGCACAAATTTGATCACTTGACAACTGGGCCACACAACTGGATTAACACATAATCCACCCTTGGTATGGTTAATGTAAGTGTGACAATGACCAAAAGTAGATTTTAACTTCTATTAATTGTATTGGTAATGCAGTCGTTACAACACATTTTTTTCCCAGGGACACTATTTTGAACGTGGATTGAAGTGTTCAAGAAAAGGGTTTTTTCGATTATCAATTATAGATTGTATCAAATTTAAATACATTTAGCTATCATATTTAAAGTATAGTTAGTGCAAATATAATTTAAAAAACTGACTATACCTGATACTTTATTTAGTACGGAGTACAAAATGTCTAGAAACTGCCATTCCTTGCAAAGTCAACAATTTGCATTTTTACATATATAAGCACACAATTTGACAGTTCTCACTACATACTTTACAATTGTAGTAAAATTGCAGTTAAAAAATGTAGGTAGGAGTACATAATTCAATACTAGGCAAAAATAAGAAAATACTACTCTGCACTAGTTTGAAAAATAATATAACATTGAGGGCGTGATTTAGAGTCAGACGCAAGACCAACTCGTCAGAGCAAATAGCATTTTTAGCGAAGGATCTGTTTCAGTTTTGCATTCTAACTGAGGCGGATTGCACATCTTTGCGCGCTTACAGAAGTGGAACGGGGAGGTTAGTGGGCGAGCCTAGCAATGTAAAGGCTCTTTACATGCTATGCTGAGTTGAAAGCAACTGCAGATAGGTCTCTAGGAGACAAATCTTTTGCGGGTGCGTTCTACTGGTGCAAGAGACCTTGGTGTATTAAAAAACCAAGTATAAAAATAATAATAAAAAAAAAAAGGTGTACACCCCCTCTCAAACAGCATACCCATGTGCTGTTTGGGGGGTGAGAAGGACAATCATTATCATCATCATCACCATTTATTTATATAGCGCCACTAATTCCACAGCGCTGTGCAGAGAACTCACATCAGTCCCTGCCCCATTGGGGCTTACAGTCTAAATTCCCTAACATATATACACACACACACACACACACAAACACAGACAGACACAGACTAGGGTCAATTTGATAGCAGCCAATTAACCTACTAGTATGTTTTTTGGAGTGTGGGAGGAAACCGGAGCACCCGGAGGAAACCCACGCAAACACTGGGAGAATACACAAACTCCACACAGATAAGGCCATGGTCATTTTTTTTCATTCATTTTTTTATTCATTTATCTGCTTTACAGGGCAGCTGTGTCTCTGTCTTAAGTGTATCATGCACACAGGCCCATAAAGCAGATAAATGGTCTATTTGTGCAATTTGGTGTGTTTGTACATTTTGCATAGTATTCTGAGTTGCACGGATCTAAAGATCTGTGTGACTTGGAATACTGTGTAAATTATTAGGATGCAATTTACACTTACGAGTTAAGTTTAAATTGTGTCCAACTGTAAATCAGGCCCTGAATCTTCAAACCGCTGGATAGTAAATCCATGTTTGGAGCCCTAAACCGCAGGAAATGTACTACAGATTAAATCAGCAGCATAAAATTAATATCTACCCCTGGGTATTAAGAGACAGCTACTGACTTGACAAGGTTTCGGCTATGTTTAGAAGGTTGACATAGTGGTGATTTTATTCCCTATATCCTATTTTTTTTTTCATATAGTCAGACAAGCATCTTACAATACTGTTGCTTACTGTATAGATGTAATTTTCAAGTATGTTATAATGCAGTGTTGGTGTTTCATGTCCTTACATGAGCACACAGTTCTTTCAATTCAGAATTGTGCTTGACATCTAGATTTCTTCTGGTCGTATAATACTTAACTAGTTTAAACAAAATAAGTGTAAATTCATCCTCTTTCCTTCATGCTACATTGTGTTTTCCTCCCTTTCAATCTTCTTTTGTGGATTTTTTTATATGGATTTGTAGCCTTACAAAAAATTCAGTGATTGATGACTACTCCTGCATTTATAGCCTTAGATGAAAAGAGAGTCTTTATTTAACCCACTTATTGCTGCTAGCAGCTCAGTGGCATATGTATCTAAATAAAAGCCTGCCACATTTATCACACAAACAGTTCATTTAAACCAGCAGACTATTTTTTATATGTTTACACATAGCCAACACAAGACTAATGTAAATAGTTCAACAATGATGACATTGTCCGTGATAATAACCACCCATCCTCTTCACTTGCATATACAGATTTCCTTCCAAAGTTGTTTGCTTCCCCTCCGCAGTCAAGAATATGAATGATTACACCAAGATTAAACCAAGCATGGCTTCCTTAAAGAAAACACTAGTTATTAATTAAATGTGTATAACACATATATATATATATATATATATATATATATATATATATATATATATATTTATTTATTAGAGATGAGCAGTTTGGATTACTTGAAATCCGACGAGATCCAACGCTGGCAGTCCAAGTGAAACCGAGTCGTGACTCGGTTTTTCCCGGCAAACTGGGATTTCAAAACATGGCAAAACTATGATTTATTTTTTTTGCAAAACTCTAGCGAGTTTTAGATGACCATTTTTTATATATATAGTTCTGTATTGTTCTCTCAAGTGCCCTTTTTGAACAGACAGCATGTAGGGAGGAGGTTAGCTGCGGTGCTCTGCTCATACGATCGTGAACCAGAGACATAGGATAACAATTGAAAAGCAATAGAATCCTGTCATTATTGTAAAACAGTGCTGTAGAGAATAGTCAGATACAATAGTTTGCTGATCAATTTTAATTTCAATCTTATATACACTTTACACAGATTAGTGGCTACTGGTAGTGGTTAATGCATTGCATTGTATATATATAATAGTACTAGATAGTATATACAGACTTAGATAGATATCATTGTGAACTAACTAGTATATTTATTTATTTTGGAAAAACAGTGCGTTTGCTGTCAGACTATTAGCAGCAGAATCCAAAAAACAAACAGTTCTTTCTTTTAAAATTTAAAGTTTATCTAGTGAAAGTAATCTTGTGTGGGCAAGTGACAACTGAAATAATTTTGAAAAAAACTGGGTGTATGCAAGTAAGATTCAGCAGCAGTTGCACACCCTCAAAAAAGCCTATTTATATTTATTATATTGTAATCTTTTACATTTTTTTTCAGTTTTAAAAGGCTCATTCAGTGACATCCATATTAAAAAAAAGGATGTTTGTGAGGGGCAGCATGCAGCAGCACACCCCAAAAAACACTATATTCTAATCTTTTAAATTTCTCTACACTTGTCCATTTTGAAAGGGTCATTCAGTGAAATTTATATTAAAAAAGGGTGTTTGCGGGAGAGGGTCAGGAGCAGCTACATCCCTCGAAAGTATACAGGGTTTTCCTGTCTTTGACTCAGAGCAGCACAACCCCCCGATAAATATAAAACTTGTTTGTTACAAGTATATTGTGGAGCAGTGTCATAAGAATTGTAAGATAACATTCCTTCCTTTCCCTATCTCATTGGGCGATCCCCTGGTGGGATGGCAGGCATCTACAAGTAGCTCCAATCTGTTCAAGTATTATTACTCCTCTTGGCAATCATGGATCACTGTACAGATCAGGAACAGCCCAGTACCAGTACTGATAGTAGCACTACTGTTATGAACTCTACTACTAAAAAAGGTACTGCAGGAAGAAAGTTGACAAAAGCATCCTCAAAATCCAAACACTATTTGTCAAATTCAATCTAAAAAAAAAACCATCAGCTCTTCATGTAAGGAGAAGGATTAAGAGGGAATTTTCTGATGAATGTGTTTATTTGTCCAAAAAAAGGTAAGTAGCTAACATTCCAAACACCGCCCTCAGTGGCAAGCACATGGCTCAGACTATGTCCACTTTTTGCTAGCGGGGCTCCTGCTACTGCTGGTAATTATATACGTACTAGAATGGCCATTCCAAAATAGAGTGCTCAACGCGGTAATGCATCTTCCTCGACTTCACATGCACCACCTTGTTGCTCATATTGTACATCTGTTACTGACACTAACAAAATAGGCAAATCAGTGAAGATAATACTGAGGTTGAAGAAAAATTTAGGCACTCATAGAATCCTAAGAAGAGTCTTAGGAGGGTATCCATGAGTACTACATGTGACGACATTCAACTCTATATCTCCTCTCTTGATCTTTCCTCCAACCTCCTCGCTCGGATATCCAACTGCCTCTCCGCCATCTCCTCCTGGATGTCCGAGCACTTTCTCAAAATCAATATCTCTAAAACTGAACTCATTGTATTTCCTCCACCCAGACTCCCATCCCACGATGACCTCTCTTTTGTCGTCAACAACACCACCATCTCCTCTGTCACCCAACTTCGCTGCCTGGGTGTCACCCTCGACTCCTCTCTCTCTTCTGCCCCCCACATTCATTCCCTTGCCCAAGCCTGTTGCTTCCAACTATGCAACATCGCCCGCATCCGTCCTTTTCTCTCTCAGAATGCCACCAAAACTATCATCCACGCACTCATCATCTCCCGTCTTGATTATTATAACCTCCTCCTCACTGGCCTCCCCCACTCCCGTCTCTCCCCCCTCCGCTCTATACTCAATGCTGCCGCAAGACTCATCTTCCTCTCACGCCGCTCCTCCTCTGCCTCCCCTCTCTGCCTTGCCTTATACTGGGTCCCCTTCCCCTAAAGAATCCTTTTCAAACTCCTCACCACCACTTACAAGGCTCTCTCCAACTCTACTGCCCCTTATATCGCTAACCTCCTCTCCATTCACACTCCTGCCCGCTCCCTGCGCTCGGCCAACGACCGCCGCCTCTCCTCCACCCTTTTCACCTCTTCCCACTCCAGAATCTAAGACTTTTCCCGTGCAGCCCCCATTCTCTGGAACGACCTCCCTCGTTCCATCTGTCTCTCTCCTACTCTGTGCTCCTTCAAATGTGCACTCAAAACTCACCTCTTCCTCAAAGCCTGCCAACCATCTACTTAACCCCCATCTCCTCCCTTTGCTCGTCCTCCCTTCTCTCCTCTTGCCTCAACTGGCTCCTCTTGTGCCTGGTCTGTTTACCCTCCCTTAGGATGTAAGCTCGTATGAGCAGGGCCCCCTAACCTCCTGTCTCTCTATACCTGTTCTTCCACTCCATCTTTACTGCATATGGCTAGCCGGAGTTTCTGAAGTTTTGGTACTTTTTTTTCATTGTTCTGTATGGTTTCACCCTGTATAATCTACTGTTAGTACTGTGTGCGGCGCTGCGGATACCTTGTGGCGCCTAACAAATAAATGATAATAATAATAATAATAATAATCTGATGTTTCAGATTCAGACACTGTTATAATAGAAAAGAAAAAAACACAGAGATGGAGAACCGCACAAGACAAAAAAAATTTTTATAATAATTATTTTACGAGCACTATATTATTGAAAACCCGATTAAAGACATATGATAAATCGGGGGGTGCACCCTACACTGTGTTAGTTAATTTGAAAAACCAAGGAAAAGGAAGGGAGGAAGGAGGAAAAAGTCAGTGTGATATGAGGCACTCCCAAACTGCTCGTTAAAATATAACTTTTATTATATTGAATAAAATGGAAAGATTTGAGCGAAATATAAAAGAAAAAATAAATACAAAAAGTGATATGTGGTTAAAATGCAAAATAAATTTGCAATGTCCCACTTGTCGTCTCATTCGTATCCGCTACAAATAGCGCTAAGGGCTGCGTATAAAGGATATACAATGTGCTATAGTAGCCCTCGCTACAATAGCGCTACGGGCTATATATAGAAAATATAGAATATGCTATAGTGGCCCTAAATTGCATAGATTGCAAAGACAAAATAATTGCTGATTGACAAAAACCTCAATAATTGGTATACATGCATATAATTCACTGGAAAGAGAAGATGCAATAATGATAATATAAAATTATTGCCTGAATATAACAGAGATAATGTCCATCATATTAATCTCCTAATGCTAAAGAGCAGATACCATGTATCTCAAATCGATAGCCCAGGATACTATCCTTGAATAATGCTGACCTGCATCTGGCTAATAAAGCCTATATCAAGGCATCAACCATTTGGAAATGTGAGGCTGGTTAGTAGTAGTATCAGTGTCGATGATGATTTAATTATTTAAATAGAGGAGGTTGCTATGGAAGTTACAAACGTGCAAGAGGATGAGGGGGATAAATGTGGATCTGAAACTGAATGTGTTGTACATGGATGAGATAATGAGGAGGATAATGATGATTGTATTGAAGTAAGGCAGCCACCAGTCTTACCACAAGCAGATGCCCATGATAAGCGCATTATCATGCCAAGCCAGAAGATGAAAAAAAAGGACCTCTGTTTTTTGAAAATATTTTTATCTAAAGCCAGACAACATTTGTCCAGCTATCTGTAGCCCTTGTCATTTCAAAATAAGTAGAGGTGGGATCGCTGATCATCTAGCCACCTTCTCCCTCATACCTCATTTGCAGCAAGTTCATTCAATTTGTGTTTCCAAAAGTGGCAAATTGTGTATAGTAACAAGCAGAACAGCATCAGCTAGCAGCCAAATGAATAAACAGTTGCAATACTCACTGGTGTCAACACCTTTATCATCAACCTCCTCAAAATTAGTATCTAGTCCTGCATCCAATTTTCACATTCCAAATGACTCCACTAATGCAATCCATGGTTCTGAAGAATCATCCTTGCACACTACAACTGCTGCTGCTGGGGTTGGTACATCGACACAGAAGGAAATCAAGATAACTAATCATAATTTTACACAATTGTCTGTGAAGCAAGCATTTGCAAGAGGCAACAAGTATGACAGTCAGCATCCTGTATGAAGAATACTGTTCTTGCCGCCAATTACCAACAGAATGTACATTTTCCTGTGGGGATGAATTAATATTGTGTGATGATGATGATCATGCCATCAATGTTGAGGATGATGAAAAGGGTGATGACATGGTCATCAGCATAGAGAAAGAAGACCACTATTAGTCAAATGACCATTACTAACTTGTAAAAAAAAAAAAATGTAAACTGCTATATATTCTGTCCAGTTCATTGACCAACAACCAAAATGTTATCTTTTGTGCGGACCCAAACAAATCAAGCACTTCATCCACAAAAGTGGCAGCCCCTGTTGCTGAAGTGTTTAGTTTCTTAAACTATGTGCATGTACTTTTTAACATATTCAAAAGGCCAATTCCATCTTGCACTATTTTACATTTTGGCCTTGGTCTATCAGCTTGTGTAACAGTTAACAATTCAGGTGTCAACAGTATTATTAGGTCTCCAACTCACATAGTGAACAGTCTCATTAGGTGGACAATTCAAATGTTGACAGTATTATTACAGGGTTAGGAATAGGGATAGTGATATAGTGAAGGACATTGATAGGGATAGGTCTAGGGACAGGGTTTGGAATAGGGACAGGTCTAGGGATAAGGACAGGGTTAGGGATAAGGAAAGAGATAGATTTATGCGTAATACTGTCTACATTATTTTTTTTATTTTTTTTTAACAAAACATTTCAATAATTTATTTTTATTTATTTTTGTGAAGTGTACGTAGTCACAAATAGGGGTCTTTATCATTTCAAAATAAGCAAATATATCTATAATGTCCAAATATTGAAATAGTAGTGGCTAGACATCTGTACAGGGCATAGTACCATCCATCTCCCACAGTCCCTTCGTAACAGAGGGAGAAATCCTCTACCACGACCAAATTTTTTCACAGTTATTAGTCAAGTTACAACTAATATACATAAACTGCTCGTGTCCTACAGTATCCTTTATAAGATCAATCCAATACTGTAGAATATGGCCCTCCGGAGTCATCCATTTTCTGGCAATGCTCACTTTCGCTAACATAAATAGTATATTAACAAGTAACCTAATGAATCTATGCGTGTTCTTATTTAGTCCCAAGCTGAATAAACACAATCTCGGATTAATGGAGGATATTCCTCCTACATCTAATTTTAGTATACATTTTCCCACCTCCTGCCAGAAGGATAACACTACTGGGCAGCTCCATGTCAATTGCCAAAAGTCCTCTCCAGCGCTCCTACATCTGGGGCAAAGAACTAGCTGTCTCCCACCAAATTTGGAGAGTCAAAGGGGGGTGAGATATACCCTATGTAGGAAGAATAATTGAATTTGGCGATATCTGGCAGAGGCAGTAACTTGATAAGAACTGTCATGCATATTTCCCCAGACTTTATCACTAATCTCTCTAGGTCAGCTTCCCATATGTGTCGCAATCTCCGAAGATCATCCATGTCTTCTTTTTCCAAGAGAACTGAGTATATAGATGAGACTTGGTGCTTTGTTTCCAGCCTTGCTAATTGTACCTGTAAGGGGTTTGCAAGAAAACCTGGACTGGCTCCCCTAAACTGTGAGATCAAGGCTTGTCTAAGTTGTAGATATCTATGACTTCCAGGTAATCTGTACAATCTCTGAAGTTGTTCAAAGGAGTGTAATAACCCGTCTACATATAATTGTCCAAGGTGGAGGATATCATATAAGCACCAGGTCTCATCTCCCCTCATTTTTACCTGTTCACCAAAATCTGAATGATACCATAATGGGGTGTTAGGATCATAACCAGAATTATTTGTAAATTTAAATGAAGCCAAATTCTTAGAGCCTGTGCTATCAGGGGTGGATAATACTGTCTACATTTGAATTATCAACATAATAAATACTGTCTACATTTCAATTATTGACCTAATAATACTATGGATATCATTATATTTTCGACTTTATAACCCTGTCTATTTAGCTGCCCACCAATCATATTATGTCAATTCTGTAACTGTGGAACATATGGATGTATTATCCCTGGGTGTTATCTTATCATCTGTTAAATAAAGTCTACTGCTGCAAGTGCTGTCCGTATAATGAGCTCTGATACTGCCACTGCTGTCCCCTCTCCAATGTATTGCTCCTGACATTCTCCAATGTACTTTTTGCAGTGCTGACCCTCTCCAATGTATTTGCTGCGGTCCCTCTCTAATGCTGCCTAATAGGTACCTACTTGGTGTATCTTCTATATTCAAGGAAAAATGTAATTGATGTAGATATCTTCAATGAGGGTGATTATTAGTTACCATTGAGGAAGATGACCACTGTTATCCAAATGCCAATGATTCATTTGTTAACATCCCTATTTAATCTCCAGTTGAACAACCAACAAGCAAAATGTTGACTCTTGTGGGGGCCCAAACAAATTATGCACTTAAATTATGCTACTAAATGGCAAGTGCCTGTTGCTAGAGTGCTTGGTTTGCTAACCTATGTGAGTGTCCTTTTCAAGATATGGGTGGGTGGGTGGCCCCAAGGACAATGCCATCTTGCCTGATTTTGTCTAATCCACTTTTCCACAAGAATCTACTGAAGCCTTCATTGTAATACATTCTTGCACTAAAATTCCCTTTTGTAACTCATTGCAATGCCTAACTGTTTTCAGCATATTACTAGTGCTGCGAACTGTCAACTGGCTTCTGGTTGGGTGACCAATATACCAAATTCTGTCTCTTAATTTCTCAGAATGTGGACTTTCAAACTCAAATTGCATTGTCTTGTCAAGACAGATATTTGGCAACCTAATCTGCATCAATGTGAGTTATACATACTCTAGGAAGGTCAACTATTTGTCTGGTTTACATATTTTTAACACTACACAAATATAACATTTTTTATTTCACTAATAAAACATATATGTATTGTGTATACATTCCATATTGATATACATCATATATTTTATACATTACATATTTCCTATACTTGCAAATAAATGCGAGTGACGATTCCCCTTGTTTGATTCACAAGGGCAACATTACGGTAGATACTAATTTCTGTTCAGCCAGATCTACTTTACTAATGCCATAAAAAGCACTTATAATAAAACAAGGTGTTTGAAAGCTCTACTCTTGGCTCCCAATGCATACTCTACCTAACAATAAGTTCATATTAAATAAACAAATGAAGGTGTAGGCCACCAATGTCTATTTAGTTTTATCAAAGTCTAATGTATTAATTGTACCACTGTCCATCCATTGAATAGTGCTGTTTCTGTAGTATAAGTGTCTATGATGGATGCTCTATTACAATCCAAATTTATTGAAGTTTTTTTTTATGGGTACACTCCACCTTCGTCAATCATCATCTAAATTTAATTATACAGTGCCATCAAATTACGTTACACAGTACCACTAGGTATCTATCTACCTCTACTAAATTCCTACTAGTGTGCATAGTCATTTAATTTTTTATTATGGGTGCAGTCCAACTTCATCTATTTAGTTTTATCAATGTCTAACTGTATTAATTCTACCACTGTCCATCAAATGAACGCTGGCTGTTTCTGGAGCATAAGTGTCTGTGATGGATGCTCTGTTACATTTTTTCTTGATTATGAAGCAGATCAGAGAGTATAAAGGTATCATAAAAGTAATCGTCTTGTTCTTTCTTGGTTCCTCTGTGAAGCAATTATACAATTGAGAAAATTTTCATTCAGTTTTTCATATGTCATTACTAATTTGAGGTATGCTTCCACAGCATCAATCTTTAACAGTGTAATGTGGATCCCGTCTTTGATTGACTTCTAAAACATTACTCTCTCTGATTATAACTTCATCTACATCATACACCTGTAAAATTTGGAAGCATTTTATCTGGGACTCCAATTCTGGATCATCTGTTTTTACAGATCAGGTTTTGCAGACCGAGCTTGGCCTATGATGTTGTCAACAAAGAATACATCCTGTGAGATTGTAAGCTCTCATTCCACAAGTCACCTTGTTATTCAATAATGTACTTTCTTCACTGGGGAAGAAATGTACTTCACACAATTTTGATAAAGTAAAGCTGTTTTCTGGAGCCATGAATTCCTTTGTTAGCGTAATCTTTTTTCTGGTCACAATAAATTTTTTCTTATCATGTAAAACAAATTTTAGTTGTATCAAGAGTAAGTGCTTAATGACAAAAAGTGACAGTTGCATAGTCTCAGAGGTCTTAATTAAATCAATTTTTGCCTAGTTGATTTCTAAAAGACATAATGCATGTTCCTTCTTTCCTGAATCGCACCTTGGAAGATTAATGACGATACTTATGATCTCTAAAGTACTTTTTTGCATGCTGCCAGATCATCTATTGTGTCCCCTAGTCTAGGGAATTTATATTTTATTAAACTGCCAAGTATTTGTGCCACTGCTCTGTCACCAATTTTAGCTCACTGCAGACAGTTGTGAATGTGAATGTAATAGTATTATATACCCATACATATATATATATATATATATATATATATATATATACATATATATATTAGAGATAGGCGGGCTCAGTTTCCTGAAAACCGAGCCCACCCGAACTTAGGGTATCCGAGTCAGCTCGAAACTGGCACGCGCGTTTGGGCATGGAAACAAGGCAAAACATATTCATTGTCTTGTCGGATCTCGTGAGATTTAAATTCTTTAAATAACGCCCAAAACAGAGCTCCATCACCATTTCACAGAGAAACAGAGAAGGTATAGCAGCGTCTTTGATAGGGTCAAGTGTAGTTAGGCAGGGTTAGTATAGTGATAGTCTCAAGTCACTTTGCCAGTGCCAGAGCTCACCCACAATTAGGAGAGGTGTCAGTGGGCATTGTTTAATAGGCTGGTATTGTGCTTTCTAGTCTCCATTTACAGTGTACTGTTGCAGAGCTCAGCTAGAATTAGGAGAGTTGGCACAGGGCTTTGCTTTATAGTTCAATATGCTGTTATTGTTCTCTCCAGTCTCCACTCACAGTGTACTATGCCAGAACTCGCCCACAATTAGGAGAGTTGGCATTTTGCATTTTCTTTATAAAAAAATGTAATAGGCTGGTATTGTTCTTTACACTCACAGTGTACTGTGCCACAACTCACCCACAATTAGGAGAAGTGCTATTTTGCATTTTCTTTTTAAAAGTTTAATAGGCTGGTATTGTTCTTTACACTCAAATTATATTGTGCCACAATAAGCCACAATTTGGATAGGTGGCATTTTGCATTTTTTTTTATAAAAATTTAATAGGCTACTATTGTTATTACACTCAAATTGTACTGTGCCAGAACTATGGATTCCCATAAGTCCCCAGAAGACCAGGAGCACCAAGCAGCTGCTGGCACCAGTCATGATGATGATAATAATAATCCCTCTACCTCTACATCATCTGCTAAAGCCTTTCTTAAAGTGCATAGTGTTCGTATGTCAGGGAAACAAAAATGTAAGAAAACACCTTTTACCTCAGTAAAGAAAAAATCACCTTTACTCAAGGCCAAGTTAAGTGCCATAAAAAAAATTGCCAACATGCCATTCTACACACGCAGTGGCAAGGAAAGATTCAGGCCTTCACCTTACTTTAGGAGTTCTGCAAATGTACTTCACACATCTTCTTGTGAGGTCAGTGATAACGATGGAAGACCTTGTCATTCTGACTACAAAAGTGGTGCCCAAATACTTCGAAGTGTAAAATCAGAGCTGGATGAAAGTAGCAAGGCCTTACAAGAAAATGTTGGTTCTGATCCAGATATGACACAAATACCTGAGGAGTCTTGACCTTTTTGATACAGTACTCACAAAGATGGCCCCTGTCAACATATGTTCTGATGTGTGCATGAGCAGGCCAAGTGTAGCCAGTGATACCCAAATTTAGGATGCTATTTTGGAATTGCAAGAGGATGAGGGGGATATTCCTGTAGCTGATGACGGCGCTAATGAGGATGTTGATGACGATGATGTTGTTTGTGAAAGTCCTGTACCGGTGGAAGCAGTTGTTGACAGTGATAGCAAGAAGCCCATTGTCATGCCTGGGCAGAAGACAAAAAAATCCCCCTCTTATGTCTGGAATTATTTTTACCAAAATCCTGACAACAGTGGTGTAGCCATATGTAGCATATGTAAATCCACAGTCAGTCGACATAAACCATTTAGGAACCTCATCCTTGTTACACCATTTGAAAAGAGTTCATGGGAAGCTTTTGGTAAAATCTGAAACTTATTCCCACAAAATAACAACAAGCAGTCCAGCATAAGCTAGCTCCCTGCTCTTATCTAGATCACGGCCCCTGCAATCGACACTGACAACACCATCTTCATCAATATCCTCATTAGTGATCGGAGTTAGTCCTGCATCCAAGCTGCTTAGGCTACATGACTCCTCTCCTAACCAGGATTCCTGTGAAGATTTTGTGACCGTTAGGCCCACTGCTGCTGCTGCTGGTCCTGCTGCTTGGGGCGAATCTTTCTCCCATAAGAAGCCCAAGAAGAAGACCACTAGTACTTTACAACAATTAACAGTGAAAAAATCTTTTGCTAGAGCAAGCAAGTATGACAGCAGTCACCCAGTCGCAAAGTGGATCACAGACGCCATGGCGACTATGCTAATGTTAGATCTGTGTCCAATATCCACTATCAACACAGCTTGTTTTTCACAGTTAATTGAGGTCTTGTGTCCACGTTACCAAATTCCATTCCGACACCATTTTTCGCGTAAAGCTATTCCTCAACTGTTACAGAACATTCGTAAAATGTAATAATTGGGCTACAAAAAGCCATTCTACCCACTGTACACTTAACCACAGATATGTGGACAAGTGGAAGTGGGCAACAAAAGATTATATGACTGTGACAGCCCACTGAGTTTATCATTCACCTTCACAAGCAGGAACAGCAGCAGCATGTACACCACTACATAACATTTCTCACAGGCAGGCTACTCTTTGAATCACCGGCTTCACTAACAGGCAAACAGCTGATAATTTGTTAAGAAGACTAAGGGATGTCATTGATACATGGCTTATGCCACTTTGACTCTCCCCAGGATATGTCATTTCTGATAACGCCAACAATATTGTGCAAGTATTACAGCTGGGTGAATTCCATCACATTCCCTGTTTTGCTCACAGAAATAAACTTGGTGGTGCAGAGCTTCTTGAAAAATAACCGTGAGGTGCAGGAGATGCTTTCGGTGGCCCGTAAAAATTTCGGGATATTTCCGGCATTCTGCCACAACATGTAGGAGATTGCAGCAGCTCCAAGAACAATTTAATTTGCCCTGCCACCAACTTAAGGTGTTAACAAGGTGGAATTCCACCCTGTACATGCTTCAGAGGATGGAGGAACAGTGCAAAGCTATACAAGCATATTGCAGAAGCCATGACATTGGCAAAGGAGGGGGAATGTATTTCAGTCTTGCACAGTGGAGAATCCTTTCTGTGTTGTGCAAGGTGCTGAAACCATTTGAAGTTGTGACGTGTAAAGTGAGTTCAGACACTGCTAGCTTGATCCAAGTCATTCCCTTAATTCGACTTTTGGAAAAGCAGCTTGAGAAACTGAAGGAGGAGATGAAAGAAAGCAATTCCGCAAAGTATGTTGGCCTTGTAGATCAAGTACTTATTTTGCTTCGCCATGATCCAAGAGTTAATAAAATCTTGAAGTTTGATCACTATGTTTTGGCGACTGTGCTTGATCCTAGGTTTAACACCTACATAGATTTTTTGCTTCCAACTGACCGAGATCTAAAGAGATGTAAGGAGCTCCTGGTCAGCAAGTTGACCGCTCAAGTGGTCCGTGGCTTGATGGCATGTCCTCCTTC
This sequence comes from Mixophyes fleayi, assembly GCF_038048845.1. NCBI lineage: Eukaryota > Metazoa > Chordata > Amphibia > Anura > Limnodynastidae > Mixophyes > Mixophyes fleayi. The sequence continues at coordinate 372,237,976 of NC_134402.1, forward strand.
AGCTTCTCAGGCAGCTGCTGCTTGTAAGAAATTGCGCTTTCCAAAGAGAAGCAGGGATGACGCAGATGGCAGACCACAACAGTTTGACATCTGGTCTGGTTTGAAAGAATTTAGCAAAAAGAGTGTGACCTCGGCCTTAACTCCATTCGATCCTACTATTAACATGAAAAGGATGGTGGAGGATTATTTTCAAGAGTTCATTGAAATTAACATGTCAGACAGTCCCTTTCCATACTGGGAGGATTAACAAGCAATTTGGAAACCCATGTACAAACTCGCTTTGCAATACCTAAGCTGCCCACCCTCCAGTGTGTACTCAGAAAGAGTTTTCAGCACAGCCAGGAACCTTGTCAGTGATCGACATAGGAGGTTACTTCCTAAAAATGTGTAAAAGATTATGTTCATCATAATAAACTACATCTTCCACAAGGAAGGCCTTTACCGGCAAATACATCCAAGTACTGACACTTCTGTAATGGCGGATTCCAGCGGAGATGAATTAATAGTCTGTGATGATGATGTACACACTGATAAGGGTGAGGATGATGCTGAAGATGATGATGACAACATCTTGACAGTGTAGAATTCATTTGACAGCACTGTTGGTCTAACTTGCCTTTAGGGCATTGATAGCTGGTTTAGTGGGGGCCCAAACAAACCAAGCACTTCAGCCACAAAAATGGCAGCCCTTGTCGCTGAAGTGCTTGGTTTGTTAAAGTGTGCATGTCCTTTGTAAGATCCAACATATGGGTGGGTGGGAGGCCACAAGGAAGATTTCATCATGGCCGAGGTCACACTTTTTTTGCTAAAATCTTTCAAACCAGACCAAACTGTTGTGGTCTGCCACTTGCATCATCCCTGCTTCTATTTGGAAAGTGCAATTCCTTATGAGCAGCAGCTGTCTGAGAAACTAAAGGAGAAGATGTCGTCAAGTCAAGGACCAGTTCAGCTGTCAACTTGCTGACCAAGAGCTCCTTGCATCTGTTCAGATCTCGGTCATTTGGAAGCAAAGTATCTACGTAGGTCTTAAACCTAGGATCAAGCACAGTCGCCAAAACATAGTGGTCTGACTTCAAGATTTTATTAACTCTTGGATCATGGCGAAGCGAATTAAGTACTTGATCTACAAGGCCAACATACTTTGCGGAATTGCTTCCTTTCATCTCCTCCTTCAGTTTGTCAAGCTGCTTTTCCAAAAGTCAAATTAAGGGAATGACTTGGCTCAAGCTAGCAGAGTCTGCACTCACTTTACACGTCACAACTTCAAATGGTTTCAGCATCTTGCACAGCACAGAAAGGACTCTCCACTGTGCAAGACTGAAATACATTCCCCCTCCTTTCCCAATTCCATAGCTTGTGCAATACGCTTGTATGGCTTTGCGCTGTTCCTCCATCCTCTGAATCATGTACATGGTGGAATTCCACCTTGTTAACACCTCTTGCTTAAGTTGGTGGCAGGGCAAATTAAATTGTTCTTCGAGCTGCTGTAATCTCCTACATGCTGTGGCAGAATGCCGGAAATGTCCTTAATTTTGATGGGCCATCGAAAGCATCTCCTGCACCTCACGGTTATTTTTCAAGAAGCTCTGCACCACCAAGTTTATTCTGTGAGCAAAACAGGGAATGTGATAGAATTCACCCAGCTGTAATGCTCGCACAATATTGTTGGCGTTATCAGAAATGACATATCCTGGGGATAGTCCAAGTGGCATAAATCATGTATCAACGACATTCCTTTGTTTTCATAATAAATTATCAGCTGTATGCCTGTTAGTGAAGCCGGTAATACAAAGAGTAGCCTGCCTGTGAGAAATGTTACGTAGTGGTGTACATGCTGCGGCTGTTCCTGCTTGTGAAAGCAAATGACCAACCCAGTGGGCTGTCACAGTCATATAATCTTTTGTTTGCCAAATTCTACTTGTCCACATATCTGTGGTTAAGTGTACCGTGAGTAGAATGCCATTTTGAGCCCAATTATTAAATTTTTACGAAAGTTCTGCTACAGTTGAGGAATTTTGTAATGGGAACACAAAACCTAAATTAACTGTGAAAAACCAGCTGCATTTATAGTGGATATTGGATGCAGATCTAACACTAGCATAGTCGCCATGACGTCTGTGATCCACTTTACAACTAGGTGACTGGTATCATACTTGCTTCCTCTAGCAAAATATTGTTTCACGGTTAATTGTTGTAAAGTACTAGTGGTCTTCTTCTTGGGCTGCTTATGGGAGGAAGATTCACTCCCAGCTGCAGCAACAGCAGTAGCAGTGGGACTACTCTCAAGAATTCAGAGAAATCAAGGATAGTGCAGGAGTCATCTAGCCTTACCAACTTGGATGCAGGACTAACTCCGATCGCTACTGAAGATATTGAGGAGGACGGTGTTGTGGGTGTAGATTGCAGGTGTCCAGATGTAGGTGAGAGAAGGGTCCTAGCCATAACTTTCAGATTTTCCCAACACCTTGCCATGAACTCGCGTCAAATGGCATAATATGGATGAGGTTCCTAGATGGTTAAGGTCCCTACCTTGTCTGACTGTGGGTTTACATACACTACAAATGGCTAGACAACTGTTGTCAGGATTTGGGTAGAGATAATTCCACACATAAGAAGTGGCTTTTTTGGTCTTATGTCCAGGCATGACAATGGCCTTCTTCTTATCACGTGTCAGAACTGCTTCCACTGGTGCAGGTCTTACACAAACAATATCATCCTCATCAACATCCTCATTAGCGCCCTCGTCGGCTACACAAATATCCCCCTCATCCTCTTCCAATTCCAAAGTGGCATCCTCAATTGGTGTATCGCCGGCTACACTCGGGCTGTTCAGGCACACATCAGCAGAAATGCTAAAAGGGGCCTTCTTTATGGGTACACTATCACAATGGTCACGATTACACATACCACTCGTGGATGGACTCTCCTCAGGGATTGGTGTCATTTCTGAATCTGAGCATACATTTTTCTCTAATGCCTTACTGTTTTCTTCCAGCTCGACTTTTACACGTAACAGTATTTGTACACCACTTTTGGACTCCGAATTACTTGGTCTTGCTTGGTCACAAGTGACCTTACAAGAAGAAGCCTCAGAAACAATTTTAGTTCTCGCACTCATAGACAAAGGCGAAGGTCTCATTCTTTCTTTGCCACTGTGTGTGTAGAATGGCATGTTGGCAATTTTTTGTTATAGGCAGTTAACTTTTCCTGGATTATAGCTCTTTTTTTCTTTAACACAGTAAAAGGTGTTTTTTTGTTTGTTTTTTTTCCCTGACTTCAAAAGACTATGTACTTATACATAGGCTTTACCAGATGACGTACAGGGATAACTATCATCGGGACTGGTGGCAGCAGCTGCTTGCTGCTCCTGCTCTTCTGTGTACTGCTGTGAATCTATTTGGATAATACCCTACACTTTTTGGTGCAAATTCAGAAAATAAGCCAGCAAGGACTTGCATAAGGTATTTCAGCAATGACAAAAACAGCAATGGAGTTCTTGTCTTTGGGTGTATAGAACACCCTACACTTTTTGGTGCAAATGTAGAAAATCAGCCTGCATGGACTTGTATATTGTATTTCAGCAATGACAAAAATAGCAATGGAGTTCTTGTCTTTGGGTGTATAGAACACCCCTACACTTAGTGTTGCAAAATCTAACAAAAAGCCTGCAAGGACTTGTATATTTCTATTTCAGCAATGAGAAATTCAGCATGTGCTTTGTCACTCTATCCTTCTGTATCCCTCTCTCAAATGGCGCTAGAACGCGGTGGAGGGCGGTATTATTGATTCCAAAACTCGCGAGATCCGAGATCTGACGACGTCATGATGACGTTTTGCCTTGTTTTGGAATCCGAATAGGCGCAAAAATATACCGAGCCTACTCAGCTCGGTACTCGGATCCCCGCAGTTTGGGTGGGTTCGTTTTTCAAGAAACCGAGCCCCCCCATCTCTAATATATATACATGCAGATTTTGTGGTGCAATATAAATAAATGGTGATGATGATGATATATACATACATACATACATACACAAATCAGTCATAACATTAACACCTATCAAAAGTGGTTGAAGGAAGGACAACCTTTGAACTAGCGAAAGTTTTAAGGGTGCCCAGTGCTCTTTGATGTACGTGGGGAGCTGAGGCTATCCCATCTGGTCCAATCCCACAGAAGACCTACTGTAGCATAAATTGCTGGACAAGCTAATGCTGGCTGTGATAGAAAGGTGTCAGAATACATAGTGCATCACAGTTTGCTGCGAATGGGGCTGCTTAGCCGCAGATCAGAGTGCCCATGTTGACCCCTGTCCACTGCCAAAAACACCTACTATGGGCAAGTGAGCGCCAGAACTGGACCATGGAGCACTACCTGGGGAAAAGATGGCACCAGGATACACTCTGGTTAGAAGTTGAGCCGGTGGAGGCAGTGTCATGCTCTGGGTGATGTTCTGCTGGGAAACCTTGCAACCTAGAAGTCATGGTGATGTTACTTTGACATGTATCACCTACCTAATCATTGTTGCAGACTATTCCCTGATGGCAGTGGCCTCTTTCAGCAGGATAATGCACCCTGCCACACTTGAAAATTTGAATCATTTGAGAAACATAACAAAAAGTTCAAGGTGCTGACTTGGCCTCCAAATTCTCCAGATGTCAATATGATGGCGTATTTGTAGTATGTGCTGTAAAAACATTTCCGAGCAATGGAGGCCCCACCTCACAACTTACAGGACTTAAAGGATCTGCTGCTAACGTCTTGGTGCTAGATACAACAAGACCCCTTCAGTGGTCTTGTGGAGTCCATGCTTCGATTTGTCAGAGCTATTTTGCATGAGTGGGACCTACACAATATTAGGTGGTATTAATGTTGTGGCTAATCAGTGTACATATACTACATGGCCAAAGGTATGTGGATACCTGAACATCACATCCATAAGTGTTCTTTGGACATCTCATTTCAAAACTATGAGCATTAATTGGGGTTTCCACTTGGCTACAAATAACAGCCTCCATTCTTCTCTGAAGGCTAACTTTTTCAGCCAGAAGAACGGGTGATAAGGCTTGGCTCACAGTCAGCATTACAATTCATCCCAAAATTGTCAATGGGGTGGAGGTCAGGACTGTAAAGTTCTTCCACATCAAATTTGGGAAACTATATTTTGATGCTTTTGTGCATGGGAGCATTGTCATGCTGAAACAGGAATCTTCCCCAAACATCCACAAATATTTGTTGGATTTGTTAACAGTGGAGATTGCGTGGCTCTATGCTAGGTTTTATGTTAGCTATGGGGGTGGCGGAAAAGGCCAAACACACTAATTTGAAGGGGTGTCCACATACTATTTTGTTATGTGGTTTAGATAGATAGATAGATAGATAGATAGATAGATAGATAGATAGATAGATAGATGTAGAGCTCCTGATGAGTCCCCTGGGAGCCTTGTTGAATGGAAACTGGGAGGTTGTATTTCATTATTATTGTTTATTTATATTGCACTAACATATTAAACAGCGCTGTACAGAGAATATGTAGTTATTCACCTAAGTACCTGCCCCATTGCACCTGACAATCTGAATTCCCCAATATATACACAAACACAAACACATTTACACCTCAGCGGTAGTGTGGTCTATAAACCTTAGTCTGGGTTTCTTCTGGAGGACCGACGGACGTCTCTTTCAGGCTCCCCAACATTGGGGAGGTGAGTATATTGGTGATTCGGTGTTATCATCTCAATGAGGAACCTATATATTTGTCTTCTTTGTGGTAGCTGGAAAGCAATTCCTATACAACATATCTGTGTCTGTAGACAGTAAGTCCATGACCCACTGTACACAATTTTTTTATATTTTTTGCAACTCTGTAAAATACATCATATGAGAAAACTGTAAAAATTAGTTTAATGTGCTTTTAAGAACCAGTCCTAATTTCTGATAATGTGCAATATGTGTCTATAATATGTTTAACCACTTTTAACAAATTACCTGAATCTTGTAAAAATAGTGCCACATTGTCTGCAAAGAGCCCCGGTTTTTCAGTCACAACCCCTAGATTCCTAATAAATTCACATGCCCACAGGGGAATTCGTAAGCCAAACAAGGCAGGAGACAAGGAGCAACCTTGCCACACGTCAGTTCCCAAAGGAATAAAATGAGACACTAACAGTGGCAGCAATACTTGCTTGTAGCTCATGTTATGGAAAGTGATCAGTTCTTTACTATTAAATAACCCTATACCCAGAGTGGTAATGCTGGACTTAAACATTTATTAGGACCCTCCTAATGTTTATCGACATAGACACTTTAGGCATAAATCCAGTTTGATCAGTGTTTATAATATAGAAGATAACAGAATTCAACTTTAGAACTAATATCTTAACATTTTGTATTCTAGAGATATGGGCCAGCATGTACCACAATCACAAGAGTGTTTCCCTTATTTCACAGACATTATTACTGTAGCTTGTATAAAGCAGAGGGTAACAAATGAGGGGAGATCTATCAAATGGTATTTTGATTATATCTCCTATTTTGTGTGCAGTTTTTTCCATTTACAATTAATTTAATCTTCTAAAGGCAAATTGCTACATAAATCTTCACTTTTTCAAACCTCCCCCCAAAAAATTGCCAAACATTTTATAATCACAGAAATGATCCAGTGTAGAACAGGTGGAATCTAGTTAAAAACAATTTGCAAAATAATCTTACTGGTATCAGACAGTCAAGATTGCCTGAAAACTAATCAGATTTACAGTTCATTTCAATGGACAAAGCACTTCAATTGGCACACAAAGCCATAGAAAGCATTGGCAACAAAAATGAAATGGAATATACTATTTATTATTGTTTAATAATCCATCTATATTAAGTAGGGTTTTTAAATTGAAGCCCCGACAGGACTTGCCAGGGCTGGCTGAGACTTGTGAAACTACATGTACAAGCATGCCAGAAGAGTTCCACAACAGTATTGCATTATTTTGCCGATGCCATTTTTTTCAGTGGGGCTAGAGGTCATTAACTGCTAAGCCAATCAGAAGCAGCAAACATGTAAATATTTATTGTTATCGGCTGAGCTCTTCTCAATTATTTCTCTGGGTAATGCATTTCAATCACTTTCTGTGAACATTGAAAATGCATTGCCTATTTAAATGAATGGGAAAAGAGAAATTTTGATCAGCAGACTAAAATCACCAAAACAAATTTTTTTTATTTTTTTATATTTTGCAGAGTTTGGATTAATTAACTAGTTGAATAAACTATTGATTTATGGCGATGTTGTGCGATTTTATCTTCTAAACAAACTTGCTCATTCATAGAGCCTGAAAGGTGGACATATTTACAGGGCAGCGTGGCGGCTTAGCGGTTAGCACTTCTGCCTCTCAGCACTGGGGTCATGAGTTCAATTCTCGACCTTGGCCTTAGCTGTGAGGAGTTTGTATGTTCTCCCCGTGTTTGTGTGGGTTTCCTCCAGGTACTTCAGTTTCCTCCCACACTCCAAAACCATAATGGTAGGTTATTGGCTTTAACAAATTGACCATAGTCTGTCTGTTTGTGTGTGTGTGTGTGTGTGTGTGTGTGTGTGTGTTAGGGAATTTAGACTGTAAGCTCCAATGGGACAGGGACTGATATGAATTCTCTGTACAACACGGCAGAATTAGTGGCACTATATATATAAATAAATGGTGATGATGATGCCAACAAGTCTGTATACCTCTTACAGTCAAGTCCATAAATATTGGGATATCGACACAATTCTCATATTTTGGGCTCTATACACCACCACAATGGATTTGAAATGAAACACACAAGATGTGCTTTAACTGCAGACTTTCAGCTTTAATTTAAGGGAATTTACATCCAAATCAGGTGAACACTGTAGGAATTACAATGGTTTCTATATGCGCCTCCCACCTTTTAAGCAACCAAAAGTAATGGGACAAACTAAACAATCCTACATCAAATTTTCACTTTTTAATACTTTGTTGCAAATCCTTTGCAGTCAATTACAGCCTAAAGTCTGGAACGCATAGACATCGCCAGACGTTGGGTTTCATCGCTGGTGATGCTCTGCCAGGCCTCTACTGCAAATGTCTTCAGTTCCTGCTTGTTCTTGGGGCATATTCCCTTCAGTTTTGTCTTCATCAAGTGAAATGCATGTTCAATCAGATTCAGGTCAGGTGATTGACTTGGCCATTGCATAACATTCCACTTGTTAGCCTTAAAAAACTCTTTGGTTGCTTTTGCAGTATGCTTCAGGTCATTGTCCATCTGCACTGTGAAGCGCCGTCCAATGAGTTCTGAAGCATTTGACTGAATATGAGCAGATAATATTGCCCGAAACACTTCAGAATTCATCCTGCTGCTTTGATCAGTAGTCACATCATCAATAAATACAAGGGAACCAGTTCCATTGGCAGCCATACATGCAAACGCCATGACACTACCACTACTATGCTTCACTGATGAGGTGGTAAGTTTTGGATCATGAGCAGTTCCTTTCCTTCTCCATACTCTTCTCTTCCCATCACTCTGGTACAAGTTGATCTTTGTCTCATCTGTCCATAGGATGTTGTTCCAGAACTGTAATGGCTTTTTTTAGATGTTGTTTGCCAAACTCTAATCTGGTCTTCCTGTTTTTGTTTACATCTTGTGGTGAACCCTGTATATTCACTCTTTTGAAGTCTTCTCTTGATTGTTGACTTTGACACATATACACCTACCTCCTGGAGAGTGTTCTTGATTTGGCCAACTGTTGTGAAGGGGTTTTTCTTCACCAGGGAAAAAATTCTTCTGTCATCCACCACAGTTGTTTTCCGTGGTCTTCCGGGTCTTTTGGTGTTGCTGAGCTCTCAGGTGCATTCTTTCTTTTTAGGAATGTTCCAAACAGCTGATTTGGCCACACCAGGGGGTAAATGTATCAAGCTGAGAGTTTTCCAGCGGGTTTGAAAAGTGAAGATGTTGCCTATAGCAACCAATCAGATTCTAGCTGTCATTTTGTAGAATGTACTTAATAAATGATAGCAAGAATCTGATTGGGTTTTCAAACCCGCCGAAAAACTCTCAGCTTGATACATTTACCCCCTGATGTTTTTGCTACCTCTCTGATGGGTTTGTTTTGATTTTTTTAAACATAATGATGGCTTGCTTCACTGATAGTGACAGCTCTTTGGATCTCATATTGAGAGTCGACAGCAACAGATTCCAAATGCAAATGTCACACCTAGAATCAACTCCAAACCTTGTACCTGCTTAATTGATGATGAAATAACGAGGGAATAGCCCACACATGTCCATGAAATAGCTTTTGAGTCAATTCTCTCATTACTTTTGGTCATGTAAAAAGTGGGAGGCACATATAGAAACCGTTATAATTCCTACACTGTTCACCTGATTTGGATGTAAATACCATCAAAATTAATGCTGAAAGCACATCCTGTTTGTTTCATTTTAAATCCATTGTGGTGGTATATAGAGCCCAAAATATGAGAATTGTATTGATGTTCCAATATTTATGGACTTGACTGTATATATCCATGTAGTCAACTAAAATGGCCTGAGTCCTTGTTATTGGCAAATTCAGAAAAGGCATCTTGAATTTCCTCTGTTCTAAAATCAGAATCCTGATAATAAACTTGGGCTATGGTAGGAAAATAAATTTGGGCTGGATTATGCTAGAATTTTACACTTTATTATTTGGGATGTGTGCAACCTGGAATAGAGATAGCATATTTGGGAGGCACACCTCTTAGCTTTGACTGATAACACTACACTAGGTCCTGAGTTTTATTTGGCAAAAATCATACATTACTTGATACAGGAAAAATACTTTTCATGGACCCAGGGGGCAGATCTAGAATTTGTCTTAGGGTGGCTATTTAGTCCCCATCCCTTCTTGACAGGTAAGGCTGTCTGCGGCTGCACAGTATGTACCGGTCCGTGACATGGCAGAGACAGGCAGGCAGAGTATGCTGTCCGGCCTCTCTGATTCTGTTTAAAATAATGGGGGAGGGTGATTGCCCCGATACCCCCTAGCCCGATTCACCAGTGCATCGACCCAAAGATAGACTTTTAAAGCTTCCAAGACCATTTCATGGGGGCATACCCAGATTTTGATTGGATTTTGAATAATAACAGTGGAAAAGTGTCAGCAGGTGCTGCCACTGACAACCTATACTTCCTATTTCTAGTCTTGTGCATTACCACATTATTGTCACTCAGCAAAATCACATATGCACTTTTGTGTGAGGCAATGTGTTGCGGCCATTGGACTTTTATGACTAGATCATAAAGGCACTCGCGATCCATCTCCATAACTGCATATTGTGGACTTTACTGTCTTGCTACTTTCAGATTTTATTACTATTATGCTGTTCTTCTGAGTTTGGTTAAAATGTGCCATTATCATGTTATTACATTATTATGTTGATAATGTGGTCATTATAAGATCTATTCAGGTTATTCTTAATTGTGGTTATTATAAGTTCTATTCAGGTTATTCTTAATTGTCGCCAGGTGGGATGTTAGCAAAGTAGAGGTAGGAGAAGGAGAGAAGCATAGGTTAACTAGTTAGTGTATAGTTGTATACTTACATCATGCTTATAATGTTTAGCCAACAGCATCATTGTTTCACCAGTAGCTGGGATCAGACTTATTGGCACCCTTTCCACAGGGACACAATGGTCCATAGACATCGGGGGAGGACACCTAGGAAATAGGTCTTATCACCTGTCCACCAATCATAGTTTAACTGCCACCCTTGGCCACCAGCCTTTAGCCCCACTATCGTGAGAATATTAAGTGGGATATACCCTGTGATTTGGGGAACGACAAGGGTGTTCATCTTTTGGTTACTAGGAACTATGTTTCTGTCCCAGGTATAATCTGTGAATATGAATCGATAGGACTGCGTGGCTTTGTGCCAGAGCAGAATAGCATTACACTAGAGTGGTTGCTACCAGGCCAAGTGCCCCGAATCCTAAAAGATTCATCGGAAGACCCAGCACCTGTGTCTTTAGCTCAGTGGGGATATTAGTGTCCAACTGGTGAACTGTATATATGCATAAACTGTACCGTCAATTCTAAAATAAAGTTGTGTTTTAGTTGCAACAGTCTGCCTAGGTGATTTCCAGGAACCCACTAGGAAACGCTGTCCTGACATTTGGAATTCTATCGTAAACAGAAAAGCAAGTTTTAACAATGTTATGTAGGGTGGGGCAGTAAGTATTTGTTCACAACCATAAATGACATGGAGTTAAGATTGGCAGATACAAAAATACACTGCCCTTCAGGGCTTAATCCATGTAATCTCACACCTGATAGAGTTCCTAACAGCAATTGTTACTCCTCTAGAATAATTTGTGTGAAAGAAGTGACGGAGCATGAGCCTGTGTAATATGTGTCTCTTGCACGCAAAGGGAAAAAACAGGGAGTACTGATGAGAACGTTCGTCCTATAATGTTCCAGGATATTATATTAACTTTAAATGAGAGATTATATTCATCAAGGAGTGAAACTTGCACAAACATAAACCATTAAATCCCAAATTTCCCTTGACTGCACCAAATGACAAACATGTTAAATACTTTGTTCTCTAAAACTTGTATGTTGCAACTATCTTCTCTTACAGTATGAGCAAAGAGAAACACAATTAGACTTATTTTAGCCACTTGAAGCTACACATCTGATTAGCTGTGGGAGTGATGCTAGTTTGCCATTCCAATATGACACTTGAATGGGAGTGTGACCGCACAGACCAATGGTAAGCTACAAGATTTGTGCTTGCATCTTCATATTAGTCTATGCTGCCACAATCCCTTCTTCAGTGTTACACTTCCAGGCCAAAAGAGACCACATGATGGATCCTCAGGTAAATCAGCTATATGGAGCAGCCCCTGGGGCTCCATTGAAGGGTACGGTGGGTATTGTGATTTTTCAGCCTACCCAGGAATATATTTTAAAAACTCAAAATAATACAGTTCAGATACATATGACACAAAAACCATGGTTTGTCCAGATCTAGTATATTGCCATAAGTATGATTTAGTCAGTGTCTTAAACCAACAAATGATTTTAAGTAGTAACATGGCATGGTACTATTCAAAGTATGTTGCAGAGACACCTTGTCCATTAAAAAAAATAAATATGTACACTACCAATATGGTAGCATTGAAAACTTATTAGCCCACCATAACAAAGTAGAATGTGACAGCCTACAGATTTACAGGGGTGGGGTACTGTATCCCGACGCTTGGGATACCGACATCCACTAGTCCTAAAAAAACAAAAAAAAACAAATAGTAAAATGACGACATGATCAAAATAAATATTTACCTTCACAGCGACGACGTTAATTTCCGAAGAGTCTGGTATGCAGCAACTGGTAACTCCAAAGATGCTGCATGCCAGCGCTGGATTGTGACATCAGGTAAATAACAGACGTTTGGCAGAGCCTAACCCTAATCGTATGCGTAACATACCTCTTTAAATGTCTTCGGTGACTTCACAATCCAGTGTCAGCATGCAGCATGTTCAGAATTACCAGCCGTCCCATACCAGACTCTTCGGAAATCAACACCGTCGCTGTGAAGGTAACTGTATATTTTCTTCATGTCGTTATTTTACTATTCTGTTTTTTTTTTGCAGGAATTGTTGATTACCACCGGATTTACAGATCCCACTCTGTATATAAAACAAAAAGACTGTTGTTGTTAGTGCTTGTCCTTAACACTGCATGTGTGTGTATCTAGCAAGTTGAAAACATGTAGCCCCTTTAATTGCCCTAAAGTGTGTTTATTGAGGAAATAGTTCTGTACCATAGAGTTATTTTTTCCTACAACAAAAATGTATCACATATTAATCCTATATGTGTAATACAATCACACCACCTTTATTAGCTGGTCAGAGCGAGCTTCGTGCTGTTCCCAGTGAAGCGCTCAATCACAGCCTCTGAAACAAGTCATGGTAAGCTCAAGCCACTGCACTACTGAAAATAAATAGATAGCCTAGTCAGTAAATAATATATTGTTAGCCGGTCAACTGATAGATAATTGTTAGTCAGCCATTAAGTAAAATATTGTTAGTCATTTAATCAGTAAATTGATAGATAACTGTTAGTCAGTGATTAAAGTATTGTTAGCTATTTAGTGAGTGAATTTGATAGATCATTGTTAGTCAGTCAGTAAGTAAAATATTGTTGGTCACTAACTAAATGATTTTGGTTAGCCAATAAAATATTTTATTTTTAGACAGTCAGGCTGTCAACCGTAGGTAGAATAAACACTAAGGGCTAGATTTACTAAACTGCGGGTTTGAAAAAGTGGAGATGTTGCCTATAGCAACCAATCAGATTCTAGCTGTCATTTTTTTAGTGCACTCTTCAAAATGACAGCTAGAACCTGATTGGTTGCTATAGGCAACATCTCCACTTTTCAAACCCGCAGTTTAGTAAATATACCCCTAAGAAAGTAGAACAGGGTAAGATCATCATCACAATCAGCAGTTATTTATTCAGTGCCAGCATATTCTGTAGCACTTTACAATTAGACATGAGAAAGACAAAAGGTAGTGAGAAGGTAGCATGAAAAATGGATAGTAAGACTATGTGAATATATCATCTCCCGAATGTGAAAAGCTGAGATTTCTGGGAATATTATATGAACAAATAGAAGAATTCTCAAATTCAGAGCAACATATAAACACCATTATCAAACTTGTGTTGCAGTTGTATTTGCTGTCATACATATTAGGAAATGTGTACAAAACGAACTACGATAATAATTGCCATGCATTGTGTACTGGGTCTAATCAGAGGAGAAGGTCATGAATACACATATATAATAGCACTCTGAGTAACAGATACAGTCAATGAAAGATGGATATTAACAAATCCCTTCCCACAATATATCATCATTGCATAAGCTTCTTGGTCTATTAAGAAGTTAATCCTCAACATCCCCAGGGATAATTATAAGACATCTACCTATACCTCATCAATTATACCAATGAATTCTGTAGAGTCTGGGACACTGAGTATTTCCACTAGAGGTTCTGAAATTAATGGAAATTAGTGGAAATCCGTGACTCATGCTGGCGTCATCTTGTACGCATGCAATCTTTTCCGGTTCTAGAGCAGCTTGGATATTGCAAATACAGCTCATATGTTCTTTAGAGCTTACATATACTGTTAGATATGGTCTGAGCAGCATTTTATCCTTGAATTAGTATGTGGGTAACAGAGTTCTACTAATATGGGTGCCCTTACGTAGAGATCTCAATTTTAGCTATCTTATAAGATTATATGAAGAAAGTTGGGGGAAAAACAAGAATCCATCATACTTCAGATACATTAAGTTGAACAGAAATAAAATGCAGAAATAAAGCAGTCTTCGTAATACTTTTTTTAGCCCAAGAAGAATTAGATGAAACAAAGTGAATTATGAGCCCAAGTATATAACAATGTACTGAGTCAAAACCCCATTTGAAAAGGCTCATTAGACATAAATCAAATTGGTTACTAACCTAAGTTGTATTCCTAATATAGAACACGAAGTTACATGGACTGCTTATTAAACAATTGTGATGCTTAACTTCAAGGCTAGAAGGGTTAAACTGAAGATTGCATGGTTACTGCCTATTAATGAAACTATGTGACAGAGCTATAACATGACACATTTTATTATTTATCTTAAAGAGGAAAATTACTTTAATGTTTTTTTTTATGACATTTCTATTGCTTATCTCAGGAATAGTGAAGAGAGACAGTACTGGATATGTCAGCTATTTCTATAAGCAATTTTTATTGTTTGTAATAAGGTTGCAAGTCATAAATATTGCACTAAGAGGTGTCTTTTTGTCCTTTTGTATTTTTCTACAGATATATAGGGAGACTGTCATCCCAGCTTATATTAATAAGCACCGCCATCACTCCACTGTTAAATAGTCCCCACAACCATAATCAACCACCAAGAAATTAAAAGCTTCTGCTCCAATTATATTAATAGCACCCACTAATAAAATAATAGCCTCTAACTCATTAAATTAATAAACACACCAATAAATTAATAGCCCATACCCCTGCTAAATTAATAGCCAGCGAGGATGAGCACAGAGGACGGAGGAAAAGACTGAGAGGGAACAAGGTGGGGGGGGGGCAGAGAAAGGGTGATTTCAGGCCATGGACATATAGATATAAAAATTTAACCATCTCATCAGAGATATGGGGTGCATTGCGAGGGTATGAAAACTGCAGGAGCAGCTTGGCAAAGCCAGGGAAAATATATGTACCTGTGGGTGCTAGCCATGAAGGGGCGATCAGGACCCTCTTAACAGCAGTGCACCGGGGCCCCTATATACACATATATATATAAAAAAAAAAAAATATTATATATATGGGCCCTGCAGCCCAGGGGGGCCCATCGGAGGCACGCCCGACATGCACTGCGAGCGCCGCACGGAGGAGGAGACCATGGAGTGAGCCGGATCGCCAGCTGACCGCAAGGTAAGTATTAGAAAGAAAAGTTAACTGCACCAGGTGTACCATTAAACCTCCTCTTATAATATGAATACCTCTTTCTCCATTAATATGGTGAAAATAACTAATAAGGAGGGGTGCACCCGGTCATAGATTTGTAGTAACCTTTATAAAGACAAGAAAAAGAAATGACCATATGGGGCACTCATTAATGGATATAAGCATATATATTATTATTATATTTATATGTTGGATGTAATAAAATCAATCTTTATTGGTTATCTGATTAAAAACAGTTACCTAGTAACGAAATATTAAAAGTGGTGATTGAAACATTGATTGATATAAACACAAATTCAGTTAAGATAGACAAAAATTGTCTAGCCGCGAGGCTACTCGTGTATCTTAAGGACTTATTTGAATAAAATCTGTAATAGATCCACCTTATTTGGTATTGCAAAACTCCTAACTTAAATATAAATGCTTTGTATTGCCTCTGTTATTTCACTTTATTAATAAATTCTCATAGATAGAATCCAGCATTGGATGGTATAGAATCAAATTGTCCCACTAACCCCTTTCTGGTTATGAAAGGTTTTGACTAGCTCCTAATAGTCAGCTAGTAAATTATAAGTATAAATACTTTTAATTGCTTCTGTTATTATACATTTGTGTTCTCATATATAAAATCCAGCATTAAATGGTATAGATTATAATTAACCCTCAGACCCCTTACTGGGTATTAATGATTTCAACAAGCTCATAATAGTCTGCTCGTGAATTTATAAGGTTGGATATCCTTTCCCATGGAACCTACTGACTGGCTACATATGAGGATGATCAAGACATCAGAGGAGTTAAAGATTACCCTTGGGCTCTATAGTATTGCCCCTCAGGATTGAACTGTCTATATGGTTTAGTCCTGTAGGATGGATCTATATTGCTGTCTATAACACCCCTTAGACCTCTACTGCTGGCCGCTATAAATTGAGTTCTATCTACTGCTTAAGAGGCACACACTAAATGAAATAGTTAGAAGTTTGCACGAGTAGCGAGCGCGGCGTCCGCCGACGCGTGTTTCGTTAGTAGCTTTGACAAGGCAAGCCGATATTACGGCTGGGTAGGGTATATAAAGGAGAGAGCCCTCCCCCAAAATGACGTGGTACTTGGCAACGTTGTAGCAACCAAGGTTGCATTGATTGGACTCCGGGAAATGATTATTGAAGTTTACTCCCCTTAATGACAACTTCCTTAGTAACGCTATAGCAACCATTGGGTTGCTGGATATGGATCTTTTATCGATATTGATTCATTGTTTAAGGAAAAGGCAAGAGGAGAGAAGAAACATCGGGCTGCTAATCCTCATATTTGACCCAGTTTAAGTGGAATACATAATACATGTAATGAGATATCCTCCGCAATAAAACAGATAAACTTGATAATTACGTAATTCATCTGAGGGTATGCAACGCTGATGGACCAGAATATGTCAAAATCCATATCAGAAGCTTTATACACTTAAGTGAGGAACATGTGTTTCATATTAGAGGTCTCAACTGACCCACACTATAATATGCAAACTCATAAGAGACCTACATTAAGTGTATAATGGGTGATTAAACTTAGGATTGAAGTTTCAATGATCCATAGAATTAAATTTATTATTAATTCCTCTATTATTCTCCAGACTTGAGCATTTGAAAATTATAAATATACATAATAAGGATAACTCCTGGAATTTCCATCCAACTCTAATGTGTGGGGACATATCTTCTCCACATTGAAACATAAATTAACCCAAAAGGGTAAGTGACACCTCTTATATTGTGAAGTGCCCTGCAGCCCAGGGGGGCCCGTCGGAGGCACACCCGACATGCACTGCGAGCGCCGCACAGAGGAGGAGACCATGGAGTGAGCCGGATCGCCAGCTGACCGCAAGGTAAGTATTGTCTTTTTTTTTCCCCAGGTTTTTGGTTTTTTTGCTGCCTCCGATGGGCCCCCCTGGGCTGCAGGGCCCCTGGGCACCTGCCCATTGTGCCCAATGGGAAAGACGGCCCTGGGGGTGATATGTCCAGTAGGAGGGAGGGTAGGGAAAATGGGTGGGAGGGGTGATCAAAAGTAGGGACCAACGAACTCAAATAACACAATGTGTTGGGTTAGAGTATTTGCTGGAGGGAGAAGATCCAGCAAACTAGTTAACTAGAGATGGTGACCTAGACAGGGGAAGCCCCCACCCATGCTGATGGCATTAGTCATTACAACCTGTAACATCCTGACACACGTGGCAATTAGTAACCATTTAAACCTGATGGCATTGATAAAGAAAGTACATTAAATCTTCTAAAAAAGTGTGAGGAACCAAAGTCAATTGTTCAGAAAGAGTAGAAAATCTGGAGCAGTCTGCAGTCTGAAGCACCTGAAATGCAGAGCACATAAACAGCACAGTAATGAACATATCTAAACCTTAATCATAAGAGCAGGCCGGGACCTGTGGAAGCCAGGGCCCTCCTTACAGTGGCCACAACCAGAGTAGAACTTCACTTGAGATCAAACATAGAGGCCTGTAGGGAGATGCATGTTGCAACAAAATTCCCAAGCATTAGTGTCAGCGCAAACTTTATTTCGACCATTCACTCTTCAGCGCACTCTTTATGTAGTGACTGGTTTCAGGACTGGGAAATCCCAAGATTTCAACAAGGTAATGCCATCATATCCGGATGAGATCACATCTGTAGTGTTGAGCCTCCGGACAATCAACTTAATCGGGAAGCCCCATCGATAGAGTATTTCCTGGTCTCAGAGAGCCTTTGTGACCATTTGGAAAGATCATTGCTTGGCAATTGCAGCAGAGGAGAAATCTAGAAAGACTTATATGTCTTGTAGGGTCACTACATTTTCTTTGAGCCTGATCACCTGCAATATATGCTTTTTGATTTGAAAAAAATGAACTCTCATAATTGTATCTCTGGGAAGGGCCTCTGAGCTGGATCTTGTTTTAGGGAGCCTGTATATGCGGTCAATTATCAAATCGTGGTCAGTCACTGACCATAAGCAGCTTGAACAATAGAGCATTTAAGAAAGGAAGCAAGTCAGAGGACAAGACAAACTCCAAAATACCACAGATCTTAATATTATTCTGTCTAAACCGATCTTCCATATCTGTAACCTTGTCATGTAGCGTATGGACTTCAGTTTCCAGCTTTTCATGTTCTGCGATTAAGTTGTTATGGGAACCGACCCCCCGGGTTTAGTGACCTCCAATTTAATCTCCTTAATTGACGAGCATATATCAGACAGCAGCTTTGTTTAGAATGTGGTAAGCATACATTGCATAGTTTTGACTGTGATGGGACCATCAGGGTCGATTTGGGTAGAAGAGGCCTTACATAGTACAGGAGAAGGGCCATCTGTGCAAGGAGAAACAGATGTATTACCAGAGGCCTCTGGGAGTTTGGACGCGCCAGTATCAGTGGTTGCGGTTTGAGGCCTGAAAAAGTGGATGGGAGGTGTAAGTTTATTGGATTTCAGCTTTTAAGGAGCCATATTGCCAAGCGCTAGCAGGCAGTTACAGTGTAAGACAGGCCTTGTAGTAGAGTGTGAAGATCAAGGATGCAGGAGTTGACAACTATCAGTGGCCAGGCATAATCAGGTGTATCTGGCAACCAAACGCTACAGGCTGAATATGCAATGCGGTAGGGGTGGAGGTCTCAAACAAGTCAACCCATATTCAGCATGCCCACCTCAACAAGCAGAGTTGATGTGTTTTCACATACTACTGCAGGATCGGAGGTCTAGAGTTGCTGTGCCCTCCAGCGGTGTTCAGGTCAGTCAGCAGAGTCAGTTGTTGGGAACTGTGGTATATTGCAAAGTGGCAAGGGGCATCCAGTTAAACATTCACGTCTTTACCGGGATGTATGGGAGCAACAGACCATATGTCAGGTAAAGCTCCGGTCACATCAGATGATGTGAGGCAGGGCCCAGCTTGAGCAGTCACACATGTGAAACGTTATATAAATACAATATGAAAAAGAATGTGAAATGTCTTACCTTTTTTTAAGATATGGGTGCATTTTCATTGCTTTTTGGGCTTTTAGTTTTGTACTAGTAGGGGTTGGTGACTCCTCTGTTCAAGTACAGGCTACCTTGATCCTAAAGCCAGTGTGTGAGGCAACTAAGAAAGACTGTGCCCCCATACTGGAGACATGGGGTGCTAAAAAAACAATGTAAACGTCACTATGGAGTATGGCATCGAGCACTTTATACCAATTTGGTGGGCGGGAGACTTTTTATACTAACTGGCCATGAGGCTTATGCCATATTCACTTGGCTCTTATTTATTTCACTTTCTGTTTTGTCACCTTTCACTTTGTTTGTTTTTTTTTTTTTGGAGGGGGGGGTGGGGGGTTACTAAGGAACAGATGGTATATTAGGCCCTTATGGGCTACTCTATACCCATAATCAACCAATTTGCCTAACATAGTTTCTTAATGTATTGCCAGCTTGACACTGGACCAGTGAAATCTAATGGCTAATTGGCTGTTAGGGTTTAGGAGAGTGCAGCCTGCCCAGATCAGTTCACACATACTTTGGAAAGGTGACAGCGACTTTTTGTAGTTCTCCAGGCAGATCGGAGGGTACATGCTGCACAGGAAGAATTCAGCTCAGGCGAGTATGTAATTGTAGCCGATGCCCTTACGCAGATCCCACCCCGCAAGCTTGTTGCCTAGGTGTAATCCTTGATTCACAACTGTCGCTTATTCCCCACATCAACTCTATATCTAAATCATGTTACATACACCTAAAGAACATTTCCAGAATACGCACATATCTGACACAAGACACCGCAAAAACATTAAGCTGTCATGCACTCATCATCTCCCGCATCAACTATTGCAATTCCCTCCTTACTGGTCTTCCCAAAGTCAGACTTGAACCCCTACAATCTATTTTGCACGCAGCGGTTAGATTGATTTTCCTTACTAACCGTTATTCCTCTGCTGAGCCACTCTGTCAATCTCTACATTGGCTGCTTGTATTTCAACGAATCCAATATAAAATTCTTCTACTAACATACAAGGCCATCAACAAAATTGCACCGACATACATTTCCTCACTTGTCTCAAAATATCTCCCAACTTGACACCTCCGTTCTGCACAAGATCTGCGTCTCTCTTCCACTCTCATCACATCCTCCCACTCTCGGTTACAGGACTTTTTTCGGGCTGCACCCACTTTGTGGAATTCCCTCCCTCGCACAGTAAGACTTTCGTCTAGTCTTCAAACCTTCAAGCGTTCACTGAAAACCCACCTCTTCAGACAAGGTTATGATATTCCTCAACCACCATCTTAATTTCCCTAGATTACCCTATTACCATCCTCTACACTGCTAACGCAAGACAACAACCCTCTGACCAACATTGCAACACACACAGCCCACTCAATACTATTACCTTTGCATTCTAGCTGGTCCATTGTGCAATATGATGTAGCACATGCCCTTGTGTTTATAACTCCCATTGTCCTATAGATTGTAAGCTTGCGAGCAGGGTTCTCTTACCTCTCTATCTGTATGTATTACCCAGTATTGTCTTATCAATGTTTGTTCCCAATTGTAAAGCGCTACGGAATTTGCTGGCTCTATATAAATAAATGATGATGATGATGATGATGATGATGATGATAGAGGCACAGTGATCTCTTGGCAGGCTAGGTCTTTGGCAGCAGCACTTTGAGCTCTGGGCAGCCACTACCCAGTGATCAGAAGCAGCAGCAGGTACATCTCCAGCCAGCAGCATCTCTACTTTGCGCACAGTCTCTGTTATAAATCATGGCAACACACTCTGAGCTGTCCCGTGGATTATCTATTATATCCGCTGTCATAGCCCAGGATGAAGGGTCTTCTCCTCCCCTTTCTGGACGACGGTCGTGAGAATGCATACACACTGCTGGATCGGAAGGTGATCGGAACGGCAAAAATCAAAACAGTACAACCAACCAAATAAGACGATGATCGGCACTTTGGGACGACTTTCGATTATCGTGTAAGTATACACACTCATACGATATCTGGCCAATCAGTAGTTTATCGTCTGATTGGCCCGATAATGTGCTTAAAATAGTGTAGTGTGGACCCAGCTTAAGCTTGTCTAATTGCATGCAAACACATGCTGTTAAATACAAAAATCAATTACTCAAATAATTAAACAAAAAAAGTGACTCTGTAATAAAGTATGCAGCGTTCATATCGATAAATGTGTTAGAATTTCTAGTATAAATTTAGGGGATTTTTTCTGGACTTACACTAGCTGTGTAAAAATAACAAACCCAGTGAGGTTGCGACATTGTCATCTGGCTCCTGGGAAACTACATCCTTTTCTGCCCCACTGTCATCACCTATCTCTTCCCAGCTGTTGTTTTTCAGTATTGGGGACTGGTCTGGACTGTCCCCTGACAGTAGAGTGGATGTTCAGCTGGAAGCAGAGGGAGACATAGGGGTCAGACTGGGCACATTGTCACCTGAATCAAGTCTGTGTTTCAGACGAAACGCGTCGCTTTGCCTATGCTGCCCGGACCACTCGGACTATTCAAAGCTCACTTATGCTAGTGAAACCTGGTAACAAGCGGAACTTTTCTCTTGATACTTGTATCCTGTCTGGATCTCCTGGAGGTGCGCACCGAAGAGTTACAATACATCACAACCCTCTGAGAGCTGTGAACCACGCGAATGAGGAGAAGGTAAACCCTTTTAATACATTCATTTGACCCTTAATAAGGAGAGCTGGGAGCAATACTAGATTCTCTAATTCCCGGAGGTATGTTGACTTTATCTCTATTTCAGCCGCACAGTCGGTAAGAAGATCTACCAAACAGGTTACTATTACCAAGTGCTCCAGCAATAGGAATAACCAGTCTCCACAGGGTCTATATATATGCCAGCCATATTAATGGTATAAAGGAGTTAACTTTTCTTCTCACTATAAGCGGATGATTACCGGCTCTTTAATACATCTATACAAGAGTGGATCAGATCTATATAAATATCATCTCTGTAATTTCTCGTATAACAACTCATCCGGACATCTTTCCGATGGTTATGGTTTATAAATTGGATATCCTTTTACACTAACTAAGATCAAGTGCATATATCTTTATAAATATAGCTATGTGACATCTCTCATGTTGTACATTTACTCTGCACAAGGCGTATTCCTTCTATTTGTGTCATCTACGTTTATATGTGTCAATTTAAGGTAATATATGTGCATGTGCACACTATTCCATTCATTCCATTTTTTATATGTAGCTTTTATTGTTTATAGGCAATACCTGTATGTATTTGTTACAACGATATTAAAACATTTATTCAGTGATTCTGCACAACTCTCTATTTTTCTTTGTAAAAATAACAAACATCACATAAATAAGAACAGGGGGGACATTATATGTGCCCAGGAACAATATGAAGACCAATATACCGTGTAAAAAATAAAGACAGGCTGTAGTACTTCCATTTCTAGCACTACAATAGCAGTTGCAATGGTCCCTTTTTTGCAGGGCACAGTGATTTGTTGCTTTTTTTTAGGGAGGAATATAAGTAGTTAATAATGTTTGCTATTCATGCTGAATTTTGGTGTACAGTGTATACACAGTAAAAGTGTAATCCCGCTGTCAAAATTAAATGCTAAAGTATGTTTTTTCTATTTCCTGTGTCCTATTTCCTATGATGTCATAATAAAATAAAGCATTTTTCCCAATATACTGTCAAAGGTAAAACTGAAAAAAATATATAAAACTGTAAAATTCACTGTGGTATCCAAACTTCATACAATAAAAAAGTAATTTTTGGTGTAGCAAATGGCATAAAGCTGGCTACACACTGATGCAAGATCACACGATAAGCGACAGTTTGGTCAGATATTGCAAAAAATCTGTACACTCCCACGATCATGTTTTATCTTACCAAAACACACTGCATCTGTTTATTTAGTTTTACGAACTTCCTAAAAATAACGATCAACAGTAGAACAATGTTGGGCAAATGTGGAAGTGTGTGCGTACTCACGACCAGCAGCGTAGGCAGGTATCTGTAGAGTGTGTATAGAGTGACAATCTTTTCAGCAGATGGTTATGAGAGATGAAGATCACAGACCTGAAGGTAAATTGTATAGGTGTGTATGTATGAATCTGTGACTTTCAGTCGTTGGCAAAATCATTACAGAAATTGCAACTGAAGTAAAATGCAATAGTGTGTACCCAGTTTAAGTGTGAACATTGTTGTGGTCATAAAGGGTAAACACTTGCAAAGTGAATAATAAAACAATGGATGTTCAGTGTACAGTGTTATAATGAGGTAATTAAAAGATCTGCGGGTATATTTACTAAACTGCGGGTTTGAAAAGATGGAGATGTTGCCTATAGCGACCAATCAGATTGTGGCCATCATTTATTTAGTACATTCAACAAAATAACAGCTAGAATCTGATTGGTTGCTATAGGCAACATCTCCACTTTTTCAAACCTGCAGTTTAGTAAATATACCCCCTGGTGTAAACGATATTCTTAATTGATTGCAATGGTTCCTAAACTGCAATTTATACATGAAAACTTCTTTTGTGTCTCCAAAAAACCCTTTAAAAACTTTATGACCCCTTTAGCACCAGTTACCTCTTATGTCATTTCAATGCATAACAAAAGGCAATATATTTGTAGCCTGTAAAATACCTCCCAACACAGCATGCATAGTCTATTGTAGTAGTTATACTGTTAAGTGAATAGGTACTTGCCAGACAGCTTTGTGAATTACTACAACTACTGCAGTAGCCCACACCCATCCCCCACAACCTGCTCAACAACTTTCTGTGAGCCCAAAAATCACTGTTATCAAACAATCACTACCAGTGAAGTTAGTAGAGCTGACATCCACTAGATCAGTATTTCATGTTTATAGCATATCAAGCAAACATTGAGGTTGCAAAACAGGATGAAAATAATTGTGCCAACTTTTAGTTCTACTAAATCCTATTGTCATCATAAAATACTATTGCTGTTATGACATAAGTGAAGGTTCCTACAGATTGTATAAATTAGACAATGCTCATACAATTGTGACTAGTCTAAAGGTTAGTATTACATAGTTTATTACATTATCCTTGAGCTGCAAGGACCATAAGATAATAAGACCAGAGCTACAATACAATACAGTATCGAAATAGATTACAGATATAAAATTGTTAATAAAGCCACAATCATTTGATTTCAACACTCCAGCTTTATACTTGGTAATAGAGAAAAACAACAACATGTATATTTACACATGAAGCTTTCAGTACTCTGTTACCTATTCTTCTCAAACCAAGAGATTGGGTTCTGGTTCATCTGCATCTTTTCACTCATCCATCATCATCATCATCATTTATTTATATAGCGCCAGCAAATTCCGTAGCGCTTTACAATTTATGGAGAATGTATTTTGTGAGCTATGACTAGATCCAGTGCACATTTTTTGGATTATTACAAATCATATCTAAAACATTTCAAGTATATTTTAATACAAGTGTCATATAGAATATTATAGTGAGAAATTTTGTAGTGTATTGATTTTGTATTTGTCTTTTAGACTGGAGTGTTTATTGGTAACATTTTGGTATATAAAACACACAACACCAAATTTCCCATTCACTATACCTCAAAATGCAAAACCATGATAGCCACCCACATTTTCATTTTCAATGATGCTACCACACTACCAAATAGCCGATGAATGAAATTGGCAAATTGGTTACTCAAACAACATGTTTCATTTTCTGGTGCTTTAATCAAAATGGCTAAGCATTGTCACATGTGTGACCTGTTAAAAATTGCACTGTCTGTACAAAATCTGGTTGAAATTGAACATCATATTTTATAACACAAGTTTTATATTTAAAAAAAAAACAACCCACATAGTAACATAGCACACTGACAAACACACACGTGGACAACAGTGAAATCATTGAAAGTTTTGTTATCACGCACACACACACAAACATATGTAAAGATTCACTCAGACATTGACATACTAACACACCTCCTTTTTGGTAACCCAATTTTTTTTTATTAGTAATAGATTTATTTCTTCATAGTAATAAAAGTAAAAATTTACAGTAGTAGGTGCGTTATTACAAATATTGCATATATAAAATAATATATATAAGGTTTCCTAATGAACACAGAAGTGTGAAATTAGAACTTACAGATTATAAGCAATAACATCAGAATTTAGTGTTTATACAGATATTATTTACAGGACTTAATACAAATATCAGTGCCACTGCTTTATTATACAAATATTATTTACAGACACATTATATAGCACTATATTATTTGGTATCACACAAAGAAAAACAATGTATTATTGCATATACAACGCTTAAACACTTTTTAATTATGTGCCTTCATAGCCTAAACTTAAATTTTGTGGATCACTGTTTGTCTAACCACAGATCAGTTGCCTTTTGTTATCTGGAATGTCATTCACCATTGAAAACATGTCTTTGTTGATGAAATAAGCGAACCTTTTTAATGAACAATAGTTACCCAGGGGGGTTCTCTTCCTTAATGCTGTTAGAAAGAGTCTGTACTTGACAAGCAATGACTGTGGGTCATATAAAATCTGTAATCCAAGACATGTCTGGGTCATGACTTACTAGCCAAGCCTTGCATTTCTCATCTTGTCACCATGTATGTAATAAGTGATTTTTAAAACAACATCTTGCGCTCAATTTGAAAACCAATGACTAAAACAGATGTCAAGATGCATTATCTTTAAGATCAGCCATATCTTTATTGTTTTTTCCTTCCTGCTTCCTTCCTTAAATGCATATATCAAGAGTCACTGGCTTCCTACAAAATATCTGATCAACATGTTCTGTTTTTATCTTTATGAGAATGCTTGTTTCCCATTTTGAATCAAAGTTTATTACAAATAAATGTGGTATTATTTCACAATAATAAGACAGTGATTGGTTCTGAAGGGTCAACAGAGTCACAGTGACAGCTATGGAAACTGCCCACACTTTTAAATAATTTAGAAAAGGTCTATCTCATATCCCATTGAGTAACAATTACCATGACACATATTTTGTATCACTTTTTATCTGCTCAAGAGTAAAACCACATTGTAAATGACCTACTATGTATGTCATATGTGCTGGCTTTAAACAGCTAATTTACCCTAGTTAAAGCCTGAGTGTGACCTGTCTGAGTTCTCTTAGAATTTGTTTGCATAATGACTAAGATAAGTATCTATAGGTTTATCTCTAAACCCCACTAATCTCATCTTGTGCATAGTAGCACACATCTCTATTGTAAAAAGGGTAGTTAAGGATTACAATTTCCACTATAGAGTCAGTTTAAAAACAGTTCTTAGGATTTTATTTTTCTTTGTTTTGTATTTTTACAATTTTATTTGACCTTTTGAATATTTTTGGGTAAAATGATTATTTCTTATGCACATTGATCACTAAACAAAGACACCAATTAGTTATAAAATGAAACAGCCCAGAGGCAATCATGGGATTATGATAAAGAGGATCATATGTAAGTCCTGCTCTGGAAGAGCCTAAAAATCACAGTGACCTGCAAAAAGGAGTTAGTGCAAATGCTTGAGCAGTCTTAAAATTGGAGTACACCAGTTTCCTTTATATTTTAATCATTAGTCTAGTCTTCAGTGGAATACTGGGCACTTGTACTGCTCCCTTGCACTTACTTATGCTGCCTTGCCTGTGTTTCATTCTGTTTATTGCATCATCTCTTTTTTATGATCACTGGGACTTTAGACTGAAATAGCATTTTCTTTAACAAGACAAAATAAGTTTCTTCCAAGATTGTTTATTGCATTGAAAACATTACTCTTTGCAACCGTGGTGCATTTTCAATTGAGCAAGGGTCTGAAACAGAATACTGCTTGTCTGTGTTTATTCAGGATCCAGGGTAAAAAGTATCCCAGTTCATGTAACATTAATCACTTTGCCAGTGTTCAGCTGAGGTCATTGCCACATTCCTAACAGTATTAAGTAAAGTCAAGATTAATCACGTACTTTAAACCCTGCAAAGAAAGCATGTGAGGCGGATCTGAAATTAGACGTTTGCTAAAAGACAGAAAGCACTGTAACAAAATATGTTAACGTTGTTAAAGAAAGCTATCACTGAAGTATTGTTTCCTTTGTACAGAGCCCAGCTAAGCAACTGAATGCTACTGCTTGAGGCATATCAGTCAAGCAATTCTCAATGTGAGATTATTAAAAAGCATGTGCCTGGAAATGTGACTAAAGAGTATTACTCTGTTAAGCTTCTCTACAGACAGCAATGGGCTGCCACAGATCCTATTAAGAATAAAAAAAAAAAGCTAATTCAACCACAAGGATGGATAGCTAACACATCTAATTTAAACTCAACAGTAATAACAAAATATAAACTGAAAAACACAAAGAATGTGACATGACAGATGACTCATTTGAGTAGAATCTGGAGTGTAGCAAAAAATACAGGCAAGAGAGTGTGTGCATATTTTAAGAGAATATCAAAAAATGTCCATTTCCTCAGCAGGTCTCATCCCTTTAGACTACAAGAAATCGAATCATTACTCTCCAGTACTGCATGAACCTGAATTATTTTCCAATTCTGAAATCTAGCATCTACTTGACCTTTCTTGTTGCTTTGTTACACTGTCTGACTATTTTTAAGCTACCTTAAATAGAGGGGTAAATTTAAAAGAGGGACCTTGGAAATCTTGTTTGGTGGAGGTTTTAAACTGGCACACTTTGCCTGTGATTTAGTGCTCCAAACCACTGCTACTATATGGTGGTTTGACGCTGAGATGTAAAATGACTGGCGATGGGTGGTGGATTGACAACAGTTAAACACCTGGTAGATTAGTCAGAACTGCCAGCAGTTGGGTGAAACCCGCTATCAAAGCAGACATAGAAAAGACAGGTTTTTCATATTTGTTCATATTTGCCCCATGATGAAATACAATAATAGTGTCCCTTTTATATAATGAAAAATAAAATTTGCCCCCACAAGTTAATAATATATTAATCTTGCTCCTTAATCAATAAATAATGATTGCCCCCATAATTTATACGTTAATGGGGCTTGCTCTTATGTTTTGAATGGCAAGATAGCTCAAACAGCTCAAACAGCTCAAACAGCTCAAACAGCATGCACTCTGAGCACTCTCGCTTGTCACAACCACCTCTTTTTTTCTAGATGTTTTTGTAGCGCTTTTCCCAGCAGTTTGTCAAACAGCAACTTAGTAAATCTGAGCATTTTAAAAATCGGGATGGCGATTTATAAACTGGTGGTTTGTAAAACTGTGGTTTTCAGCCTTTAAACCGGCGGTTTGGCCTTTAGTAAATCTGTCAGTTTTAAAACTGCCGGAAAAATGGCCAAAAACTGCCAGTTTCATCAAACACCCTTTAGTAAATCTAATACTTGGTTTCCATTCTTCCTCAGTAGTTGCCATTTTTGTGCTATTAAAACTATATTCAGCCTATGGATTTTTAAGATCCAAGTAAATGATTTAGCATTTTAGGCACTGAACTGTAGTTGGCAAATTCTTGACTGTTCCTGTAATCTACCTAGATCATCAATCATTTTGGTCACAACCCTGTTATGTATACCCTGTTATATATCTTTATATCATCTTTAAAATTGCAGACTTTACCTTCAATATGAATAGTAATGTGCCATTAAAGATATCAATGAGGAATAGTCTAAGTACAGACCTTTGGTAACTTCTTCTTCTTGTGAATGCATTCCAATTATGATAATTTTCTGTTATCTATCCTTCAACTAATATTGTATCCACTCAACTACCTTTTAATCCAATCTCAAGTACCGGTATTCCAATTTTTCAGCCTTCAAGTGAGGCACTGTCAATATTACTATAATGCAGATATGCTACATTTACAGCTCCACTTTGATCTATTACCTTAGTCACCAAAAGAAAGAAATTTGTTGACATGATATCCCAACAAAAAATCTATGCTGTTTGGGACCTTGTAAATTGATGTATTTCTTTCATTTTACTAACATTATTTATTTGCAGATATTACATGTTTTCTCACTTTTCTACAAATCAACAGTTACATTTGTTCTGGTTGTCTAGGCTTCCTGCTATCACTGGTTGCATCTTCATGTTACCCCCAAAAAACCCTCTCCTTCCTTATAATTTGAAGTCCATACCACACATCACTACTCTACATACCATTTGTGGCATTGTTGCCATTTTTCAGGAGTAAGCCCAGTTTCCCAATTCTTTGACAACTCTGCCACCTGGTTTCTCACTTCCTTTCCACTGAACTACCCACTCTTATTCTAAAGAATTTCAACATCACCATCAAAATCCTAGTGGTCCTGTCACCTCTAAACTTCTCACGCTTACTTCCTCCTGTGGTCTCTTCGAGTGAACATCATCTCCCACCCATCATGATGGACACTCTCTGAACTTCATGTTTTCCCATATTTGTGTCATATCCAGTTTTTTAAACTCTGACATCTTACTCTTTGACCACAATTGTTCCTTCTATCTCACCTTGCTTCATGCACTCCCACCTGCACCTAAATTCATGCACACACAATAGCATCTAAATTGCCCTGATTTGATCCTCTACTCAGCCTCTTGACCCATTCTTCTCTTCTCTTTCTAGCCTGCCTGTCCTAATGCTGTAGTCCATTCTACAATGCTACACTCACTGCAGACCTAGATAAGGCAGTTCCAGCCATCACACATCATCTCCTTGACTAGAAAAACCCCAACCCTGGCACTCCAAACAGACCTTCCACTTGAAAAAGTTGTCCCACACTTACAAGCACCAATTGAGACAATCTTGCTCCAATACTGACTTCCCCAATTTTAACCTGTCTTCTTACAACTTCCTACCTCAAAATCCCTAATATCAACCCAGTCAACAAAACCACGTTGCATCTTTTGAAAACATGCCCACCCCCACCACCTTCTCCATCTTCCCTTACTGCTTATGACTTTGGCCCTACTTCAAAACCCAAATCAACACCATCAGCCAATAAATCTTCTCTCACCAGATCAATCACCCCACACCACCTTCTCTTCCAATTACTGACCCAATATCAGTTCTTTCTCCCCTGTTACTGAAAACAAGGTATTTACAGCATTTTTGAATGTTCCTTCAGATGTTCTCAGTCCTCTTCTTTTCTCCCTTTATGCATTTTCTTTCAGTTAACTAATATTTTTATTTGGCCTCCCTTCACACCTCTATGTAGATGATACACAAATTTACCAATCCAACAAAGACCTTCCTCCTTCTCCTTTATCCCAAATGTCCAACTGTCTCTATGGCATCTCCATCTAGATTTCCCAATACTATCTAGTGCTCAACAGGTCCAAAATAGAGTTCATAATTGTACCCCTCCTAGTGTCACTACCTTCTTCTAGTCTCCCTCACAGATGATAACATCACACTTTCCCCTATTCCTCAAGCCCGCTGCCTTGATGTCATCCTCGACTCCACCCTTATCTTCGTTTCACACATCCCAACCATTGAGCTGCCTTACCGCCTCCTTCTTGAAAACATTGCCGGAATGCATTCAGGACATTACTAAAACACTTATTCATTCTCTCGTTTTCTGCCTACTGTAACCTCCTATTATCTATCCTTCCCCTCACCCACCTTTCTCCTCTACAATCTGCCATAGTTTTGTAGCTCCTTAAAGATAAACATTGATGATGATCAAAACTTGACATTTCCCTGGTATTGCAGCACAGTAAAAGCACAGCTGCAATTGCTAAATAGCTGGGGAAACATAAAGTAGATTCAGGTCTCCATGGATATTCCTGTGATGCTCACAGATAATTAAAACATGCACATATCTACATTCAATAGGTGTTGAAAAACATTAATGCAGAAACGTTTTAAATAATTGTTAAGGAAGTATGTGATTCATGAAGTGATAAGTGCTGTATCCAGAATGTGACATTCAATAAATACCAAAGGAGTCCTGGAAACTGGTTTAGTGATTAAGGTGTGTTTATACAGTGCTCTTTAGCTGATTTCAAGCAGATGCATTAGCAGAAGTAACCTTTGACAGAAAACTAAAGTGGCACATTCATAATTTATTTAGTTACTCAGTGCATGTGAAGAGGTATAAACTGCCAGTATTTCACTTTTTACTTAGTTATTATGTGACTGCTTAGTCTGGTTGTAACAGTGATTTTATTTATTAAACATATTCAGTAGCGCTTTACAATTTAGGGAAAAAAAACTAGTTTTAAAACAAGACTGTGTATTACAGACAGATAGGTAAGAGGGCCCTGTATGTGTAAAACAGTTAGGGACTTGTCAAAACAAAAGATATTTGCAAGGGTCTTTGTTATACATGGACTTTCTCTGTGTAGGCTAACTGCAGGGAACCACTTGGTAGACTTACAATAGAGAATTGCCTGCCCTCTACTAATTCTCAATAAAGTAAAATACCCTAAGGCTTTTTACCAAGTTGTGTTAAAACGTATGCTTTTACTAGCATATTTCAGCCCTAATAAAAGCATGTAAACAGCAGGGCCAAAACTAGGGCTGTGCGATAGAGTCAACCGCCCAGCGTGCAACTCTGAAGGGGTGTACAGTTGATGAATATTTAGGAGCATTTGATTAAAATTGAGGGCTAGGCCGGCAGCATAATTGTTTCTCGCCCCAGGCACTAATATTTTAAGTTACGGCTCTGGTAAACAGCACTTGCGGTCCGGAGCAGTGTCTTTATGGTGCTGATTGCTTTATTTATCATTGTCACGAAATCCAAGGATTATCTAAGGATCCCCTGAATCTGCCAGGTTTGGCACGGCTCACTCAAGGGTGCGGAGTCTAATGAGTAGTTGTATTCACCAGGAACCCCCGCAAGGAGGCATGTTCTTAGCAGCCCCTAACCCGCAGGTCGTGGTCCCTTGAGAGAGTAGTGGGCAGAATGGTAAGAGGAGCCAGAAGCAGAGGAGTAGTAGCAAAAGAGTCACTGGAACATTGGTAGTTCAATATAGGCAGCGGAGTGAAGATGTAGAACTATAGCTGACACAATGATGGTAACTCAGGATATTAGCAATAGAGTCAATGGAGCAGTGGTAGTTCAGTATAGGCCACGGAGTGGAGACGTAGAACTATAGCTGACACAATGATGGTAACTCAGGATATTAGCAATAGAGTCAATGGAGCAGTGGTAGTTCAGTATAGGCCACGGAGTGGAGACGTAGAACTATAGCTGACACAATGGTGGTAACTCTGGATAGTAGCAGTAATGGAGTCACTGGAACAGCAGTAGTTCAATATAGACCGCGGCGCGGAGAGGTAGAACCGTAGCTGACACAATGGTGGTAACTCTGGATAATAGTAGTAATGGAGTCACTGGAACAGCGGTAGTTCAATATAGACCGCGGCATGGAGAGGTAGAACTGTAGCTGACACAATGATGGTAACTCTGGATAGTAGTAGTAATGGAGTCACTGGAACAGCGGTAGTTCAGTATAGGCCACGGAGTGGAGACATAGAACTGTAGCTGACACAATGGTGGTAACTCTGGATAGTAGCAGTAATGGAGTCACTGGAACAGCGGTAGTTCAATATAGACCACGGCGTGGAGAGGTATAACTATAGCTGACACAATGATGGTAACTCTGGATAGTAGTAGTAATGGAGTCACTGGAACAGCGGTAGTTCAATATAGACCACGGCGTGGAGAGGTAGAACCGTAGCTGACACAACGGTGGTAACTCTGGATAGTAGTAGTAATGGAGTCACAGGAACAGCAGTAGCTCAAGAGTGGATCTGCACCTGCGCAGTCATGACGGCAAGATGGCGGTCGCCATCAGAGGATGCGGCCGAAACGCCAGGATCACCTCCTGCAGGGAGAGGGAAAGGACGCTGGTGCACGTTTTCGGGGCCGTTGTGTGAGACAATCATGTTTACTGCAATAGAGGATAGACCATTGATTCCCCCCAAAAGTAGTGTTTCTCCCATTAAGAAGTAGCCCTACACACCCTGGCAGAAATCCTGTGCAGGTTCCTCCTTTAGTACCCTTCCACTTACTATATTGTTGCCTACCATCTTTTGAGTCCCACAGTTGCTGGAGAGAAGGATCTGATAGGTAAACATTTAAGTGTTGTCAACAGGAACGTGATCTGGAAGCAGCACCTGATCCAATCAAACAAATTCTTGCCAAAGTTCTTCTGTTGAGCTAGGGACATGCTTCTCCAAATTTGCATCTAGGTTGTCTAAGAGTTGAAGGCCTATAATAGAAATTGTTTTAGCATCATAATTACATTTTCCAACAATTTTCTATGAAATATTGAAAATTAAGTGAATCCTTATTATTTTAGAATGGACCATGCACTCTAGTTGTAAGCGTCAACTACATCTTCAGTGTATGCTAAACACACTGTTCAGTGCTTCATTATTCAATAGTAAACTTTATTTTTATTTGAAGTATGAGCCAATCTTGTTTAAATTCTTTTGGATGATTGACTATCCCCCCTCCAGCGCCATTATTTTGTATAGTCTTCATTATTAGTTAGCATACCGCAAAGCTCGTCCTTAGCATCTGAGCATAGGCAGCACAATTCCACAGTCAGAAAAATCATCAGGGTGATATAAATTTATCAAGGCCAGATATTATAGACCTGATGGAATTAAATAAATGAGAAAACCAAGCATCATATAATCTTTGTAAAATAGAACCTTACATATTTTATCATAATGTAAAATTAAAGGGAATATGCCAAGGGCTACAGTTACAATCTCTTCAATCTCATGCCAGTTTTTTCTAACTATACTATCTATGCCCAAGGTTTCATTTATATTAATGTACTGATTCACTTTAATTTATTCCTTGAACTCTGTAAAATGTATAAAATCATTATAAATGTATGAAACACTACACTTGTGTAATCAGAATAATATGTAACCTCCAACTGTTCTATAATCTGTAAGCAGAGCAAATATTTAAATTCTACCTAACTTTTAGTGTGATACTGAAGTTTGATAACTTCATAAAACCATCAGATTTATATACCACATATATTATCGATATATTATTCCACTATATGGCGTAAATCCATAACTACAAGCTCTATGTTGCCCTTCAATGTAATACCAGGGTAAGAATTAACTTTAGTGTGTTTTGTTTAATTGTACTGGTATCTTTTTTTATTTTGTTTCTATTAAATATAGAATTTATTTCTCAAAATGTTGCAAAATTCAAAATTCAATAGCCAATTTAAATTAATATACATGTTTATTAATAAATAGAAATGCTTAGAAATACCAATAATTACTACTCATCTAACTGGCCAATCAAAGTTTGAAAAGGTCATTCCCACTTATTGCTGCCAACCTATTTTAAATGTAGGTGACAGTTCATACATAGTGATGAGTGCACTGGCAATTGTGCCAAATTGGTCACACAAAAAAGTGTAGCCCTTTGGCAGAGAAATGCATTTCTAGGTATACTCTCAGCAATGTTAAAAAAAGATTTCACGCACAAAGAGTGACATATGTATTAAAACATTCCCAATGTTCCTTCACTCTCATTATCTATATATGCCATAAATACAGCTAAACTGTAATATGTTACGAGAAAAACCATAACGTTTATTCAATTGAAAAGGGATAGGAGGTTGGGAATTTACACTTTCCCACGGTGCAGTTCCTAAAGATTTTCTGACTCATCATGGTACGCTTTTACTTTGCAGAGGATAATTCAAAGTACCAAGAGATAGCGTGAGTTAGCGTGAGCTAGGTGGACCATCAAGATGGACCAACCAGTGCAAAACCAGGGTGTATTTTTAATTTTTTTTTCAGATTCTCAACTGATTTTATATTTTAGGTGTAATTTTCTTTTGCCACGCGAATCTGGTGCATTTTGTAAACTATCTCTTCTGTCATTTACACATATTGCTCTTTGGGTCACTGATCAAGTCAGAACAAAATATTGAGTGGTTATTACTTCTAATTTACTTATATTTAAAAGTAGATAAGTACCAATTACAAACACAATTTTGTTTAAAATGTTTAAAATATTTCTATGTTGTTTTGTTTACTTATGAGAGGTGTTGGCCCCTGGGACCTGCTGTAAATGATTCACTTTTATCTTTTATTTATAAGGCGCCCCATAAAGGTCTGCAGTGCAGTACATAGGTAGTGAACAGAGTATGCATTATCCACAGACAAATAATACATAATTACACAATACTAAATTATACAGTAACCAGTAAACAACAAATTAACAGAGTACAACAGAGTACATACAATTACAGGCAGTGGTCGAAGTGGGGGGGTGTAAATTGGTATATTGGTATGCCATACCGACACTTCTCCTACTGCTTTCATTGTAAAACTATCAAATTCATTTTCCATTACATTTATCATACCGCCACTTCTAAATTTCCATTTTGACCACGGATTACAGATCCGCTATTGACAAGACAGTGTGTATAAGTGATAAATAGCACCTGCATAAAGTAGAACTGGGCCCAGAAACATTGGCTTGAGAAATAGGGCTGGAGAGACATTGGTAGGAAGAAAAAAGGGCCATCTTAGAGGCAAGGGGAGACAAAAATAAAATGGCACTGAGTGGCCTGGTGGTAGTCAGCATATCGATGCTGACTACACCGACAACACTTACCACAACATCTGGAGTCCGGCTGGACTGAGTTCTGAACCTTTATGTTTTTTTTATTTATTTATACAAATGTTTGGCCTGTAAGACATACATTGTCTCTCATGTTCAGTTATGTCCTGGATAAATTATATACAGTTCTTTTTTGTTTTGTTTAGTGTTTTTTTTTTTACAGAAAAAGGCAATTACGCTTTACAATAACACACATATGTATCATT
This sequence comes from Mixophyes fleayi, assembly GCF_038048845.1. NCBI lineage: Eukaryota > Metazoa > Chordata > Amphibia > Anura > Limnodynastidae > Mixophyes > Mixophyes fleayi. The sequence continues at coordinate 372,274,334 of NC_134402.1, forward strand.
TGAAATAACAGATGTTTTAAAATATCGTAGACTGCAGGAAAATTTTGTGGCTATCATGATTATGACCTAATCAGGAAATATGAAAATAATATATTAATGTGTGCAGGATCCCTCCCAAAGATATGAGGGAAAAGCAGGTTGGACAGAACTTGTTGAAAGGTTTGACAAGCAAAGTGAAAACTTTGCCTGGCCTCCAAGGCCATCGAACCAAGGTTTAACAACACGTTGCAATGGTAACAGTTACAGGGCAAAAAAAAATGGCAGAATGTGTTGGTGATATCCCTGTAGTCTATAACTGTTATTCACAAACTTTGTGCAATGTGGTTTCCAAGGAAATGCCTGTATATATTGGTTTACTCCCCGGGGTTATTGGTTCCGAAGACAACACTAACAGAGTTTGACAGTGAAATTATACAGTTGCTATAGTATGATTTTAGTTGATTAATTCAGTCAGTTAAACCGAATGGACCGACCACTGTGCGAGGGCTTACTATACCAGATCAAAGTCCAATCTGATATGATTCAATCCTGTATAGCAGAAAACAGTGTTTAGTAATGACTGTCATTTTCCAAATGTGTACAATTTTTATTTCTTCATAATAATTAGGACATGTTCTCAGGGGAGGGCTGGCAGACTATAGCCCGGAGGGCAAGCACACAGCACTAGCCCATAAGTAGCGGCCCATCCTTAAAGGGTGGTTTTTGGTACAATATATATTTATCTATATAAAAAAGGCTATTTTAGTGTTGCTTAATTGATATATATATTTTTATGCCCAGGCCAATACTGTGTGCACTACTGTTAGGTACACGCAGCTCTGCCTTCACGAGCAGTACACAGTGAAGTGGGACATAAATTCCAACTGTCCTAATTCGGGACTGTCCCACCAGATGTTACTTTCACCACTTGTGGCTGCTGGTTACTTTAGTTCATTTGCTGGTTTTCTGGATTCTAGAATATTGGAGGCCCTATTTGGAAAAAAAACTCCAACCAGTCCCAGTATTAAATCAATAGCACCCACATTTTATAATTAGGTCTCTCTCCAGCCATAACATTAAAATAATAATATTTAATAATATTTACATTTGCTAAATAGATCTCTTTCCTTCCAACCAACCCTGACAATAGATAGCAAACACATTTAATATTAAACATATTTCCCTCCCTCCAAACAGCTCCAGCAATAATTTAAATATCATTTACATTTAACAAATATTACCATTTCTCACAACAATCACAGGCATTAAATAATACATAATCACATTTAATAAATAAACCTCATTTTCCACAAACAGCCCCACAATCAATTAAATTGTTCCTAAACCACCCCAGCATTAAATTAAAGGTCCATTTACCCCATTATAATTCATAGTCCCAACTATTAAATTAAATTGCCCCACCATCACCCCACAAATAAAAAAACACCCAATAATTAGCCCCCACTTGCACTCCACAATTAAATTAATAGCCATTATATTAAGACCCCCTCCCTCCCACACTACATTAATTTACTGCCCCCCCCCCCCCCACACACACACACACACACACACACACACTGCATACACTTACTGGACCCCACTCACACTGCATTCATTTACTGGCCCCTCACTCACACACACACACACACACAATATACTGGCCCCTCACTTACACACACAATATACTGGCCCCTCACTCACACACACAATATACTGGCCCCATGCACACACACACACAATATGCTGAAACACACATATACAATATGCTGCCACACACACATACAAAATATGCTGTCAAACACAATATGCTGACACACACACATACACACACAATATGCTGAAACGCACAAATACACATAATGCTGACACACACATATACAATATGCTGCCACACACACACACACACACACACACACACACACACACACATATGTGTCTTCTGACATGAGACGGCACCTATCACAGCAATAACCGGCCAAACCATTAGGAGGGAGGGCAGTCAGATCTGCAGGCCAACGAGAAGGTGACTGGTCCCGGAGGAGGGGCCAGCGACCAAGTAAGTGAAACTAGGCAAAATAGTTTTTTTTGGTCATGTGTCCCCCTGCCCCCGGTCCAGCCAGCCCCTGCGTGTTCTGCACTATAACCTGGCTGTTCAGCCTGAAAACCCAGAAATAATTAGACTACAAACAAATATTTGCTTTCAAAAAGCCTAACAAACCTTCTAAATGTGTTCTATCACTGTGTCATGGGAAGTGCTGCTGCATACTCTGGGTGTGCGTCCAATTGCCTCCACGTAAATATACTCTAAGACCCTAGCATCACTTTTCATATAAAGGGTTAAACATATATATTATTATTCCTAGGTAAAAATGAAATCCACATGACACTACATAGATTTCATTAAATGCAAACAAGTTGATTCGTAGCTATTTAAATCATAGTCAACTGTCTCTAATTTCCAGACACAGTTTCAGGTTTTAAATATTTGTGCCCAGAAATCTCCCTATTTTTCAATATTGTCTAACTACACAATAAAATCCTCCCTTTTCTGAATTTATTCTTATCCTCTGGGCATTATATGTTAATATTTATTACAGATGAGTATTTAAAATGCAAAACATTGAGAGATTGTAATGCTCCAAGGTCCATGGAGACTGAAAGTCTACATAGTATGCATGGCAAGCTCAGACACACCGACTCTGCAGCAAAGTGTCCCTGGAATTATTTTAAAATGTTGACAACTGTGTGTTATGAATGAAAATGAGAAATAAATAGACCTCTGGAAATATCTTGACTGATATGAGAGTAAGTGACAAGTCATCGGAATGGTCCTTATATCAATTGTATAACTGCAAACTTGAGTTAAAACAAGCTCCAGAGTTATGGAAAACAATAAGGGGAAACCATAATTGCAAAACATGTAAATTCTGCTATAACACATGTGCAAGTATGAACGGATTATTTTACTGTCTTCTGAAAACTAAAGTAACTAATGGAAGGAAGGCTGTTTTCAGAGGATATGATCACATTCCTTCAATTCCTTCCTTTGTTGCCATTTTTAAATGAGAACACATGCATTTGAAAGGGAATACAAGCAAAGGGATATCAATGCTTTTGCCAAAGGACAGCTGAGTGGTGATTCATACTAAAGCCATTGACTGCTGTTTCATTATCACATTATCATAATTTTCTTTTCTTTTTTTTTTTTAAAAAAATACTAATAGAAGGGATTAAAAATGTTCTGGTCTGGTGCAATATACACTCCCTTTAAAACAATAAAAAAAAAAAGGAAAGCAAAACAACAGTAAAAAAAAAAATCAATTTTCTGTTGGTTGAGATCTACAAAGATTGCTTTATCTACTTGTTTGCTGTGTGGAAAGTAACATAAAATAACAATAGACCCAATGTTATTTCTACCCTTTTTAAACATGCAGCATTTACAAAGCTTGCTTAGCGAGTTGAGGCATTTAAAAGATCAGTCTTTGGCTGCTGAATGAAAGGCTGCTGTTTGCGTGACTCACATACCAAATGGAAATCTGCCTTCAAAGCCTAGTTTACTGTCTAATTATATATACACAAAACAGAGCCGGCTATAACAAACAAATCATATAAAAGGGAATAAAACTCCTCTTAAGAAGCTATTTCCATGGTTTTGTCATAACCTTAGAATCTAGGCTGTTAAAGCTGAGAAAAAAAGTACAGCTGCAAGGTCCAGATAAGACCCATGTAATTGTTTTTCTCTTAATTATTACTTTATAAAGACATTATACCTCCGACTCAAAATGAGCAAAATTACTCTCTTTTCAATTTTTCATATTTTCTTTATAGGAAAGATAGCTCATTTGCATTTGTTAGAATCTGTGTTTGGAGTCTGCTGTTCCAAAGGCGCTTTCAGCTAGCAACACATTATCAGGCTATGGAGGAGATAAAAGAAAATGCAAAATATGTTAGAATCCATAGCAGCAAAATTCTAATCAGCTGGAATACAATGACTCAGTGGGTAAAGTTAATTTGCATCAGTGTTCAGAGCTGAATGCAAATGCAAAGTGGAAGAAGAGATACATTAAACATCATAGTGATTGGTTCACAAGACTAAAATTTCAGTGTTTGCCATCATTATGTGATAATTGTAAGGAGGGAGCCTTAACACTTTCTTACTAAATGGGGGAAAACGTTTCAAGGAACAAGTACATAAGTCTAAATTGATTCTGTAAAAGCATAAAAGTACCTTAAAACATTTCAGAGATATATTCATTAGCTAAAAATAAAAAAAATGGGGGTGGAGAAAACATACATTGTTTTATGTATAATAAGATTGAGTAGGACAACATAAAAATAGCAATGATGCTACAAGTTACAAAAAAAACCATGAGAGCTGTGCACTGATTGTGTATTATAGATTACTAGCAATGCTATGTATTTATTAAATCGTTCCGATAACTGAGTAATCTACAAATAAAAAAGAAAGAAAATATTAGTCTAATAACCCTCCACCCTAGAGAGCTGCTTTAAGAATCTGCTGTTGAGTGCTTCTCTATATAAGGGATTTTGCTCAACAATTTCAGTTTCAAACACTGACATTTATAGAAACAGTGACTATGTCACTGGGAAATTTTCCTTTTGAGTAGAGATGAGCAATATTGTGGCAAAATTTTGCACAAATGGGGGGTGGGGCTCCAAAATTCGCGTCATTTTGGCTCTGCCCCCGTGATGTAATGATGCAAACGTGTCATTTTACAGCAGGGGGCAGGGCCAAACGTTTTGGATCTAATTCTGCCCACTTCACTAGGAAGTGGGCAGATCCGGGAGATTGCCACACTCTCCCGGGAGTCCGTGAGACGCATGCGAAATGCAGAAGTCTCCCGGACATTCCGGGAGAGTTGGCAAGTATGATTAATAATGCTCGGAGGATGATGGTCAATTATTTCTGCATGGTGGTTTGGGCTGGAATTGGGAACACAAAAGTACAATTTCTGTTGGAAAAATGTACAAAATTTTGCAGCCAAATGCGAAATAAAGAAAATATTTAGCTGGACATTTTGGAAACTTCCCTAATCTCTAATTCTGAAAATTATTTTTATTCTGTATGACAACTTCCAGTAACGCCTTCAAAGATAATTTCCTAGGTGACTTGAGCTATTCTAATAACTAGGAAATCATAAAACAGTTATTATTCTCTCAATTGTCTCTATTAAAATATAATTTACAATATATAAATAATGTCTTATTTGTATAACACCAACATATAATGCAGACCAGTATAATTAGAATCATATTCAAGCAGGTTTGTCCCTACCTAATCCATTACAGTTTACTATCAATTTTCCCACGCACATAATCCAGAGATAATTTTGTCATGCGTTAACTAACCTTACAATATGTCTTTGGACTTTGCAAGAAAACCAGAGCACCTGAAGGAAAATCATCGGGTCACAGACTATTACCCTATTACTTAAGGTCTCCTTGTTGTGAGGTAGCAATGCTAATGTCACTGTGACATGAAATATAATATATAAGATAAACAGATATTTTTAAATCTATTTTACATTTTTCTTTGCTGTTGTCTTTAAGTCACTGCTTGTTATCCTATGTGAATTATCAGGGCAGAACGGTGGCACAATGGCTAACATTGCTACCTCACAGCACTGATGCCATAGGCACCATTCCGACAAGGGCACCTACAGTATGGAGTATGCATGTTCTCCCTGGTTTCTTCCAGGTGTCTGTGTTTTACGCCCACAGTCCAGAAGCATACTGGTAAGATAATATTTATGTGGTGAAGAATGAGACTGCAAAGTGTGTAACTTTGTAGCAGAATAATGATGACATGAAGGGATTGACTCAATACAAATACAATTACTGTGCAATAGTTATGCTAAATGTCACAATGATTATAGAAAACTCTCTTATGGGTATATATACTAAACTGCGGGTTTGAAAAAGTGGAGATGTTGCCTATAGCAACCAACCCGATTCTAGTTAGCATTTTGTAGCGTGTACGAATCTGATTGGTTGCCATAGGCAACAATCTCCACTTTTTAAGCCCGCAGTTTAGTAAATATACCTCTTAGTATATATGTGATGTGTAAACAGAACGTGCCTCTATTAAATGTGATGTGACCTCCTCCATGTAACATATTTCTTACTTAGGTATTAATCCTTGGACTGTGTGTATTCAGTCTTGCTGTTGTTGTGTGGCTTTGTCACCAGTTTCATTTTAGGTGTGTTTAGCAAAAAAACACACCTAAAGCATATTTAATAACATGTGGCAAATGTATTGTATGGATACCAACCAGTAACATAATATTCATTAGTCTAGCTTGCCTTATGCCGAAAGCTAAATTGATTAGATTATATGGGTTACTGCAAATCTGTGCAGTTTACTTATATGTTATTATATAAGCCTTCTAAAGTCCTCACCAGATCTAAGTGTCTGTTTGTACATACTTGATAAGTAGGCATACATGACATTTTTTTATTTCAAAGCATTCCACAATAGATTGATTATATGAATGCAAAAGGGCAAAATACACTTTGATATGGAAAGCGTTTCATATAAATTGCTAGGTGTCATAAACACGTCACGCTCACATAATAAAAGTATACAGTGGACTGGATAAGTGCAGCATTGGTGTGCTGGATAGCCAGCACAACATCCTCTCCTCATTTGGAGGTTCCAGATTATGCTGATATTCAGGGCAACCCCCAGATCTAGCAGCACCCTGCGTGTTAATTTTTGGTATGTGTAGATAGATAGATAGATAGATAGATAGATAGCCATCACACTGCTCCTCTCCTCCATCACACTGCTCCTCTCCTTCATCACACTGCTCCTCTCCTTCATCACACTGCTCCCCTCCTGCATTACACTGCTCCCCTCCTTCATCGTTGCTCCCCTATTTCATCACACTGCTACCTGCCTTTATCACACTGCTCCTCTCCTTCATCACACTGCTCCCCTCCTTCATCGTTGCGCCCCTATTTCATCACACTGCTATCTGCATTTATCACACTGCTCCTCTCCTTCATCACACTGCTCCCATCCTTCATCGTTGCTCCCGTCCTTCATCACACTGCTCCCCTCCTTTATCGTTGCTCCCCTATTTCATCACACTGCTACCTGCCTTTATCACACTGCTCCCTCCTTCATTACACTGCTCCCCTCCTTCATCATTGCTCCCGTCCTTCATCACACTGCTCCCCTCCTTCATCGTTGCTCCCCTATTTCATCACACTGCTACCTGCATTTATCACACTGCTCCTCTCCTTCATCACACTGCTCCCCTCCTTCATCACACTGCTCCCCTCCTTCATCAAACTGCTCCCCTCTTTCTTTGTTGCTTCCCTATTTCATCACACTACTATACACCTTTATCACACTGCTCCACTCCTTCAGCACACTGCTCCCGTCTTTCATCACACTGCTCCTCTCCTTCATCACACTGATCCCCTCCTTCATCGTTGCTCCCCTATTTCGTCACACTACTATACACCTTTATCACACTGCTCCACTCCTTCAGCACACTGCTCCCGTCTTTCATCACACTGCTCCTCTCCTTCATCACTCTGCTCCTCTCCTTCATCACACTGCTCCCATCCTTCATCATTGCTCCCGTCCTTCATCACACTGCTCCCCTCCTTCATCGTTGCTCCCCTATTTCATCACACTACTACCTGCCTTTATCACACTGCTCCACTCCTTCAGCACACTACTACCCGTCTTTATCACACTGCTCCACTCCTTCAGCACACCGCTCCCCTCCTTCAGCACACTGCTCCCCTCCTTCATCGTTGCTCCCCTATTTCATCACACTACTACCTGCCTTTATCACACTGCTCCCTCCTTCATTACACTGCTCCCCTCCTTCATCATTGCTCCCGTCCTTCATCACACTGCTCCCCTCCTTCATCGTTGCTCCCCTATTTCATCACACTGCTACCTGCATTTATCACACTGCTCCTCTCCTTCATCACACTGCTCCCCTCCTTCATCACACTGCTCCCCTCCTTCATCAAACTGCTCCCCTCCTTCATCGTTGCTTCCCTATTTCATCACACTACTATACACCTTTATCACAGTGCTCCACTCCTTCAGCACACTGCTCCCGTCTTTCATCACACTGCTCCTCTCCTTCATCACACTGATCCCCTCCTTCATCGTTGCTCCCCTATTTCGTCACACTACTATACACCTTTATCACACTGCTCCACTCCTTCAGCACACTGCTCCCGTCTTTCATCACACTGCTCCTCTCCTTCATCACTCTGCTCCTCTCCTTCATCACACTGCTCCCATCCTTCATCATTGCTCCCGTCCTTCATCACACTGCTCCCCTCCTTCATCGTTGCTCCCCTATTTCATCACACTACTACCTGCCTTTATCACACTGCTCCACTCCTTCAGCACACTACTACCCGTCTTTATCACACTGCTCCACTCCTTCAGCACACCGCTCCCCTCCTTCAGCACACTGCTCCCCTCCTTCATCGTTGCTCCCCTATTTCATCACACTACTACCTGCCTTTATCACACTGCTCCCTCCTTCATTACACTGCTCCCCTCCTTCATCATTGCTCCCGTCCTTCATCACACTGCTCCCCTCCTTCATCGTTGCTCCCCTATTTCATCACACTGCTACCTGCATTTATCACACTGCTCCTCTCCTTCATCACACTGCTCCCCTCCTTCATCACACTGCTCCCCTCCTTCATCAAACTGCTCCCCTCCTTCATCGTTGCTTCCCTATTTCATCACACTACTATACACCTTTATCACAGTGCTCCACTCCTTCAGCACACTGCTCCCGTCTTTCATCACACTGCTCCTCTCCTTCATCACACTGATCCCCTCCTTCATCGTTGCTCCCCTATTTCGTCACACTACTATACACCTTTATCACACTGCTCCACTCCTTCAGCACACTGCTCCCGTCTTTCATCACACTGCTCCTCTCCTTCATCACTCTGCTCCTCTCCTTCATCACACTGCTCCCATCCTTCATCATTGCTCCCGTCCTTCATCACACTGCTCCCCTCCTTCATCGTTGCTCCCCTATTTCATCACACTACTACCCGTCTTTATCACACTGCTCCACTCCTTCAGCACACCGCTCCCCTCCTTCAGCACACTGCTCCCCTCCTTCATCACACTGCTTCCCTCCTTCAGCACACTGCTCCTCTCCAGCAGAATTTTCACATTAATATATTTCCATCCATCCTCTGTGGGATCTCAATTCTCTTGAGTACTCTATCAGCGCAAAGAAGGAATCCAAGAGGAGGGACCTAACAGCTCAGGTAAAGGAGAGCAAGGATGTGATGATTACTTTTAAATTCCAGATGTAGAATTAGCCTTTAAACTTTACACCATCTGTCATCATACTTTCTAATGGGCTTTCTAATATAGTCTCTCCTAGCTCACACATTTTGACATATGTCAGGGTACATAAAATCATTAACTATGAACTGGCACTGATATAGTAAGGTTACTCATTCCTTATCCAAAGTACCATGATGACTGGAAAACTAGGCCCAAAAATGATTACACAATTTATTTATTAACACAATGGGGGGTATTCAATTGTTCGTCCGGACCTCAGAAAAACTCGCGCTCTAAAACTATTACCGTTAATACGGTAATTACTCGCTGAATTTCAGCTTGTGAAATTCAGCGAGTAAATTACCATATGAACAGTATTTACGCGCAATATTACCGTATTAACGGTAATAGTTTTAGAGCGCAAGTTTTTCTGAGGTCCGGACGAACAATTAAATACCCCCCTATGAGTTCATTTTGAGGTGACAAAATTATGTCAAATGTAAATTCAGAGTGAAGACAAGCAAGGTAATAAATGTGCATAAAATGGGATTAGCGATTGAAGACAAATAGATTGACGGATACATAGATAGAAAGATAGATAGATAGATAAATAGATAGATAGATAGATAGATAGATAGATAGATAGATAGATAGGGAACGAGACAGAGGGAGAGCATATATTCAACAAGAAAGCTGACCACATTGCTGTGCAATTTATATATTAAAATTAAAGCATGCCGGCCTTATGACTTATATCCAGAATTTATCCGTTAATTCAGTTATTTCTCATTGTTAAAGTAAATTGATCATTATGGCAGCATGGAGTGATGAAAAATAAATGCTTTACCGATACTGAAAAGCGTGGCAACCTAGACTGTATAGTTTAAGCAAATTCATTAAAAATCATTAAAAAAATCTTACAAAACAATACATTCAGCAACAACCAATGTGGAGTTATGAAATACCAATCATGTGAAATAAATCTACCATTGTCTTATAATGAAAGAAGTACAAAGTTTGACAGTGGAGAGCAGTGCATGTAGCATATTTATATTTTCTTAAGCCGTTAGTGCTGTTCCCTGGCTGACTTCTGTATGAGTTAAGGTTTAGTTGTCTAGAGAATATTTTGTTCACCTACATAGAAAACTAGTTGAAAGACTGTATGTACCTAGAGAGTTATCAATAGCTCAAGGTCTTGTGTACACAAGTGTTCTGCTTTGTTAGTGGTGTATCCCATGGTTCTGGTTTAGGGCCAATGATGTTTAAATTGTTTATAAATTATATAGAGTTTAGTATTAAATGTAGCAGAAGACACAGAATTATGTAAACTTGTGAACAATAATAAAGACCTACAAGATTTGTTAAACTTAGGTAAATAGCAACATATGATGGGTTTAGAAATCTAGCAACATAGGAGGGTTTAGAAATCTCCCAAGAAAAACAGAAAATAAAGGGCTAGCAGTGACATTTTAATAAAGTGGTAAAAAGTTGCCCCAGGCCAACCAGGATATTTGGTTGTAGTATACAACCTGCACATATATATTTTTTCCTATTTTCAGCATTTACATGATGTGTCTAAATCTGTAAATTGATATGTTCCAGAATTAGGATATGATTAATACCATTCGGCTATTGTTGTAGCAATAATATATATTACAACAAAAAAAAAATGACACCGGCAAGCTGGATCTTATTATAGTCCTATAAACTCTTCCCAAGATTTAGCATGTATTTATTTTAAAAATACACAAACCAGATCATCAGCAGTGGAAGGGAAACATTGTTACTATGAGTGTATGAGTGATTACATGCTTAATCTACAAAAAAAATCTGAAACATTTTGTGCATGTCCTAAAATGTTTTGACTAGCTAACCATACAAATATTTAGAGAAACCTTTGGAAACTCTTTCAGCCTATTAAACATAATCCACCATTCTTTCATAGCTATGCTACTGAGATAGTAGTATAGTTTTAGCAAAAACAAAATAAAGATAATATATATAATATATAAATACTGTATGAGATAGGATAACATTTGCCATTTGCTTGATGAAGAAAGAAAGAGTTATAAAAATCTGGTTTCCATTGTTCAAACTATACATTCTCATATATTTTATGTCCTGGAAGATCCATATGCCTAATCAAGTCTGGCTGAAGATCTGGTTTAAGCTGTATACAAAAGACATTTGGTGAATATGTCAGTGAAATAAAAGCCTGCAATGAATACAAGTCTATCAGCACATTTTTTGGGATCTAGCCACTATGCAGTATTCCCACAATCACAATGGAGCTTAATTGTAAGGACCATTTAACCTGCTTTGCAGACCTATGAAGGTTGTGTGAAATTGTTAATTATGAGGTGTCTAAAGGGTCTAATTCAAGGATCAGACGAAACTCCAACAACACATGAATGCAGGCTTTTGTTCCCACATGTTCAACTCTTCATCCACCAGTTACCTTTGTGTCAGGATTTGCATATAAACTCTGATTACACACACTGTTTAATCACAAGAGTTTGCAGTTCACAACTATAAGTGTTTTTTTTACTTTTTTATTTGTGCTTGTGTTCAAGATAAATTGTCGAATTGGTCCGGATGACTAGATTTTAAAGAAAGTGAGGTCGGGTTTAATGCAACTTATGGAAAAAGTTTACACCTACTAATCCCATATATTATATATATATATATATATATATATATATATATATATATATATATATATATATATATATAATTACTGTGCAGTTTTAGCCAGGTAACAAAACGCAATTGTTCTAAGTACACTTGCACACAGTTTTTTGAAGGAACTTGGTGGGAAGGTTGTTCCAAACATCTTGGAGAATGAACATAGATTGTAGGCTTTCTCATATCCTTCTGTCTCTTCATGTATACCCAGATAGACTTGATGATGTTCAGATCAGGGCTCTGTGGGGGCCATATAATCACTTCCAGGACTCCTTATTCTTCTACACAATGAAGATAGCTCTTAATGATGTATGTTTTGGGGTTGCTGTTGCCCTGCTACAGAATAAATTTGGAGCCAATCAGATGCCTCCCTGATGGTATTGCATGATGGATAATTACCTGTCTGTAATTCTCAGCATTGAGGATACCATAAATCCTGACCAAATCCCCAACTGCTGAAATGTATCCCCAAAATTGCAAGGAACCTCCACCATGCTTCACTGTTGCCTGCAGACACTTATTATTGTACCGTTGTACCACATGATCTCATGAGTCTTTGTTTTGAGATTACTGAACATGTCAGTATACGGAACCCTCAAGATTTTCAACCGATGCCAAAGACAAAGAGGTTTTGGAGACAAAGCTCTCAAAGCAGGAGGTAAAACAGGAGAATCAATAAGAAAGAATACATTGAGTATCACAATCCAGAACTTTAGTATGTTACTAAAGCCAGGGGTAGGCCTAGATGTCTGTTTTGCAAAACACCATCTAAAAGAAAAAGGCTGGGTACACACTACAGGGTTATCAGCCGATTATCAGGGCCAATCACACAATAAACGATCATTCGTCCCGATATCGCATTAAGCTGGGTACACACTACAGAAATTTCAACCAACTTTTTATGCCGAGCGATCTTACATGAGATCGATGGTCCGATCGCTCGGTCCATGGACTACATACACACTAGCCTTGTTTAGCACGATAAAGGGAAGAGCGGATGTCCCTTTAGCGACTTTTTACAGCCATGTTGTCGTGAGCAATGACTGTAATTTCGTACTCACTGTTGTGGATCGGTCGGAAGTTTATACACACTACACAGCGGAAACGAGATTGGAACGAAAATATTAAACGGTACGACCAACCAAATGAGACGATAATCCTCCATTTGGGCAGACTTTCGACCATCGTGTCACTGCACACACTGACCCCACTTTTGAACGAGTGGTCGTATGTCGGCTGTTTGAGCCGATTATTGGATGAAAACTGTGTAGTGTGTACCCAGCTTTAGTGATCACCCTATTTCTTAACAGAACTGAAAAACATCCTTATACACAGGAGTCTAACACACTTGTATAGTGAGGCAAATTTAAGCTTTTGTTTAGCCTGAATGTGAGCTTGTTTTGACAATGTAAGTGCAACTTCAGGTCCAGTCATCATGGCCTGATTGTCATGTCAATGGCATTACATTTTATTGGGAACTTGAGAAATACTCATTTGTCTAGAACCAACACTTTTCCACTTTTCAGTACTTTATAGCCACTGAGACTTAGATGCTTTCCAGGGGGTGTGGAATCACTAACTAAAGTCAGCCCTCCCACATGAGGGTGAGTGGGAGGGCCAAAGGATAATTCTATCTTGCATCACTTTTCTTTTTTGCTACTGCTGTGTGGTAATGTTTCCTAGATGTGCTATGAACTGCTGTGTGTTTGTGTCGTTGCTCTTTTGCTTAGCATCCAGCCAGTTCGCTGCAGTCTTTATCCGAAAGTGGATGCAAATAATATTATGACCTGTGAGGTGTTCAAAATTGACAGAAAATGACTGGAAATTAGTGTTATTGAGGTTAATAATAGGAACAAAAAAAAAAGCAAATTTATGTGATTTTAGCATATTATAACTATTTTTTCTAAAAAATACAGATCTAAAACCAAAATCAGAACACGCAAGGATGGTTTTGCCAAATCCAAAACCAAAACACAAACTTAATCCAAACCCCAAAACCAAAACACAGGTGGTCAGTGAACATCTCTAGTATATAGTTCCTTGGAAAGGGGGCTGCTAAAGGTGAGTTTCTCGCAAAGTGGTTCTAGTAGTTGAGTATTACATGCACATATTGCCCTTAACAAGCTCTTGCACTTAACTTAAGCTATCTATAGACTCTAAATACCATATTCCCAATTCATGGAGTGGATATTAATGTTGGGCTTTTTATCGGGGTACCTTCAGTGTTGGGATTTCTGTCTCATAGAGAGAGGCACAATAGTTCAGGGCAATGTGTAATTTATTTTTTTACCTCCTGGATGTAGTATACCCCATATGCTGTAGCTCAATTTACTGTACTGCAAGACTGCAACAAGGCTTTAGTTGAATTTTCTCATTCCTTCAGTTTTACTTAATGCAAAAAGTTTCCTCTCAGCCTTTGTTGCCCAGAGGCACAGGACTACTTTGCTTATTGCTAAATCCAGCTCGGTCAAGGGCTTACTCCATTTTACCATTAAAATAGATCACGTAATCTAAGAGAGATGAGAGTATTAAATATGGAAATACATGTTGTGATTGCGCTGACTGATATCTGTAAGGCTAAATGTGTGAGCAATTTTACCATACACATATAGTGGTCAAACTGCACAAATCAGGTGATTCAGGGACTGGCCTGTGTAATCTGATTTTAGTGTGCACTCCCCTCCCCTCCTAGATCTACTAACTTCACATACTTATCGAGGGGGTCACTCTTTGACCTGTTTTTTTCTCTCTATTGGATGATGACAAGGGCACACACAGTATTTGCTCATGAGTTCACACAGTGTTATCCATTCCTCTGCCCAAAATAATCTAAGAATTATGGGATTGTCCTTAAAAACTTGAATTCTTCCACTTTCATTTCTAAAAACAGTAGCCTAGGTTTGTTCTAAATATATGTGTATGTGTGCATTGCCTTTATCTGATTTTAAAGCAATATGGAAATATACAAGTCCACTTGAGTCACCCAGGAAACTTTACTCCCTCCCTCTAATTACTATATGTTATTCAATATGGCAACAATTAAGTTTCATATGACTTAGGCTACTTGCCTCATGAACAAATATTGCTTTAATTGACAACTAATCAATAATTTACATTAATATTTCACCATAACAATCCATTTGTCAAGTGGGCCGCTAGTGTGTTTCTGCAATAGAACTTTTACTATCTCACTCATTGTCTGTATCCTCTTGTGTCATTAATAGATTTTCTGAACAATATACCCACTAGCTTATCACAAGACACTGAAGCTATATGAGAATATATTAATTGATACAATCTCTCTTTTCACACTTCTTGCCACCTTGATCTTCACTGCTGACTTCCAATCAGTTCATTTTGCTTTCCACTATCCTCAGTGCTGGGACTTCACTCTCCTTATTCTCATTCTTGTTGGCTTCCAAACTGATCAATGCCTCTTCATTAATGCCCTATATTCTTTATTTTCCTAGCTGATGTCCTCCAAACTGCTCAATTCGTCCACCCAATCTCAGTTGTGTTAAACATCTTAAACATCAGGAAAAATATTTTCATCTTTTAGGGTCAAATTCCCAAATGCTCCACTTAGGGTTTTTGTGTCTCCTTCTTCTGGATCATCATGGAGAAGGTTGATTGTTGTTCAAACTAGGGGTGATGTCATATTGAACGCTGCACATTTCCATCTAGAAAAGTGCAGGGTGTGTAACTGCTCAAATGCACCCATAGGTTGAAGTGAAAAGGACTGTTATCTTCCAGTCACACAGGAGCAATTAAACTGTGAAGGTCATGGAATGTTTTCAAAGTTGAATCACTTTTGCTAGCAGGCAAGAAACATTCCCCCTTTACTTAAAAATGTTACCACAGTAGAGATTGAGTAACTATGAATGCTTTGCTTTTCTAGGTAAAATGACTGAGAGCTCTATGTACTTAGAACACCACTATATATGTTTGGCACGACCACCATATGTAATATTTAGGTATTATATATTATGTAGCTCTACTCAAAAATGAAACAGCGCTGACCTCAGCCACCTCAAAGATGATAGGGGATTTTGGTGCTGAAAGGATGGAAGAAATTGGTGCACAGGTGACATGGTTATGACTAATATCATTACCATGCACCTATATAAGTAAATTGTACACACTGTGCACTGCCTGTGCTAAGCTCTTTTTGGTTTATAAGTAATCAATAACTTGCACTGATATCTCCTGATTTTGCCTGTTTTCCACCTGACCTTGGAATATAGACACTTTCACAGATCACAGATGCTCTTTTGGTATTGCATTTGTCTAACTGTTGCTACAACTGCTCTGACCTTGACTTTACCTTCTTTGTTTCTAAACTTAGATCCTATTTTATCTCTGTGGATTTCTAGGTCTACTAGCTTATATCTCTTGTCAATAAGTACATCTGATTACTGCATAACTCCTGGGGTAGCTGATTAGCAGGAAGTGCACCTTTTTGCAATTGAAAGGGGTTGCTATCAGTGAAGAGCATGCTGCTCACTGTATATCGACATTGATTAGGTCCAAAAGAATGCAAAAGTTCAAGTCTTATTTGTATATTTAATCAGCTCTTCCCTTGCAAATCTACTAGGAATTCAATCTGTTCTCTTAAAAAAGAGGATATTATTAAACATGCACCAGTTTTGCAGTCACATCCTCTGCGTTGCATTCATTTATGCATGTTTGTGTATAAATTATTGCAGTATTGCACTATAGATTTATTTGCCCATTGTTGTATGATGTAAAAGGGAGGGCTGGGAAATTTTAGCCTAGGGGGGCAAGATTCCACTCAGCAGCCTATTAGGAACATTTTAAGGGAAAAAAATGCAGGTGGCCCAGCGACCCAGCCCAAGGTAGCCCACTATGTGCCCGGCCCGGGGAGCAGATGCTCCCCTGCCCCCCCGCCCAGACAGCCAGCTCCTGATGATGTAACACAGTCTTTTTGGCTATTTAATCTTACCCTCTGTGCACATTTATAGTTCTGTCTTATATAGGTCATATTAAATTGTATTACTGTTCTGTTTCTGACCTTGACCTCTTTATTGACCCTGCTCGTTGCTCCCTACTTTGACCTTGAGACTGTTACATTCTTAGCAGATCTAAGCTCTATTCTTCTGTTTGGTGTGAGCTATCCTGTCTGATTATGCTATGTTTCTTAGCTGACCTTTTTGCCAGTAACTCTCACATCTGCTGATCACTGGTGTAAAAAATATTGTGTGCATGACCTTGGGGCCGAACATTTCAGGCAACGCCTATTGTTTTTGCACTGATTGAGTTTTAAGCAGAGGTCATATTATGTGAATTGATATATATGGGTGTAAAGTAAAGTACATCTGAATTACAAGTCACTGTACACTAAAAAAGAAACAACATGGTGCCCTTGGTTCTGTTTTGTATTAATATTAGAAATCCTTAAAATATAAAATGTCTCCTATAATAAATTTGAATAACTGTCTAATTAGTATGCTGTTTTAGTCAAACATTTTGGTTGCCAGTGGAAACCAGTCTCTGTACTGTGGGTGCATTTCAATGTGCTTTTGATCTAGGCAAATAAGAAACTATGTCATGCATTCATGTCCCATTGATGCATTCATTTAAGAAACCTTTTAGATTTACTCTCACGGAATTGAGACATTATTTACAGATGTACTTGATAAAACAGTATGTTTTATTTTCAATATATATGTTTTTGCATAATAATGGTGTGAACAACAATAAACAATTGTATATACTAAACAAAGGCATAGAAAATATTTCAAAGACTTTCTTTCAGATAAATATCTGAAATTAAATCCACAGAACTGTGAACATATCTCCCAATAGTTCAAATAGACAAAGAGATCAGTGGAACCCAACATACTTTTGCTGTCATTCCACAAATATACCTAACAGCGGTATAAAGATTCTAGAATTCAAAGTAGTTAACTGCACCATTAGAATCTACTTATACCATTTTAATGTATTTTTAATGCTTTAATGGATAACCAGTGTACTTTCCATGAGTTGTTTGAAGAAGGACATAGGTCAAATATAAGGAATACATTTATAAGAATAAGAACAGATACCAGGGAGTATATCTACTAAACTGCAGGTTTGAAAAAGTGGAGATGATGCCTATAGCAATCAATCAGATTCTAGTTGTCATATTGTAGAATGTACTAAATAAATAATAATGAGAATCTGATTGGTTGCTATAGGCAACATTTCCACTTTTCCAATCTCTCAGTTTAGTAAATATACCCCCAGGTTTGTTTAAACTAATTTCCTGTGAAACTTGATTATTGTAGGCAAGAACTAACACTTCCCATTTTACCAAAAATCATTACTGCAGAAGGATAATGACCAAAAACTCAATTAAGGAAAACAAAGCTGAAGGTCTCAAAAATGCCTTTGCAAAAATGTGCATTTGTTGTTGTTGGCATCTAGCATAGAAAATGGCAGAATACTTTTACTGATTTGCCAAGTGATTTATTTTTAAAAAGTACAAAGATTTGAGATCGCTTGTATTTTATATAAGTGGGTGGTGGCACTGTGATTAGCATTCCTGCCTCATGGCGCTGGGGTCATGGGTTTGATTTCAACCAGGGCATTAACTGTGGTAGTTTGTATATTCTCCATGTATTTACATGGTTTTCCTCTGGGTGCTCCAGTTTTCGTCCACACTCCAAAGACATATATGAGAGGTTACATGGTTTCTGACAAAATTAACCCTATGAATAGATTGTAAGCTCAAAGGGGAAAGGACTGATGTAAATGACTAAATATTCTCTGTAAAGATCTACAAACCAACTGCACTTTAGAAAAAAAAAGTATTTTCCCTCTAAAATGTCCCTTTAAAGGAAAGTGCACCTTAATACATGTACATTATATTATGTGATAAAAAATCTAGGTTCAAGTTCACGTGCCAAGACTAATAATTTGCTTTCTACCAAGAAACATTGCAGATTAATTTGCATGGAGCCTTGGGTTATTGCATACTTGCCAACTTCTCGCAGTCGGCATCCGGGAGCTGCCGAGGGGTGGTGGGTGTGTGGGGGCGGGGCTAAAACCCTGCATCATTATGGCCCGCCCCATGATGTAATGATGCAAACGTAGCAAACTGCCGCGATTCCCTGAGAATCATGCATTTTGGATCTAATTCTGCCTACTTCCTAGTGAAATAGGCAGATGAGGTAGGCTGCCATACTCTCCCGGGAGTCCAGGAGACCCACCCGGATTCTGGGAGTCTCACGGACAATCCGGGAGAGTTGGCAAGTATGGGCTATTGATGGACTAATACAGGATCGACAAAACCCGCCAAGACCCGCCATTCAATAGATATCACAGCTTGAAAGCAGCCCCCGTCTACTGCTCAGAGGCCACCATAATTCTCTCATTAAACTACAGAATTCTGCAGCTATGAAAAAAAATCTCTCTATGTACCAAAATCAACCTACACTTGGTAACATGCTCTAGTGAAATACATCTATAAATGTCAGTATTATCATTTTTAGAATATAAAGTTGTTTATGTAAGACTGTAATTTGATACCAATCACAAATTTGCAAATTAATCATAAACATAATTGGCAAAGCAAAATCTAAGATGGAGGATATCTATATGTAGCTTCTATGTTTAACTCGCTAAGAAACCATGTTGTGTGTATCAATATGTTGGGATACATTTACTTATTGTTGCATGCTTCTTTTATTAGCATAAGTTTACTTTGAACAGAGTGGTCATAAGAAAAATGTTATCTGAAAATATGCATCATCAAAATATGTCTAAATATTATATCAATATCTGTATCATATTTACAAGGATAAACCTGGTCAAAGATGGTGTGAAATCAAGTCAGGTCAACCACTGTAGAATGTGTAGGCTCCAGAACAACTGTTATGAACAAATAAAATCAGATCCAACTAGATTGCATGTAATAATGTAAAACAGAAAATTAGGTTGAATGTTAATCTCCATCACTGTGAGAAGTCACTAATCTGCTTTTAAATTCAGTCAGACATGCTTTGCATTACAATGCGGGTGTTATGGCAGGTACCTGAACCACAGGATCAAGGCCATACACTGTAGATTTTTTTTTTTTTTACATTTTATCAAAATATTTTTTAATGTATTTGAAACTTTTTTTTTACTAGCAGCTTTATTGACGTTTCATTTTTACAATTTTCATTGGAAAAAACAACTTGCATAGTTTTACGACTCAGTATTAAAGCCACACAATGCTAAACAGGTATATAGTACTAAAACATAAAACTATAATAACATGCTAAGTTCTATGTGTTTGATACGCTTAATTACTGTATATGTATGCTGCAGTGTTTGCCAAGTTCACTTATGTGCGTATTTAATATATTACATTTCTATGTAGATGTATTCATATATATTTATTTAAACTTATATATTTACTGTATTCTTGCAATCACCCTTTAGTAAATAGACATCAACTCTTGTTTTATTTGGATGCCAAATATATACAGTAAATGGAAGTTGTTGTTTTTCAATTCATTTTCCACAGTCAGAGCTGTATTCTGACAGACAATCCCTTTCTGCAGAGCAGGTTTGTATTTTACACTGCTCATAATTCAGTTAGGAACATGTGTTTATTGCTAGGGTAATTTTTTCCCTGCCACATGCCGTGTAACTGCTTGCTGGCTTCTCCTTTTAGCCTCCCCCACTCTAGCTAAAGAAAGACACAGCCAATCAGGGAGCCGAGTTCCACAAATGCTCGACTCTGATTGGCCACATAAGAAAGGGCATTAGGAACAAAGAACAGTCCTATCAGGTAGAAATACTGTTCAATTCTCTCCTCTCTTATTCAGTTCTGGTTTCTCCTATTTCTGCTGCTCGCCTAGTGAGCTGTGTTATTGATCATTAAATAGAAGCTATTGTATAAACTCTCTGTACCTAGAATGTACAAACAGGAAGAAACATGAACAAATATGTGTATAAACCCCCCCTCGGCAGCAGCATAAAACATTGATGCAATTAGAAGCAAAGGTCATCTTGATTCTATTCAGATCGTGAGTACAGATGTGTGCAACGCCGTGTCAAGTGATTTATTCTGAACTGTTAACTCGTCCAGTAAAAGAACTATGAAGCTGTTTGTTTTAGATCAAACTGAGCTCTGAGGAATAAAAGGGTGAGTGTGCAGCTCCTCACACACATTCTCAGTGGAACACTCAGGGTATTTAATACAGGCTACCCTGGGGTTATGGGAAGCAAACTCCACACCACTACCATAGATCTGAATATAATACATTGTGTTATCTACAATATAGCCTGGGTGCAGCTCTTATTGTATTATATACTCAATGCACCCACACTAGCAGGATTAAGACTTTTCCTCCTCTCGTCAAACCTCATATTAAAACCTATAAAACGGTTTCATTAATACAATCCATACATAGAGCTTATCTGCAATTAACATTTCAAAGGCTATTTTAGTGCAGTGTTTTTCCAAGGATTAAATCTTCTGTTTATATGTCTTCCTTATTTCCTAAAGGGAGCTTTACTGGCACATTTAAGATGCATTAAACATTTGGCTTTGATGTATGAGATTATATATATATATATACACATATATATATATATATATATATATATATATATATATATATATATATATATACATACAGCCCATATTCTGTGCATGCATAGCACGTTGTCTGATCATTTTTCCCTGACACAGATGTACAGCTGCAGAGAGAACTGTTTTACATTCACGAGTGAGAGTTGTGTTAGGGGAGGAAGGAGAAGCAGCACCTAAAGAGGGGACGCTTGTGTTAAGAACGAGCATTTCCCTGATATTGCCTGTCACCCATTTTGTGTTCTCACTTGGCGACAAGCAGTTGAGCTCTTGATCCTCACGTGATGTAAGAGCTTGAGCCGCAACAAAATAGCTGCTTTCAGATGCATGTTGCTAGCTGCCCTTCCCCCCACACACCCTGCCTCCTCTTCCATTTCTAACAAACCACTGTAAACTTCCAATCCATCAACAATTCATTACAGCTTTTTAACTGGGAATGTCAGCTAATTAAAAATGCTAAGCATGCGCTGAGATCATTTCACTGGCACAGGAAAAGAAAAACATCCAAGAAAAATTAAATGTAGCGTTGACTGACATCAGAATAACAATCCACAGTTACTTTTTTTTTTTCCCCAGCTAGCAGTAATGTAATATATTTGTCAGTATGGCAACTGTAGTTTTCATGAGCATAAAACAGTTAAAAGCCACAATGACTTGCTGAAGCAGCACAAACAAATTACAGTGTGCAGAGAATAAGGTTAACATCCCTCTGAAGATTGAACATCACACTTAAAAATATTTTGATAATAGGTTTATCAGATCACAGATCCATCACTGTTCCAACCAGCACCCCCTCCTCCCTTTTTCTTCATGTGTTTTTCAAGAAAGCAGATCTGTCAGGAAAACTAGTGGTTGGGGGGAGGGTGTGGGAAATGCCACTTCCTGAGTAAGCAGAGAGCTGAATCCAGACCACAGTTTCAGTCCCTCTTTTTTTCTCTCTCTCTCCCTCTCTCTCTTTCTTCACCCCCCTCTCTCTCTCTCTCCCTTTCACTAATTTATCTCGATGTTAGCACATTCTGTCTTGTTACAACCGGACGCCTGTAGGTTTGTTCATAGGGATCATTACTTAACTGATCAGGATGGCTGTGAAATCTATGTTTAAAGGAAAGACGTGATTGAAGTAGTGGCACTGAAATAAAACCTACAATTTGACACCCTCCCCCCCCCCCCCATCCATTTTTTGGCATTTTTTTTTTCCATGGATGAAATTGTGAAACAATCCCTCCGTGTGATTTTGTCTTCAGTGTGAATCCCAGATGTAAAACTGGAAAGAGGGAAGACTATCGAGAAAGGAAAAAAAAAAAAGTGGAAAGATTTTTATGTTTTTGCCAACAAGGAATATTGTAAATTCCATGACTACCTTTTGGTCGGGATACTTGACTTGCTTTCACCTTGATTGTTCCTGGCATTTAAGTAAAATGAGGAATCGAGCTGGTAAAGATTACATGGTTTGTCGGATTCTATCTTGGTGGCCTTATTAACTTAAAAAAAAATGACAAAACGGGAGTAAAAAGGTAAGTCATTTGTCTCTATTTGTTACAATCACTCTGGTGTTGGCATAACGTTTGTCCCTGTAAAAATCCCTTTAACTCATCTTTGTCAAACACTGCCTGATTTGCGGTCACCGAGGCCACCTTGGTGCAGATCACTTAAAGTGTATGTCTTAATCAGTTTCCTGTGCAGTCAGTAATACTATATTTAACACACTTAGCAATTCTCTACTGCCTGATCACACTGCAATTTGCTCCCCCCCCCCCTCATACCAGTTGTTATATATTCAAAAAAGACAACATAGCAATTAAGTTGATACATTAGCTGCAACCACATGATATGTTTGATACAATGTGTTTTTAATGTTTTTTTGTTTATATTGTTTTACACTGCTGCAAGTGAAAATATTGTGCTCTGTAAAACGAACATGTGTTGTCTAATGTTGTAAAATATATTAAATGTTTAAGGCTTTAATATATTTCAGTCTCACTTAAGTGGTTGTATAACCCTGCTCATCTTCCCCTCCCCCACAGGAGGAGTACTTCAGCTAAAGTCACATTTGGACTGGTATTGGAATACCTAGGACAAAAGACGTAACTTTTCCTGGGAATCAATTGGATTTGCGTTAGAATTTTTATTTTTTTTATTAGGAAAATTGGGACACCAACCCACAGAAATAAACGAATGTCCACTTATCTCCCCAAACAAGTTCATAGGAATGTAATACCACCCATTTTATCTTCAGGATGTCAGTGAGCACTTCTACTATAGGGAAAGGTGTGGATCCGAGTGCTGTTGATGCCTATGACAGTGGTGATGACTGGGAAATTGGTGTGGGAAATTTGATTATTGATTTGGATGCTGATTTGGAAAAGGACAGACAGAAATTTGAGATGAGCAACCCGACAAACAGCAACTGTGCTTCCAAGGACAGTGGACATTGCCTGGCATCCAGTGGACCAGTTAACTCTACCTCCTCTAGATTAGCTGACAGCCTCAAATTTGCTTCTGTGCAGCAGCCATCTGGCCCCCAAGGGAACAGCCACAAAGAGACTAGCAAATCAAAAGTGAAAAGGAGTAAAACTTCTAAGGATGTTAATAAGTCACTGCCTTCTGCATCTTTGTATGGGATTCCTGAGATTAGCAGTGGCCCTGGCAAAAGACAGCAGGAGACAGGACGCCTTGGGGAGGTCGCATCTTCAGTTGGCATGAGTGCAGCACTGGGCCACAACACTAATGGAGTTGGCCTTACTGCAAATACTACTTGTGGAAAAAATGTCAAAGAGGAAAGAAATGGAAGCAAAAGCCAAAGCACCAGGGGCTCCAAGAGGGATAAGGATTCTGGAAAGTCTAAAAAGGACAACAGTAATAAATTGTATGACCTTGGGCATTCCAACACGGGGGTCAATAACCAAGCAGTTGTGCATTTGTATGGATTTGGAGGTGGAAAGGCCCCTGGGAATGGCAGCCCTTTTCACTGTGGCAATAGCCTTGTAGGAGAGTTGGCGAAGAGTGCAGTGGATTCAGGGATTATGGGGAACTCTGTATTGGCTAGAAAAGAAGATGAAGAAGAAGAAAGCCACAGGCGAAGCAAAAAGTTGAAAACAGAAAAGGTAAGAAAATCTGCTCAATAGATTTTATTTTTTTTATCTGATTGATACTTCTTTTATTATCTTTGATTGTGTTTGTACACATTGCATTTATGCTATGGGGTGATTACTCTTTGTTACTTCTACTCCCTTAGATATAAAGGTATGTTAAACTTTAATCTCGTTAGCCTCCCACGTTTATTTTGCATAGTGTTCGGCGTGTTCTCTGGGTGGAGAAAAATGTTGCCATTTTTTTATTTATTTTATAATGTCTGTCTTTGCTTTTATGCCTTATTTATTTTTGGAGGCTGCTATTGTCTGGGTTTTTTTTTTTCAAACACTAACCAGACCTGACTGTTTAGCAAGCAGATTCTCACCTTTTAACTTGTCTACAAATTATCTCCTACTTATTTACATTCATTGGGTTTTATTTAACAAGCTTTTTTTTTCCTTTTTCTGTCCTCCTCTTGTATTGTTTCCTGTGTTTATCTGGTGTTAATGTAGCTACTATTCTACCCCTCCCCCATAATCCTTATTGCCTGTCACAGCCAGCTCTATTTGCACAACAGGCTAGAGTATAAACAACCAGTGAGAGATGACATGGTTACAATAATCTGCTGTGTTTGCCCATAGGGTGGGGGATGTTATTAGTGGATCCTCTTGCACTGGCAGAGAAGTAGTAGATATTATTGCACTGCGAAAAAAAAATGTCTTTACGTTATCTTTTTTTCTACGGGTGTAACTAGAGAGCTGTTTCAAGAAATGCAAGACAGCACTGTTTCAGGCACTCCTTTGATTTCAACCAGTCTGTCTTGAACTGTGTGAATGCTAAGTAGCTTGAAAGCACATGAGCAAATCAAATGTTAGGACTGGTTATAGAGAATGGCTATTCTTGCTGCTCATTGAGGCAGGTTATTTACTAGCAGTTATCCAGAGGGCGTAAGGTTTCTCTGGGGAACCAGTGCTTTTGTTGATTGATAATTAAGGGTCAAATGCATTCTACAGGCTGAACCCTTGTGTGTGTTTGTGTGTGTGATGTGTCCCCCCCCCCTATTCTTTCTCCTTCATGAATGAAGTACTGTGGCAATCATGCATTCTGTATCCATTGTTAAAATCAATTGTTTTAACCCCTTTGACACAAAAGCCAACTAATAAGCTACACTTTAATCAGAATTATTTAATTATGTGGTGGCCTGTATGATATTGGCAGATGCAATGCATTGATGTAAGTAAGAAAAACCCAGCATGCGATTTAAAGAGCTATTTATGTTCTCTCTTGTTTTTAGACATCATTTTTATTTCTGTTAAAATTTTACCTTTTGCTTTTGGTGTTTGAAATCTGACTCACTAGGGTTATGTCATGTACCCTCTTGATGTATTAACAAATAGCACATTAAGTGTGTCACAGTCAGTGCTCCTGGGGAGATTCAGAAAGATAATTACATTTTACAGCGACAATCTATGTACTGAATAAATTTGTAGCCTTTTGTTTATACTTTAGCTCTTTTACCATAGGTATTTTGTCTGTCAATAATCTTTAATGTGCAGTTTCTTAATCAGCCTTAACAGTCCAGATAAATTGCCCTAATCCAGTGATTATAATAGCACTGGTTAAGAAGTCAGGTCTTTTCGATTGGATTTAGTGGCTTCCTGGAATGTGGGAGGTACTGCCCTTTTCTATCCCCTTTAGCCTTTTAATCTTCTAGCCAAATGTTCACAATCAACAATTTTGTTTAGCTGGCAATCTGTACATTTCAGTATCTCAAAAGCTGCTGTCATGGCAACAAAGATTAGCCTGCTGTGGTTTCCCTGCTTCTCTTAATGATTCCTTTCACAATGCTCCTTCAGAGATAAAATGTGTGTGAGAATCATATTTTTATCCATTGTTGTGTTTTTATGGCTGCAGCTATTAACTCCACAGTAAATTCAATTACCAGGCAATCTCTGTAATGTTATTTGGCAATGAAAGGGTAAAATCGTGTTTTACAAGAAAACATTTTGTAGACCCCCTCCCCTCCCCTCCTTTGCCCGCCTTAAGCAAATATTTCCTTTTAAACTAGTGATGTTTGTGTGATCTCTTTTCTTGTCCATCTGAATTTCCATAATAATTTACCAACTAAGTATAATAGAAAAGCCTATCTGGACTAGTGGGGACATTTTATTTATTGTTTTTTGTTTTTTTAAATGTCCTCATAATTCAATTTATGGATAATTTTTTTTTTATTTTTTTTATATATAAACATTTTTTGTTTTTTCCTAAATATGCTCCATTGAATGGAAATTGTGAGCAGACGTCATTTAAACCTTTACATAATAAAACTGTAATGCTTGCAGTCATTAAGATCACATAAATAATATAAATTCTCAAATACTTTTGTGACAGTCTCACTAAAGAAGTCAAAATGAAAATTTAAACCTCACTTTATATAAAAAAAAAAATGCTGGATCTTGGGGAGAATATTTTTTTTCAAGTGCAGGTCAATGTTTCCTGCTTAAATTATATTAACATGGGCAGATAAAATAGACAAACTGACACTGTTTTTTTCACATACCTGTCTAGATTTAACTTGCTATTTGTAGACTGTACTCACTGTGTGTTAATAGCTTTTATGTAAATTTGAAATATATAGCACAAGGCACTAAATCATTGTTAATGGTTTATAAGAAAATAAAACAATTAAGAAAACCTAGACTTCCTCTGGATTAGAATTTGGCACAACTGGTGCAAGTGCCTGCTTGCTGTTTCGGAAGGTGTACATAGAAAAACTAAATTGTGCGTGCATTAAGAGTCCTCTACTAAAAGTAGGTCATTTCATTTCTAAAAATGAAGCAATGATGACCGTTTAGAATTTAATTGTACCCTTAAAGAAACATTTATCCTTACTTCAAAGCAACTAAAACACTACGGCTTACAAAGTGTTTGATAAAACCTACTTTTTATGTCAAAGGAAGTAACAATGAGGGTTACGTTTAGTTCTGTTATTCTGTTTATTTGATTGACCAAAGCAATGTTTGTCAAGGGTTAGGTTACAAAGTTCAGTAGGTAATATTATATCTTTAGCAGTCATAAAGAATTTACTTTTCTTCCAGTACTTTATTACCCAATATAAACAAGGTGCAGGGTTACCTTATAAAACGTTTTGATTAAATTTTAGTTGCAAGCTTTCGAAAACAGTTAGGACTTTTCGTCAGACGTAATATAATGTTGCTTTGGCCCACTAATCATTTTACGTTTCTAGAGTGTCCAACTACAGCTTAATTAATGAGTTGGTGGTATTTATTGTTGCCTGTCTTTTAAATTCCTTGCACATAAGGTGTAGTTTATTCAGACTAAAGCAATGGGTCAAAAAGGTCAGTCTCTATAATTGAAATACAAAGTCTATTGAGGCTTCACAGCTGCTAGTTCTTAAATCTACATAAGGGATTTAGCAGTTAAAGGCACTGCTAAATTTGGGTGTCTAACAATAAGCCCAGCTCAAACTCTTAGTTGGTTGTTTCATTCTAAGTGTATTTAATTATTTGGTGGCTGAGTTTGGTAGATGACTAGATGATCAAAGTTATTATAGTCAAAATAATTTCTTGTTTTCACCATTGACTAACCGCATCTATAAATTTAAATAACCATTGATCCTGTGTCCTTCGCTTTATCTTGACACTTAGTTTCCAGGCACTGCTAATGCATTTTAGAATTAGTAAATGAGTAAATAATAAGTTACTCTAATCAGTGTGGGACTTGATTATACATTAAAAAAAAAAAAAGTTGTGTAGGTCATTCGCCATTGAGGGATTGTATTTGGCTTATTTTGGATCATCCCTTTCACACCACAGATATTTGGTGACCTAAACATTGCGCTAAGTCTGGGTACACACTACAGAATTTGCCAACTAATCGCTACAACGATTTTTACTAATGACTGAAGAAAAATAAAAAGTGCCGATTCATGCGTACACACTATAGATGTTTTAAAAGATTAGCCTTAGATCTGTGCTCTTCAACTGTCGGCTGAAAAAATCATGACTCTGTAAACTCTATGGAGATCGTGAGTGCGTACACACTGCAGGATCGGAAGGTGATTGGATTGAGATTTTTAAACCGTACGACCAATTGGTAACCGTACGACCAATCGAATAAAACGGTGATTGGTACTTTGGAACAACTCTCGCTCATCGTGTAAGTATACACACTAATGCGACATCGGGCCAAACGGTTATCGGGTGTTTGGCCTGATAATTAGCTGAAAAACCTGTAGTGTGTACCCAGCCTAAGTCTCAAACATCATGGTCTCAACACTGAGTGGGATGGGTAAATAGACGTACTTTCGATTTTCTGTAATACAGTTATAAATTAAGCTAAGTACACACTACACGGTTTTCGTCCAATAATCGGCTCAATCAGCCAACATACGACCGCTCGTTCAAAAGTCGGGTCAGTGTGTGTAGTGACACGATGGTCGAAAGTCTGCCCAAATGGACGATGGTCGCCTCATTTGGTTGGTCGTACCGTTTAATATTTTCGTTCCAATCTCGTTTCCGTTGTGTAGTGTGTATAAACTTCTGACCGATGTGTACGAAATTGCATTCATTGCTCACGACAACATGGCTGTAAAAAGTCGCTAAAGGGAAATCCGCTCTTCCCTTTATCTTCTAAAACAAGGCTAGTGTGTATGCAGTCCATGGACCGAGCGATTGGACCATCGATTGCATGTAAAAATCGATCAGCATAAAAAGTTGGTGGAAAATTCTGTAGTGTACCCAGCTTTACATGAAGATAAAGTTTACTTGTTCCACTGCTTCTCTTCCCTGAAGTAGAAAGTGTTGGCATATACTTAATGGTTCACAGAATAATCAGTTACATTTGTGTGTAAATGTCTTGACCATATCCACAGGGTAACTGCATTCAGTGATGGTTAATGTTATTCTACTACATAGGTTCCATCTGCTTTTTATTTCCACTGCTGTGTTTAAACCACACAAGGCTTTGATTTTGTCCTAGGTTATTTTGTGATCCTGCATATAGTTCTACTATTACAATTGGAGACCACATCAGTGAGGGAATTTCCCATTTCGTTTATTTCTGAATAGCATAATCTGTTTGTGATACCTTTTTTATTTATTTATTTTTTTAAATGACAAATATGTGGTAAATGTCCTGTCAACTTTTCAATGGGAAAATGAATGTTTTAGGTTTGTGGTCTGGTAAGTGGCAAATCGCTTAATAAAAATGTTAAAGTCTCTCCACACTTTTTTTTTTTTTCCCCTGTTGAGGTTTTTTTTTCTGCAGACTTAAATTTTAGTCATTCATCCATTACAACTGTGACCTGCCAGCATACAAGCCCTGAAAAGGAAAACATCATCTGGCCTTTGTTTGAGGTCTTTTATTGAGGCTAATGACTGGTCTTGTGCCACCCTGAGATAAATGACATTATCTTTGAGTGGTCTGACAGGCAACAGACATGTTAATGGTGAAGCTGCAGGGAGGGTTTGTCATAGCTATAACAAAAGAGGAAAACAGATCTTTTGACATAGCTATAATAGGGAATCCGTTTTTTTTTTTTAACAAATGTAGAACAGTATGTCTAAGGGTAATGCAAGGTATTAATGGGTTTATACAAAAACTGTATATTCGCTTGTAAACACAGGCACACACAACAATTATCTTTCTAGTAGGTCAATTTCATCACATTTGCAGTGTCTATGACATTTTAATATTGACTTGTTTACAGTTAATATTGTTTTGTGCAGATTTTTAGTTTTTCAGGAAATTCTTGTGAATTTTAAACAGTTGTCATTACTTCTTCTTTTATTTCATTTTTAATACTTTCACGGTTTGCAATATATTCTAATGCTCCAATTTATTGTATGGAGATGGCTTTCTTTGTTTCAGGCAATTATTTAATGAAAACCTTCTTTGGTGACTCTTCACATTAGTGGCCACTGTCTGGTTAGCCATTTTGAATAGGGCGTTTTTAATATCTGCCAATGATGCGTGACCATACTTTGTTCTCTTTAGTGTCTGGCACAACTAAATATTGTTCCAGTGTTTGTCAAACGCTGGCACTGGGTTTCGTTTTCAGGCTGATGTTAAACCATCTGTGAATATGTACCCCGAGGTGGCTACACAGTGATGTCGGGCGTATGCACACATACATCAGCTGATTGTTTTCAGGCCTTTAAAAAACAAAATGTGATCAGATTTTTAATTTTTGACCTGTGATGGAAATACACAGAAGTCACAGATTTGACCCAATCTGGGGGTAAATGTGTTATGCTCCGTTTTTTTCAAGTCGCCGGAAATCGGCGACTTTGCAGCTAAAATTTAAAGCGGCGATGGCTTGTAAAGGCAACAAGCCATCGGCGCTTTACATTTTAGCTGCAAAGTCGCCGACTTGAAAAAAAACGGAGCATAACACATTTACACCCTGGTGTAAAAAGGCAAAATTAGTCCACACAATTGATGAGTGTTGCCAGGGTTAGATTGTAGCTTACCAAGTGACGTATGCTGATATCACTGTTACAGTGACGATCGTTCATGGCAGTTACTCTAAGTATTGCTGCAAACTCTATCTTGTGTTTGACTGTTCAGTAAAGTGTCTGTGGTTTTGTCATTCTGGGAATACAGAGCACATTCCACTCTCTGTTAGTTGATCTGTCTTGCTATGCAGAAACTTTTACCTCCAGCAGTGTTATGTACATTCCTGTGTTGTGAATGATTTAGAGGATAAAAATGCTGATTGCACCTTTAGTCCTCATTTAGCAGTTAAAGTAATTGGAATGTTATGTTTTGCATTTGAATACAGGGACATAACTCTACCCAGGTATAAACACCCTGTTACACTGTGGAGCCAGTAGCACAGGGTAATGATAGTATCTCTATTGTTTGCAGAGACTGCATTCAACATAAAAGCAGATGATGTTGTTGAACGTCTTCTTTATTACACAACTGTATGATTTGATTGAAACCATACACACAAATGTATGCAGTGTAATTCCATAAATCCCAACAATTTAAATAATGGACCAAATCTGCCCAAGCTATTCTCTGATCTGTCCCAACCGAGCCTGTATTCCTCATAGGCCTTAGGTCAGCTCTATGATCAGAGTTCCTATGGACGTGGCAGAAAATATTTTCTCAAAAGGGAGAGTTTCTGTAGAAAGCCATTGGAAGGAACAAACTACACAATGGATGTGTGCTAAAAAACATTTACAAGTGTATGTGCACATATGTATTTCAAATACGTTAAGCCCTGTTCCTTTTTACGGGTTGATTACATCCTGATAGCTTATTACAACCTTTTGGGTACATTCACACATCACAGGTTGATGTGTTCTAATGCTCAATTGGTGATCTGTTCCCGAGATATGTGAACAACCAAAGCTCTAGATGTGCCATAAATTGTAGGATCAAATAGGAATGATTCCAGGCTTTTAAAGCCTGGTAATTAGGCCAGCCTATGCAGGGCCATCTTTTCCATTGGGCACGATGGGCAGATGCCCGTGGGCCCCACGGGCAATGGTGCCCCATAGGCAGGGCTCTTAATTAGAATAAATAATCCTGCAAAAGAAAAAACCTGCAAAAAAAACCTTCAAGGGTCACTGTATCTGTATCTCTCTCTCTCTCTCTCTCTCTCTCTATCTATATATATATATATATATATATATATATATATATATATATATATATATATATATATATATATATATATATATATATATATATATATATATATATATATAGAAGCCCCAGTGCACTGCTTTGCCCGGGGGCCCATAATGTTGTTAAGATGGCACTGAACCTACGGTTAGAAAATATTTTACTAAACTATTTCATTATTAATCTATGGGAGGTATTCAATTGTCCGCGGGATGGAGCGCGGAAAAACTAATACCGTTAATACGGTAATCTCTCGCTGGATTTCAGCTCGCGGCTCCCTGAGCTGCGAGCTGAAATTCAGCGAGTAAATTACCGTATTAACGGTTTTTCCACGCAGGATTACCGTAATAACGGTAATCTTGCGCGGTCCGCGGGTTTGAAAATCCCGCAGACAATTGAATATGCATATTCAATTAGCTTTCCGGTCCGCGGGATCGCGCCGGAACGGCCCTCGAAGTCAATCCACGGTACCGCAATAAAGTATAGGGTTGCGTACGAAAATCCACGTTATTGTGGTACCGTATTACCGGCAATACTGCACAGGTTTTGCGGTAACGCGCGTTACCGCGAACCGAAAAGCTAATTGAATATGCCCCTATATGTCTATAATGTGTTTTAATTTCAAG
Source organism: Mixophyes fleayi (assembly GCF_038048845.1). NCBI lineage: Eukaryota > Metazoa > Chordata > Amphibia > Anura > Limnodynastidae > Mixophyes > Mixophyes fleayi. The sequence continues at coordinate 372,307,257 of NC_134402.1, forward strand.
ACACATGTAAATTAACTTTAATTTTTATAAAATTAACAGTGAATAATAAACTGTACAAAATAGGATGAAGCTGAACTTTGTATTGAATGTACTGAAAAAAAATCTTTTAGTGAATATCATAGTGTGTGTGTGTGATTTCAGAACACTTTAACCTTTCATAATGATCTCCAGGTCTCTCTGAAAAATGTCCTTTCAACCATCAAATAGCTTCCCATCAAAGAAAATCATTTCAAAAACCTTTGAAACCACTTTCTCTTCAAGACTAAACTTACAGATGTAATATTGATACGCACAGAGAGGCATAGGCGCACATTACAATATTTGGTTTGGTCACTGAAAGCTGAGTTTCTGGAAATATGACATTTTCCAGTTTAATAGCTTGGCAATTGAAGTGTATTATGATAAGGTGTTAGCAGCATTTAGGTACAATGACCTCTTGCTCCCTATGATGACATTTATAGAGCATGTTGTAAACCTGTAAAAGGGGTTAACTAAGTGCTGGGTTCTATTTAGCAACTTGTAGTTTCATTTTTCAAAACAAGCACCTGGGCCAAATTAATTATTTTTGGATTTCCTTTTACCTCTTTGGCTGGGTAATTTTGGATGGCTCAGGTTAAAAAGCAATAATGATGTTTAAATTGGAAGGGTTTGGTCTTTCATTTCTCATTCTTCATACAGAACTGTTTGTGTGTGGTTCACCGCACTACATGGATAATGCTATCAAATCTGGTCTTTATTATAGGCTTATAACTGCAGTGTAGAAGCACTTTTCTTGTTGTGTGTTCTGCCTGGGATTCATTTACGTGCCAGCTCTATCTCTGATGTAAATAAAATGAGTACTTTAAAACAGTTGCAGCTTTTTAAAGGATTACAAGTAGAAGTCATGAAGGATATTTTAAGTGTTATTTAACATTGCAATGCAAGGCTGTGTTATGCAGTCCTCTGCTTAGTTGAGCATCTGTAATACAGGGTTAAAAGTAAAACCTAACTGCACAGTAGTTGTTTATGCATCCCATACAAGAAAACAGCTCATAATTGTACCTATGCTTTCATGCCTTGTACTTACTGCTAATATGGCCTCCGCAACATATATAAATGTGCTATTGATGTGGATTGCACTCTGGTTGTTGGAAAGACACACACACACACACACACACACACTTGCAGTCAGCTAGGTGAAATATGTTATGTGATCTCTCAGCTAATCAAGAGGCTCAAACACATCCTATGGTTTAGCAAGAGATAAAGAATTCTGAAGACGCTATGCATTAATATTTTGTACCTGCCCAGAACATTGATACTTTGGGGGGAATTCGATTGGCTGCGTTACTGCAGAAAGTAACACGGCCTGCGCTCTATTACTGTTAATACGGTGATTGTAACCCGGATTTCTGCTTGTGGCTCCCTGAACTGTGAAGCAAAAATCAGCATTGAAAATTACTATACTATTACAGTAGTGACAGTAATAGTGTGCAGGTCGCATTACTGTTGGCAGTAATAACGCCAACTGAATCCCCCCAGGGCCATCTTTTCCATTGGGTACGATGGGCAGGTGCCCGGGGGCCCCAGAGGCAGGGCTCTTAATTAGAATAAATAATCCTGCAAAAGAATAAACCTGCAAAAAAAAACCTTCAAAAGGTCACTGAGCAAGTACAGCTATCTATCTCTATCTCTATATATGTATCTCTATACATCTCTATATCTATATATATAATATATATATATATATATATATATATATATATATATATATATATATATGTGTGTGTGTGGGGGCCCCAGTGCACTGCTTTGCCCGGGGGCCCATAATGTTGTTAAGATGGCCCTGAATCCCCCCCTTGTGTATATGTAGAAATCTGGAATGAACTCTGGCTATAACAAACAATATGTGTTTCTGCTAGCTTCCTGCATTCATACTTTTTTTAATATATATTTTGTGCAGTTGACAATTCTGCCTACTTCTCAGCACTACGTGCATTTTACATGTATTTCATATGGGGTGGCTCAGTGGTTAGCACTTCTGCCTTACATCACTGGGGTCATGAGTTTGATTCCCGACCATGGCCTTATCTGTGTGGAGTTTGTATGTTCTCCCTGTGTTTGCGTGGGTATCCTCCGGGTGCTCCGGTTTCCTCCCACACAAAAACATACTAGTAGGTTAATAGTCTGTCTGTCTATCTGTGTCTGTCTCTGTGTGTGTATGTTAGGGAATTTAGACTGTAAGCTCCAGTGGACCAGGGACTGATGTGAGTGAGTTCTCTGTACAGCGCTGTGGAATTAGTGGCGCTATATAAATAGCTGATGATGATGAAGTATCATAGTACATTTTTTTTTTTTTTTTTTTGCTCAATGTTTTCCATGGTTTTGTTTTTTTTCTCTCTTACTCACACATTGCAGAGATGTTGCTATATACCCATTACTCAATATTGTGTTGCTTGTGTTTTTTTGTTTCCCTAGTTTGTTTAAACATTGCACAGTATTGTATTACAATTTATTTTGCTTAACATGCAGGCCAGAGTCTTCTCTTGAGCCTTGTCCCCTCCTTTTTTTATGAGCTAAAAGTCATTGTTTCCTAGTCATATGCTGTTATTGCTTAGATGTGACTGACAGAACTGCATGCATTACAGTAAAGCATATTCATTTTCATCTAGTACCCGTTTATTGCCTTGAGCACTGTAAATCTGTCAGCTCTTCACAATACTTTCACCTCTTTCTTCATTTGCTCCAGTTCCTAGTTTGACAACATTCCCCTGAGGCAGAATCCTAATCTGCTTCCAATTAGTTGTAAAATGTGACTGAAATTTCCACATTCTAACTGCTGTTTTTGTTACTTGCAGGCACTTAACTAGAAAAAAATATAAGTTTAAAAAAAAGAAAAAAATAATAATTTTATTTCTTTATTATGCTTTCTTTTATTGTTGTGGAATCAGTCATGTTTATTTTCCCTGAAAGTAACCAGCTGCTTTTTAAATGACTAACCTGGTTTCCATTTCTGACGTTGACAAGAAGTAAAATGCTTTTGTTCTGACCTACCCCTAACATTATTAAACTGTATAATTAATTAATAATTCAAGTATAAAAGAATTGTGCCGCATGTTTGAATCTAAAGTATTTTTACCTCATGGGAGTATGGTCATTTTGATGTTATTGATTTAATTAATTGCATGCATCACATCTCCGAACATTTAAGGAGGTAATCTGGTAACTGTTGTTGGGTGTTGCCTTAATTTGTTCTTTTTAAGTAGAACATAAAATATATTTTAATGCATTTTAAAGGGACTCCAAACTTTTTTCTTAAATCATTGGAGATAAGTGCCCAGATACCACAATTTGGGTGGAATTCAATTGTCCCCGTTACTGACGTGGCCTGCACACTATCACCATTATTACGGTAATAGTGCGCTTAAATACCGTTACTACAGTAGTTTCAATGCCGGCTTTTTGGGAGCTGCGAGCAGAAAGCCGTGTTAAATTTACCGTAATAATGGTAATAGGTTTAACGCTGTGCTACTTTGGGGGGAATTGAATTCCCCCTTAGTGTTAAGAGTTAACAGCCTTTCCTGTGAATTGATCAAAAGAGCAAATATGTACTTTCTTTTTCAAAGGAATAGAATTTTTGTTAAATTTATATTTTGGTTCAGAAAATAAGATCTAGTTATCATTCATCAATTAATACCTATCGCTACTCATTCCAAAAAGGATTATTTAAATTTGTACATGGGCATTCCTAATGCTGCACTATCACCTAAGACAATATTTTACTACAACTTTCCCTAACAGCAGTCTTGCAAAATACACTGAAAGGACCATCCCCCTCTATTTTTATCATGAAGATCAAGAGATGTCTGCTTGTGATTGGTCTCTCTTCCTCCCTCCCAACAATCCCCTCTGACTCCATTTAAAGATAGTGAGCTGTATAGAACCAGCAAAGGTCTAGGGAGTGGGGGAAAATGATAGAATCTGGTTTTACACTAATATAATCTGTAGATGTTATATTTAAAGCTATACTCCCCAGGAGCTAAGAGGTCTGATTTTAAGGAAATTTCTCCTGATGATGTCAAAGTATACTAGTGGCAACATGTTAAGTAAGATATGATCATTTAGATAAAATGTACCAAATTTGGCCACACACATTACAGCCAACTTAGACAGCTCAGTCATTTGATAGAAAATCCTAATGGATTTATCTCTTAGGCACCACACATTACAGATCAGGCTAGGACAATGTTGTTTGTAGAAAAAAGGATTTTTTTTTTGTGCTTAGATGAATGAATTACACTCATGTTTGGATTTTTATCTTTTAGTAGCACCCCAGGTCATAAAATGTCCAGTGACGACCAGTTAGAGAGCTCCTGTTCTTTAATAAGTCCAAGGAAAATGGAGGTTCTGCTGGTAAATGTAAGAGGGAGTGGTTATGGTACTAACTCTGGAAACTAGTTAAATTTCAAATTGGAATGTTCGCCAACTATTGGATTAATTTGTTGAGTAGATTTGTCTTCAAGAATCCTTCAAACTGAATTGATGCTCTAGTTTGTTGTAATACAATTGTATTTTGATAATGTTTGCTATAATTTTAATGTAATCTATTTTAAAACATGGGCGTTGAGATGGCTTTCATTACTCTTTTTAAAAAAAGGTGCAATACCTAATGATGTATGTGTTTTAATGTGCTTCTCTCCCTGTCCAGTAATGGAGAATTGGAAATCTTTTCCATTTGTAAAATTGGAGGATGCAACCAGGAGGACCAATCACAGGTCACAATCTCTTGTGAGAAGAATGGAGGAGTCCTTGGAAAAAAAAATGGCTGCAAGTAGCAGCCCCCCAGGGCTTTAACTATGGGAGGAGTACAGTAGTAAACAATTTTCAGTAGGTGGTAGTGATACAACTACAATTCCTAAATCACACTGTGAATGACCAGCCCCATGCTGGCTTGTTGGACAAGAGCAGTTTAAGTGCAAATATGTCCTAAGTTGTGTATTTTTAACTGGAATGAAGTGGTTGCTACTGAACATTTGCAGGTGTAAATTATGTAGTGAAGCGTAACAGTTTAAGAATTACCTGACTGATGACAATAGAAATAGTACACATACATAAGCTTGTGATAAATTGGCTTGTAATGAGTTATTAGACCAATGGATTACAAAATAATTCAACATGCTGGCTTGACTGACTGAACATTTTACAGCCGCTGAAAAATTAAGTAAGCTTTTTATTTTTAACATATACATTTCATCATCATCATCATCTATTTATATAGCGCCACTAATTCCGCAGCGCGGTACGGAGAACTCATTCACATCAGTTCCTGCCCCATTGGAGCTTACAGTCTAAATTCCCTAATATAGACACACACTCACACAATACATTTGGATTATTGCATCACAAAAGACTTTTCATTAGTTTGTAACCATTATTTCTTAACCGTGTTACAAATATATGTACAGTATTTAAATACTGTATATTTTCTAAAGTATGTCTGTGGAAAGGTCACATTTGGTTAGGGTTGCATAATTTTAGGGGCAATGCATTGATGGACCAACTCGCTTATCTGGGATACCTTGCAGTCTGTGAGGTAGCCATAATTCATTAAAGCCTAAAATGAAAAGCAGGGGAGGGGCGTTGCCATTCAGTCTGTGGCCAGTGTTTTTAGGCTTTTTATAGGTGTTTTTGGGGTGAGTGATTGAAGTTGTGTTGTGACCATTAGTCTTCCTGTATGTAGGTGCTAGGTCCACTTTACATTATTGGGCAACACTATGCTAATAGCAGAAAATGAAACGGTGATGGAGATAAAGTATATTGTCAACGTGTTTAATGAAACTTCAAAGTTAGGACGATCCTTCATATTCTTCTCCACACTATTTCTTATCAGCATTTTTCCACAGTCACCTACTAAATTTTTTAGGGGTATTTATAATAGCTTTTATGTAGTGTCAGCATATTCCAGCACTTTGCAATAAAGGAGACAGGTTGACTATAGCCTGAATTATAACATGCCATGAAACAGAAGGAGCACAGGTAACAAGAGTTACTTGTGATCCCATCCAGCAGCTGTTTATGCAGATTGTCTGGGATTATAACCCTACAGTATGTTTACTCTAGTTAGCTCCAAGTTACCCAGCCACAGATGGGTTCATGTCCTGCTAAGTAAATAAAATGGAGTGATAACAAAGGTTATCAGTGTTTAGTGTGCAAGTGTTAGGTTCTTTTAAGATGCACTTGCCTAAGGATGTACTGTAAAATCAAGCTGAGTGGTAAATGTTGCCAATAATGCTTTACAGGCACCTGGAGAGCAAATAACTATAAAAAATTGGATTAACTGCTGTCTTTACAAATGTTTTTTTGTGTGTGTTGTCCTTATGGGAGCAGGAGGAAGTGTGAAAATGACATATCCATGTTTTTCCAACACTTCTATCTACTCATTTTCACTCCTAAACATGGCCAAGACACCTGGGGCTAGATTTACTAAACTGTGGGTTTGAAAAAATGGAGATGTTGCCTATAGCAACCAATCGGATTCTACCTGTCATTTATTTAGCGCATTCTACAAAATGATGGCTAGAATCTGATTGGTTGCCATAGGCAACATCTCCACTTTTTCAAACCTGCAGCTTAGTTAATATACCCCCTGAAATCCATGTGGATCTAGAGTAAGAGATAGTCTTGTAACTGAAAGAATATGTTATTTGTACACACGTTTAATTACAACTAGTCAGCTTTTTCACCCTCATAGTTTCTCCTTTATCACAGTGACAGACAGGATATTTGTAAAATCTCTTTCAATATGGTCAAACAGGTGCACTCATATAATACCAGTAATCACTTTTGTTTGTTTTCTCTGTCTCTCTCTTTTTGCATATTAAAATGTATTTGCCATTCAAAATGATGCTGCTTCCTCTCTGTCATGCCCCCACCACACTTCTAAGGTATCATAGCTCTCTGGTTTTGAATAATAACAAAAGGATGTTTTACAGATTAAGTAGATGGTTTTGCTATATGCAATAATTGACAGAGCGACTCCAAACACTTTGACAAGTACAAGTACATTTTTTTGTACATTATTAATTCTGCAGGCAAAAGCCACAGTGCTTCTGAGAAGCATTAAATGCCTTTGTTGACGGCTTACAGTTTTATAAACTCTAAATGAGCTTATTGCCTTTTAACCATCATGAATATGAGTCTTCAGATTGGAGAGCTGCCAACCACCTACAACAAGAAAGGGGAGAAAAAAAAGAAATGAATAGTTTAATTGTAGAGCAAATCATTTGTTTACAGACTAAAACCTAGTTGGTAGCCAACTGCTTTGGACAAAGACGTTAAGAATAAGATGCTGTGGTGCAGGAAATGAATGTCGGACTATAGATTGTGTCACTGTTGTGGTATTGCTCCCTCTTTGCACGAGGGAGGCGGGGTAATAAATTGTGAGCACACTACTTCTAAGTCTTCTGTGTCTCTTAAAATAACAAAGTGGTTGGGGGCAGGGAAATGTGTTGGTTTGTTTATGCTGTCTGACTGGAACCAGATAAGCCTGGCTACTCCCAGCAATTGCACTTCAGTTATTGGCAGGGTGGCCGGCCTCTTTTGTTTAACTGTCTGAATTAAAACAAAAAAGTGAGAAAAGGGAATGCTTGTGAATTTGAACAAACACAATAGTCTTTCTAAGTAGTGCAATCTTGTCTGTTCATGGAGGCATGACCAAAGATAGCTGTGCAAAGAGGCATGTCTCCTGTTCTGCCTAGGGAGTTCTCTATTTTCTTTTACAATCTTTGTGAACTAACCTGATGAAAAAAAACAGACTGTACCTATACATCCAGTTTTGCAACATAAATTAGTGTAAAGATTATTGGTTTAAACTTTAGATTTTAAAACGTTTGTGAATGGTATTCTGTGGTCCAGTACTGCAAGTGTACAGACTATTTGCTCTAAGTTTCAGGAGTTATACACAATTCTTATTTTCTTTATTGTTGTGACAGAAACCACAGAGAGTTGGTAGCATTGCAATGCTAATGAGCGTGTCCAGTTTTCTCAAGATCAACTGTAGAGTACACAGCACTCATAATCTGTAGGAGATTTGCTCACCATTCAGCAGGGAGTGGTTGGGAATTAACCCTGTTCAATCCTCTTATGCAGGGCATTTGGAAACTCTGTATGGGTGCATTGGTAGAGTTCAGGCAGCACTGTGCAATGTATGACTAAGGTCTTATACTATGTCTCATCCAGTTTCTAAATGCAATTGTTGAAATCTGTTTGGGAAATAAAACAACATTGCGGACTATGTTGGAGCTTTCCTGGTCATTATCTTAATGCGGTATCCTCATCGACAGCAGCTATTTGTATAGAGCCACTAATTCCGCAGAGCTGTTCTCATTGTGAACTCACTCACATCAGTACCTGCCCCATTGACTCTTAGGGGCGTATTCAATTGTCGGCGGAAATGCCGATAAGCCAGCGGTCCGCGCACGATTACCGTTGTTATGGTAATTGTGCGCGAAAAAACAGTTAATACGGTAATTTACTCGCTGGATTTCAGCTCGCAGCTCCCTTAACGGTAATAATGGTAAGTTTTTCCGCGGCGCGGAAAAAAAACAATTTGAATATGCCCCTTACCGTCTAAATTACCTAACATACACACGCACAGATAGACTAAAGTCAATTTAATAGCAGCCAATTAACTAGTACGTTTTTTGGAATGTGGGAGGAAACCAACACAAACATGGGGAGAAAATAAAAACTCCACACAGATAAGGCCATGGTAGGGGATTGAACTCATGACCCCAGTGCAGTGAGACAGAAGTGCTAACCACTAGGCCACCATGCTGCCCACCATATGCATCTAAATTGAAAATATGAGCTAGTCATGTAGCTTGGCTCTTGGACCTGCATAATAAAACATTCAAACCAAACGTCTCCAATGTTTTTTTAATTTTAAATTATGTTTCTTTAATCATTATTGCTTTACAAATGATGAGTTTAGTGTAGCTAAAGTAAAATCCTGCAGTTAGCCATTGAGGTTGACACACATATTGTTGGTTTTAGAGTGATTAATGTTTATGTGAAAAGAATGCTTTGATGGAAATTTTGATTTAAAAGCTTCAGAAGATGACCATTGCTGTATATGTATTTATCTATGTATGTGAACAGTCATTTTTACCAGAAATGATAGAATGCATTTTATCATCAATGTATGGAATTCACCAATGTAGCAAGACATTCTTTTATGTTGCATGGAGGGGGGTGGGGGAGGGGGTTATGTTTTCTGCTAAGAGCACAAAACTGGTCACTTTGAAAGAAAATCATTAAAAAATAATTTACTAAACATTTAGAGCCAACTGCACAGGGGTTAGTGGGCTTTCATGTCTACCCCATTAGTTTCCGGCTGTAAAAGCCCTAAAGGGATTGTGTGGTCTGTGAAGTGACAGCTGTTCCCTTCTATATGATAACCGCACATTCTGCCTCTTGTCTGGTGCATATGTGCATATATATATATGATTATATGTGTATACATGCAATATAATTATATCCCAGTTATAGAATGGAATGGATACATCAGTCTGGTTACTCAGTTGTATGTAGAAGAGTATCCACCCATTCATATATTTTAGTTCTCCGTGGAGATGTTTGTTTTTAGCTGCCTCGTTTTTTCACATAAACATAACATACTGTTTTATTTATGTGATTTGAAAAGTTCTTACATGTTTCACAAGGCTGAAGAATGAATAACAAAAATAAGAATGTGCTAGCTTGCCATTTCTAAAGTTGAGACCTTCGACTACAACAATAACACTGTATGGCAAGTTCTATGATTATAAAAAAATAGTTTTTATTTTAATTTTTTTAAAGAAGTTTATAAGGCATTTAAAGGAAAAAAGATAATTATTCACCTAGAAAGCATGAATGGAAAATGAAATGTTTAAATTGACTTTCTAGTACAGCTCTTAAAAAGTGCAATGTAAGTATTTTCAAATGGTTGTAAATACATCCTAATATCTATCTCTAGCCATTGACTAAGTGGCTGTTGAGGTTACTAACATATCAAATAACTCCAAAGGTTTGAGCTCACCAATATGTAGAGGGTTTTTTTTGCATCCCCTAGAAAATGACTGGCCAGTCCCTTAGATCAATGAAGCAAGGAGAATTTGGTGCCCTGCCTCCACCCTGCCTTTTATTCCTCCCTGCAATATAGAGGTTATCCCCTCTAAACAGTATATACCGGCTTGCAGCCAAGGGCCTTATAACTAAATGGATATATTTAACTTAAGTGAAGCATTTTTGTTTTAATCAAAGAATAGTTTTAGTTTTTATATTATGTATTTTATCTTATTTTTTTGTAATAAGATTAGTAAATTGTTTATTGAATATGTTTTGTTTCCATTTACTATTTTTGCATCTTAATTTTTGGATAATGCTAGAAAAATAATTGAGGATTTCTATTACCAACCATGGGCAACTAAAGGTTATTCCTGGAAGTCTGCCACATTTGGACAATTGTAACTTTTTTTTTTTTTTATAGAGAAAAAATAATATGCCCATTTCTGACATTAAAGCGGGGCCACATAGGAACCGATTTAGCTGCTTTATACAATTGTTGATTGGCAAAATAAGTACCCAAAATAGTCACATGTAGATGACCAAACTGGATATGATCCTGCCTTTTCTGGCATGACTGGGGTCTGATGTAATTGGAATATAACTTATTTTGACATTTGTGTGTGCGGTCATTCCCCCCCCCTTTTTACCAACATGTCCGATAATGATCTTCTCATTTTCTAGCCACATACCAGCTATTGGCTGTAAGTGTGTGTGTGGCCAGCAATGCAGTAGACATTGGGGGAAAACAGGGCATCTTGTTGTAGCCAAAATATCTTAAGATTGGATTGTTCTGAAATAGCAAGATGTGTGCAGACTTCAACTATTTTAAAGAATTATAATTTTTTCATTTTATAACACAAAAATTCAAATAACTGGAAACTGGTTTGAATATTCAATTTGCTTAAAATTTCCAATAAAGATATTAAGTCACCTCTCATAAGCATTTGGTGGTTCATATGCGTAGTATAAACAGTTGAGAGAATTTTTTTTATTTTTTTTAATTAAAACAACAAATAACAGTATAAACAGTATTATTTTTACCTTCTATTCAAATGCTAGTTTTAGTAACTGAATATCTGCACTAGATCCAACAAGTTCTGCTCTATCTTTCTAAGCACTAAAGTACTATATTTGGTTTATTTTATGCCCGGTTACTATTGTACATATTGATTTTGTTGGTAATGAATAGAAGCGTATAGATCCTTTGTTATTGTTTTCTCATATTGTAGCAAAAGTTCCCCAATTCACAAATGATGCCCGTTTGTTCCTTAAACTTTTTTAAGGCGTAGTGGGTAGGATGCCCTGTTTGAGTGCCTGGGATACTGTAGCACATATTCAGTTCAGCCCTCCCCTTCTTAATATTCTTGATGATGCAAGCTTGTAAATCAGAGGATTGGATGCTAATCTCCCAGATCTCAAGGGCTTTTAGCTATGGTCCGTAATTGATGTGTTCACGTAGCTGTTCTCTGACTCATAATTAGACATCATTGTTATCCTGCAGTCAGTGCTGCTTATACATTCTACTTTATATAACGTGGTATCGTGCCTTCTGTATAGTTTATTGTTTTTTGTTTTGTTTTTATATATAATACATACACATACAGCTAATTAATGCACACCCTACCTCTGGCTTTTATTTTTACTTTACATACAATGAGATATATGAATGTATGTGTGTGTATGTATGTATGTGTGTGTATATATATATATATATATATATATATATATATATATATATATATATATATATTATTTTATAGTTAAGTATGTGTGTAAAGTAAAAATAAAAGCCTGATGCAGTTCATGATTACGTGATTATGGATTAGCTGCATTTTTATCATTTTCTGGATTTGTTATACATTTTCTCGTTACAGCTTGTATGATAAACTAATTAGCATATCCCCTGACAAATGTAACTTAGAAACAGTTTGTTTCACATGCCTTTTGTAATCCTAATTCCTTCATTGGCTTTAATATTTCTGCCATTTAATTACCTGATCTTTCATATTATAGATGTATCTGTGCAATAATAAAAACTTGTAATTGTTTTTCTGGTTTACTAGTGAAAATCTTAAGCATTATGCTTCTTCTGCAATGCAGCGTATTAAACACTAGTTCCATCGCTGAGCAGCTATCTAGCTGCTGTCTCATGCAGTAGCGGTTTGATGAAAGGGGGCGATGGAGAACTGACCAATGACGCTTAGAAGCTTGGTGGAGACCAGCTTGAAATGTTGTTGTCAGTTGCGTATGGCCTTGGGCATGTCACTTTCTCTTCCTCTGTCTCAGGAACCAAAATTTAGATTGCAGAAACACTATCCCTGTACAGCTTTGTCTAAAGCGCTACATAACATTGTGAGTGCTATATAATATAAATAAATTTCCTTTGCCAATCTCTAACTTTTGTTACCCAACACCTGGCATTCTCTGCTTTATTGTATTATCGCCACTGACAGACTGGAGTGATGACCTAATACTTATTTCTATCTTGTGACATTTAAGTCTGCATATCAGTTCCATTTGTTGACCGAACCTAGTAGATTTCACAACATATCATTTCATAGACTTTTGTCTTTGAGTGACTTCATTAATCTTCTACTTTATTTACTTTTCTACTTTGATTTATACTTTCTACTTTGTAAAATGTATAAATCAATTTTTATATATATATATATATATATATATATATATATATATATATATATATATATATATATATATATATTACTTGTAGTTTATAAGTATAAAGTAGTTTCAATTTATAGTGGTCCTGTAATTGTCACTCTTATTATGCAACATAAAAGCCATTGTATCGTAAATTTTGCCTTTTACCAATGTTTTTCTGCATAAGTTTACTCTATGTACAACAGGTCCTGTGTGGTGTAAGTAACCTGTCCATCTATATTCAGTGAACACCTACATGTGTATGTACTCTGTATGTTGACAATCCTTTGATAAATCACTCGGCTACTACTCAGCGTACATAAACACCTGGCAGTTGTCAAGTAAAAATAACAGTGAAAGACTATAAAGAGGTTTTTTCTTTGTGTATTTTTTATCCCCTTCTTTGCTTGGTTTGTCACATTACCACTGGCAGCTGTTAGGCTGTTGTGTATTTTCCACCTTGGATAGCTGCCGTCCACTACTCATCTTTTCAGTTTCCAAATGGATTAAGTCTCATTACAACACTAGCAATGGCATCGGATTTGTAAAAGTGTTTTGCATTCATTTTATTTTCCTATGTTCAAAATATTATCCTCCATGCAATGCAAGTGGTATGGTGTTTTTACTTTGACATGACTTTTTACAATTAAAGAAAATACAACTAATGAAGACAAAGATTTGAACATTTTACCAATATTAATCTCTGCTTACAGGCAAATAGCTGCAAGTCCAGACACAATGATACTTGTTAGGGAGTGTGCCCAATAAACCATTTCACATGTGCTTGTACTGTGTCGTCGTCCATCCTTCGGTCCATGGCTACATATCGAACCTTGGACAAAGTAGATATCGCTGATCTCTGTTTGTTTTTTTGAAGACTACAATGAGTACAAACTACAGACTGAACAAATAATCTGTTCGTAATCTGTCTGTTTTTTTTTAAACACCCAGTGAATAGATTTAAAGCACTTACCAATGCTGACAATGCGCCCCAGACAGACCTATAACCACCTGTTAGAACAAAACTCTTACATAGAAGTATGCAAACATTTGGGCTCCTCAGTTCAAATTGCATGTTTGACTGAACATCTAAGTGAATAGAAATCTGTAAAACCTCTGCAGGGTAAAATCATAAACACAACCTTTCTGCACATTTAAAATGCCCAATTTATTACCTGAAGATAGCAGATTGATCCGAGACAATCATGATTGTGACTTTCTTTGAGCACCCTTACAGATAATTCATTTATTTTTTAAAGCCTAAAAATTTGTTTTGTCTACTCAACATTTATGGGCAGTTATATGAGGACTTGAAAATAAAGACATATGACTGTGCAAAAGCAGGGGAAGGCTATAAAAAAACATAGTGAAATACTTCCAGCTTAGAATTGTAGCTGTTTGCAACATATATAAGAAATAGATTTTAAGGGAAACAGTTGAAGTCAATGCAGGTTCTGGAAGACCCAGAATACTCTCTGATGGGCTTAAAAACTGGTCAGAAATGCAAAGCAGAACACCACTGATTGTAGCAAAGGGCCTGCAAAAACATTTTACTGACCACTGAAGTAATGGTCCACAGGTCACTGTATGTTGTAGCTTATGCAAAAACTATCTCTACATTTGGAGAAAACCAAATGAAGCATTTGAAGAAAAGAATACCCAGCCAATGCTAAGCACGGAGGTGTTGTGATTGTGTTGCAACCAGTGGTTCAGAAATATTCCAAAGTTCCCAAATTGTTGTACGTGCCACATTCACTGTTTGTTTTTTGTTTTGTTTATGCTTTTTTTATCTATTGAATTCCTCAAACAAATAGTAATTGTACATTAGATTGTGCAGAAATATGTAATGTTTAAGTTTCCACCCTACAGATGTGTTGTGCTTAAAGATTCAGAAAAACATGTATATTGACCAGTGTTGCCAAAACATTTGTACACATCTGTAGGTTCAAATTGTTTTTAGCTCTTCAAATATGTTTATTAAGAAGTAAAGACAGTAACATAACCCTTCCTACCCACCCCATGTTAATTCTATATTCTGTACTATGGACCTTTACCTTTCAGCAACAGGGTGCATGGGTCTATGTTATGAATGAACATCATGCTGCCACTTTCCTCCTGCCACAGTGGGATCTGTTACTGAAGGTCTCCGGTTTCAGAAGTGTGCCCAGGAACTATGTTTCCTACATTAGTTATCTATAACTGTCTATTAAAACTTACATATTGTGTTATGTACAAAGAATTATACAACTTTGGAGGTGTTTTTATGTTTACTGTGCTTAGGACAAATTACCGTATTTCCCCATGTATAAGACGCACCTTTTCCCCCAAAATTTTGGGTCTAATAACTGGGTGCGTCTTATACAGGGGTAGTAGCACTTACCCTGTCAGATGATTCCTCTGTCCGGTAAAGTCTTCTGTCTGTCTGATCCTGATGCTGGAAACCCGATTAAGGTCCTCTCTGCGATGTCCGGATGTCCTTTCAGGACCTTGACAAGGTCCTGAAAGGCATCCTTGAGGTCCTGAAAGAATTGTCAAGGTCCTGAAAGGACATCCGGACATCGCAGAGAGGACCTTAATCGGGTTTCCAGCATCAGGATCAAGCAGAGAAGACAGAAGACTTTACCAGACAGAGGAATAATCTGACAGGGTAAGTCAGAATTCACTATAGCAATGTCTCTCCTCTGTATAAGCTGCACAAATACTCTGTGAAAAAAAATTGAGGATGTTTATCCTCAATTTTTTCACATGATTTATATAGGTGCGTCTTATACAGTGGAGCGTCGTATACATGGGGAAATACGGTATATATGCTCCATAGCTTCCAACAGAATGCTATAAAATTCTCAGGAAATTTAGTGTGATTGTCACCTGTTACCAAGGTGCATATGTTGGGGAGAGACATGGTATTCAACACACCAACAAGACTCAAGCATTAGCTTTAGTTTTCCAACATTTCATAATATTTGTGAAGAAGTAGTATGTTAAGTAAAAATCTATATAAGTATTTAATGGTAAATGTTGCAAACAACTTGTGTGTTTTATTTCACCAGGTTGACCCCCTGTTTACAGTGCCTGCCCCTCCGCCGCCACCAGTTTCTTGCAGCATCTCTTCTCAGATTCTGCCATCCTACTTTTCACCATCTTCAACTATCGCTGCACCAGTAGAGCAGCTGTTAGTACGGACTCGATCAGTTGGTGTAAACACATGTGATGTTGGACTAGTAACCGAACCTGAATGCCTTGGACCTTGTGAACCTGGCACCAGTGTCAACTTGGAAGGGATTGTCTGGCATGAAACTGAAGAAGGTATGTTTAAGCTTATATGAATTATTTCAAAGTCCTATTAGATGTATTTGTTGCATGCAGTGATTACTAATTCACATAAAAAATGTGTTCTAGCTGCTTAAGGAACTTTGAGTATACTTTGAGTATATTCTATTTAGCCACTGCTATGTTTTTGGTTTGTGATTTCGAGAACCATTTTTAAGTTAATTTATGCAAAGGAAGCTAGCTGATCGTACATTTTAGGCATGATTTGAATTTTTGTAGAATAGCAATCATAGGAATATTGTAAATTAAGAACTAATAAGATATTAACAAAAATCAAAGTGTTCAAGAATTGCCTCATTGTGAATTTGGTCAGCAATGCATTGACAGTGATGTGCATGTTTAGTGTTTTGTGATAGTTGGAGACAGCTTCCAGAATTTAATTTTAAGTATCACAATTTGATTCTGCTTGTAGTTTAATTTCTATATTGAATGTTTAATCTGCCATTTGTACATTTTGATTGTTTGTGATGTTATTTTATGCATAATACAGATTTGACAGTAGTGTAAAATTAATATTTCAAAATAAGTTGATTTATTTTTTTGCACATTTGACAGATGGGAATAATTAAACAGCATCTGTTGCCTACACATAATAGAGGTAGTTATATTCTAGGCAGAAGCAATATTCATGAGATAGTTGCAGTCCATTGCCTGTGAACCAGTGGCCCATAAAATCTGGTCATGTCTCATGAATATTGGTCATGTCTCATGAATATTGGTCATGTCTCATGAATATTGGTCACGAAGTGCTTCAGTGAGGTTTCTGATACCTAGTGATTCTCATGAATATTGCTTCAGCCCTAAAAATGGGTGTCTGCCTCTAATGTGTCTTCCTCTAATGTGAGTGCCTTTATGGAGTCAAGGATGTATAGTTTCTAAGCTAATAACATAACTGCGTACTCTCATAATTTGGTATGGTAGTCCGGCACTGGTAGTATTACCAATGCCAAACCTGAGATGATGTGTGCCAAAACTTCAATCAGAATATGCTTCATCTGTGAGCTTGATATATGTATCCATATTTATAGCTATATTCTTGAGAAAGTTTACTTAAATCTAGGACACATTACATTTAATGTATGAATATTGTAAAAGTGTAGATGTGTGCTAAATATAGCATACACTCTTTTTTCCTTGTTTAAAACACCCTTTGAGATGTTGACGATGGCAACATACAGTGTATTTTTGGTTGATCAGTTTGGTTATTTTGTCCATTTTAACAAGTATTGACAAAGGCTGGATGAGAATTTATTCCCCATTGTAGCAGCAGGTTAATAGAGGCAACATTCTTCATCAACTATACTGCAAAATATTTACCGCATTCGTTATTTGGCAGCAAAACTTTGACCATTTCACCAGCGGAATTTGGCTTTGAGTTCCCAATCCTACGCCAACAACACAAAAGAGCAATTTGCATTTACCATAATGTTTCTAACCTTCTTTATAGACTGTAAATTACAAATATAGTGTGGATGACATTGTGGAGAATGGCAACGCAAAAGCAGAATTCAGCGATTGTATTGGCGGAAATTTTCACAATTTTAAAAATACCTTTTCTGCCAAAAAACTGTCTGATTTTGCTGATAATATCTAACATAAAAAAACAGACATTTTTCGGTTGAGAAGTGACTTATAATGTTGAACAATGTACTGTGTTCTTTCCAGTCTTTATTTTTCTTTTTAATTAATTAGAAAGTGGGAATTGTAGATTTTATGTTTAGAGGGAATTCTGTATTATTTATGCCCCAGTACTGAAAAAATGCATTTAGTTTGTCTTTATAACGTAGAAGTTAATAAAATAGGGGTTTGACCTTTTTGCTTTCTCTGTTGTCTTATGCTAATCAGTGCTGTGATAAGCAGTTGTTTACTCTTGTGAAGAAAAAGCAGGTTAGCTATTGGAGGAGTCGTTCCAGTTGAATACACTAAACTGTTCTGACCTTTTATTGAATTAAAAAGTGCTTGTTTGCTGGACCATTTCTATTTACAGATGTGCCAGAAGCAAATCGCATTGTGCTTTGTAGCCTGCAATTTAGCAGAGAGAGCAGGAGCATTTGATGCAATTAGAGTGCTTGACTTAACAATGTGATAAGACCAGAATGGTGCGTTTAATAGTGTATAACAGGGGTTCTTACCCAATGGGTGAAAATGTGATTGGCAAGCCATATAGTATATGGTGGGTCCTCATGATCTTCCTCTCTTTGCAATTCTATTGTGTATGGCCAGCTAATGTACTGCTTTAATATTGCTATTTTCTAAGTTCTGGTGTGTAGTATTTTACAGAGAAGTATTCTTAATTTGAAGATAACCATAAAACACCTTCAGAATGCTTAGCTTCTTGTGGAACAGTCCATGTGTTTGGACCTCAGAAGGGGGGAGGGAGGGGGGTATGTCTGTCTTGAGGAATCGGGGCTGTGCTTATTTTGGCCCGATTTCTCTCCCTTTGCACATTTTGATATGCACTAAAATAAATTAAAGGAAGTACGTTATTAATTAAAAACGGAACAATGGGGTGCAAAGCTGGTTCACAGACATAATTTGGTTCTTGGTTTAAAAAGGTTAGGAGTATTATACAATGTTGCCTCCTAAAACTATTTACAGGTGGCCAGGTGACAATAATTGAAACACGTCCAATGTATCAGAGCTGTGTTGAGTTCACATGCAGAGTCTAAAGGGGATATATTAATCATGTGGTACCGAATGGATGGTCCATACACAACATTATGGGACAAAATAATGTGGCAAGAAAATAGTGCAAGTTGCATCAGTGCTTTGTCATGTATTTCCTCTAACGTCTGGCGGGCGATCTATTTGGCACAGAGATCAATGATGCCAATTTAAAGCTCCATCTGTGCTGTATTTTCCATACGGTGGAGAACTTCAATTACTTTCTATCCCACCACAATCTATTTAAATGCTCTAAGCTTTCTACTGCAAAGAATGATTATAGGATCTAAGTAAAACGGGTTGGCAAATGACAATTAAATTGTTGCTGTGTCAAAGTGTAACTAGTTGTTGCAGACATCTCTATAATTCATGTTGCTCTAGAGAGAGAACAAAACTCTAACTTGGAAGACAATTTAATTCTTCAGCTCATACACAAAATTGTCTGAGGATGTTTTGGATTTTCTTGCTTTTTGATCTATTCTGTTTTAAAAGTACATTGGCACGAGAAAATATTGTGTAAAATTGCTCACAGATGCATAGAAGAATTTCCATAACGTTTACACTGTAACATTTGTGGTACACATGGCATTGTAGAAATGTGTAGCCAGATTTCCTGGTACTGGCTAATTCATGCACATTATACTCTAATACATTCTTATCCTTCTTCTCCTTGGTCGTTTTTTTTTTTTTTAGCTCATTGGTTTGCTATTCAATCTAAATTTAAACACAATACAATTCAGCAGTTGTCCTGTTATTAACAAACCCTTCTTTTTTATCTCCTCTTTCTGCAAGCCTTTGAGCACTGAATTGGTTATATGAGCTCTGATCACCATAGATGTTAACTGCTGTTGTGCCTATTCCACTTCATCTGTGCAAATCCAATTGCACCGTTTGAAGTTATGTAAATGAGTTGTTTACTGCTAATTAAAATGCTTCTGTATCTGGGCCAAGGGGATCCTAAACCATATGATTGCTCAGAGCTGTGATTCAGTTGCCTGTTTACAGTTACTGGGAACATGAAATTGTTCAACTTCAAGAACTGTGTTCTAAAATAAAAGGCTGCGTTTTGAGGGTTCTCTGACCTCCACTAAATCCAGTGCCTGCTTTTGTCAGAGACTTGGGCTTGGGAATCTAATACGCTGGAGGTTTTTCCTATTAAATGAGACCTGTTACTCGCCTTGTCACACACTGTTGTATTTCTCATTTTCCCTCAGGGAGATAAAGAAGCCTAAGTTTAGAGTTACATCGGTTTATTTTTCAAAGCACAATGTCCACACAATAGCAATGCATAATAAATTGGTACAGGGGGGAGGGTGTGTTTTTCTTTAAGGACTTGCAAAAAAAGTTTGCACTGTCCTTCTACAACCTGCTTACAAAGTGCCTTTGTAAACATAAAATCACTGAAGTTATTTCTGTTGTGATATGAAAATATTTATAAATGCATCTAACACAAACATAGCTTAATCAGTGATGAAAAGCTCCCCAAAAGAAGGAGAGAAAACAGAAGTGCTAATAACTGTTACTGTTTTGTATATTTTAACATTTTATTTTATTTGTGTTTTTTGTATTTTCTTTTATTTCAGGTCCATTGTTCCTTTTTTAAAGCATGTTATTTTTGGCATGTTGTAATCTTTCCCACTGCAATAATCTATCCTTCGCATGGCCATGTGTTGTGGGGAAGTCCATTTTCTTTGCTTTAGTCAGAACTTTGTTTATAACCAGTGGTTTGGATTTTCTGCATATAAAATTACATGTGCTGAGTAAAATTACAGTGTACAGAGTATTTAGAATCTGAGTATATTATTTAGAAATATATATATGTTGCCAACTTAACCCCTGTGCCCCCACCCATATCCTAGTTTGAGAAATTGATATGAGATGATAAGATTTTATATAGCAAAGGGCTTTTATGTTATATGAAGCCTACATATTGCTGACTCTGAGTGGTGTTTAGTGAATATATATAAAGCAATTAAAACCACTTTTGTGAGTAAATGGCAAGTCTGTCCAACTGCATCATTTAATTATCAGCCTTGAAGCAGACTTCAAGCCCTTCGACACATTAGAACTTTTTTTGTGTGGAAAAACTGAGTGTATGGCTGGTGCTGTCTCATCATAACAGTTGTGTTAGAATGCTTGAATTTCCAACTTGACTTTTGAGCAACTAATGGTTTAGGGAGAAGGTGACTATTCTGCAAATGGGATAATGGGATGGGTCCCCAGATTCCTTTGGATCAGCTAGTGGGGGGGATGGTGTTGAGGCTCATTGCCATTTTGGTTATTGGGTTTGCTAGTATTATAGAATTTTGTATGCTTTCTACTATTGCATATGTTTAGTCTTTGGAATTGATTCATTTCTCTAGTTGCCTCATAGCTACGTTGATATGCACATTACGGTAATGGAAACTTTTTCTTGCACCTCTGAGCATCACACGGTAACATGCAGTTTTTTGAATCAGCCTCTTTGTGTCCAGAACATCTGTTTTTTTAGGGGTTAGTGTAAAGAGCACCGAACATTTACCAAGAATCTGTGAATTATTTACTTGAGTAGTATGTGTGCTACAGTAAGTTTAACAACTCTAAATGTAATGCTTATATTAGAGCTTGCAAAAAAAGAATAGTTTGTTTGTTTGTGTTTTCTGCAAAATAATAGAAAATATTATGGCTACAAACATCCATCCAATCGCTTGAGCTATTCTGTGGCTCGGATTGAATTCTAGCATGTCTGGTAATTTGTGCGTTTGAAAACTGTTCAGCAGGCAGCCATTTTTCACTTTGCAGCTTTTGTGTGCTGAACAAGCTGTCAGCATGCCTCACACTTCTCACATCCACAGACTGACATTCTTCTTCTCTCAGCATAGCCTGTTACTGTTATTGGAGTCGGAGGAAGGAGAGCAGAAAAAAAAAGTGTCAAGTATTTTTATGTCAATTTTGCCACAAGCTGAGACAATGTTATATTATCTTAAGTCAAAAGGGCAAAATAGCAGAACTTACACAAGTTCCAAGCTTATGTATTCACATAGAAGTTGTAGAGTTGGTATAACATACTGTTGTGTGGCTGGGAACATTAGGGAGGTGAGCTAACCAATCTTTGCTTTATATTAAAAAAAATCAACTTAATATTAACACCGTCATAACTAGGTGATTTTTTCCCATTTTTGATAATATCAATTTTCATGTTCTGTGTGATGATCAAGTTTTACAGGTAATTCAATTTTTTGGGACTTTAGTGAATTTTATATTATGGAGTTTTTATTTGTTTTTGGGTTTTTTTGGCAACAGAGCCTCCATATGGTAGAATAAATATATTTGTCTTGTAGGCATTATGTAGGAAAAAAGTAAGAAAAAGATTCCCTTTTTCACGATTCTTCTACTAGTTAGTTAGTGTCATGACAACATCCACTTGGGCATGTTAGACATGTTGGGGGTGAAAGGAATAATCAACCAAACCACATGGTTTCTCTAAAATTAACTAAAATCTCCTCACACACACACACTATTAAACACACACCACAAAGATTTGATTCAAGAGCTTTTTAATAAGTATTCAGTTACTCCCTGATTTATCTCAAACTGCACTCTAAACTATCTGACAGGTAAATTAATGGGCCTAGGTGTACTAGTTATAGATCTGTACAGAGATCTTCTCCAATATGGATTATGAAAAGCATTGTTTTGAAGATCCTTCCCTGCAGGAAATAACATAATACACTTGGCAGGATCACGGCTAGTATCCTTTTGTGACTTCAAAGAGATCCTAAATCTTATTTAGGGCAGAGAGTGGAAGGACAAGTATCAGGAGGCGGAAGCCATTTAAGAAATTTTTGATTTATTCTGGGTTTTTTATGTTATTGTTTCTTTAAATTTGGAGACCTTTCAAAAGTGAAGTGAGGTTCTGAAGGATCTCCTCTACATGGTAAGATTACTAGTTGTTAACTGATTCTTATAGCGTCTTAAATGTGAGCTTCTATTTGATCCAGATAACCCTGGATCTAATGTTGGTGTTTGAGGTAGACGCATCTAAACCACATCAACAACCCAGCTTGTAGCCCAGAAGCACCTGCGTTTTGGACACACCACCCATAGTGGTCTGCAAGTTACAATGCTGTGGTGTGGCTGCCACCGAGGACAGACTTTTGAGGGGTGCTTCCACAAAGGGTTCTGAGTTTCAGTGGATCCATTGACTCTGGATTACTGCTAATGCTAATATTGTAGACTTTCGGTAATGAAATATGCAGAGCCACATTTTACCCTCGAATTGTTTGGGTTATGACTTTTACTTTGCTGCAGTTTAAGATTTATTGTAAACATACATTTGCAAATGTGTCCAACAAAGACTTTTGCATTTTTATCTACAGTAGAAATGGCAGATCTGTTGCTGGCTATAGCAGTGTGCTGGGGGGAAAAATGTTGTGTGTATGTTCCTTGCAGGATAACCCCACCCTTTCAAGCACCTGTTATGGCCTATAAATTGATTTGAGCAGCTTCCACTTTTGTACCACATTTTACCCTCGAATTGCTTGGGTTATGACTTTTACTTTGCTGCAGTTTAAGATTTATTGTAAACTTATATGAATTTTATAGGATATCATAAAATTAAAATTTCACTTCTTTTTATTTTCACAGAATCACATTGACTTTCAATTGTTTGATAATCTGGTATGTCTAGCCATTGTAATTGCTCATTTCAGGACCTCCAGTGGATTAAGAATGTTGGTACTTTTATGTACAATTGTAATTGTTTTAGTCACTAATTTAAGTGATTGTTAGTTTTTTGGGCACAGATAATAGCCTTTATCTATTAATTACTTGATTAGTTTCCTTAAAATTAATTATGAATAAAATAGTTTATGGTGGTCTAGTTTATTTCCACAATCATTGCACAGGTCAAGCTGACAATCCCCCATTTGAAAAGATACAAAGCCCAAAAACTGCTAATAGGTTACTTTAGACCTCCCGCAAAGGGTATTTCTTGGGTCACAATATTAAAGGAAAAACACAGGCAAATATTGTCTCTATTACAGATATTATATATAATGATTATATTGTCCATTTTTAAAAAAAATTTTTAACAAGCTGATGAACAGTAGTAAATTAATACAAAAATAATCCAATGTGTACTATAACGGAGTAGTTACATCCTTAGAAATTTAATATTGTGTCTACTATTCATCTTTCTATAACCTAATAATTTAGCTTGTTCAGCCATGCTACTTTTGTTAGTAAGGAACTATTTACCCATTTGAAAGACCAGACCATATTTTGTTGTACCTGTGTTGGTAAATTTATTACATAAACCATTTTCTTTGTGTCATCAAAATCACAAATGTGATATAACTAGACTGTATTCACTGCTCCCTAATGCAAAACTGCTAGAGCAGAACATCATTATTCTAAACATATTGTTCTACGCTGTAAATGTGTCATCTAGTTTTCCTTAGTGCCTGGGTCACTTAATTTCATTTATATCTGTATTGAAGACAGGGCAAATTTATTCAGTGGTATATAGCACCGTGAAGCAGTTGTTTCCTTCTAGAGTAGTAATATTTGTTTGACTGTCATGTTTTCCCTTTATAAAGCACCAGTGAATAACACATATTAGGTTAAAGCTATATCTTGGTAGGGATTTTCTCTTGGTTTTTCTTTAAAATACATGATAATAAAGTGCTTCAGAATATGAAACATAACTAAAGGATTAAATAATTGTTCTACTAAGCATTCGTTCCTCTCATCTTTTAGCTGCTAAACTCGCCATTTAGTTAGACATATTTTACACATGTTTTTTCCATTTATATTGGTTATTGGCTTGTCTCTAAAGATAATACAACCAGAGCCTGCTTCAAATTCTCCCAAACACTACCAAGGTGTGCTCACAATTTACCTAAGCCACACCCATAACTTGAATGTCCATGCCCCCTGAATAGGAAATTGGGATTGTCCCACTATATTCATTACCCTATTACCTCAAAATGGTCAGTTTGTTAAAAATGTGATCCTACCTGGTTCCTTGATTTGTATATTGATGTGACTGTAGAAGAATCAATGCAGTGTTACTATAGCAATAACAGCTTATGTGGATTCCATGGGTCCCTGATTCTAAGTATCCCTAAGAATAGCTGCATATTCTTTTATCCAGGCGGCAAGAGAGAATTGATGATGGTAATCAAAATGGGTATACAGTATGAACGCAATTAAATGGCTTCAGTGTTTTGATATGGTTTTGGGATTGAGCAGATGTTCTGGTTGGTCTACCTTTTATACAGAACTAGTTAAGGTTATGTTTCATAAAAGTAAAAATAAATAACTATATGTAATATATTAAAGCCAGTGTAATCTATTTTAAGCAGCTGTTGACATTGCATTGTAGCATGAAATGATTGCCAAATTTATGCCACATATGTATATATAAATGAACAGTCTGCACTCAATTACAATATACTAAGACCACAGGATTTGAGAGTAGGGTTTGGTTTGCTAACAGAATTTTGAAAATGTATTACTTGTTGCTTGATCTGTGAGAGCTTCTTGGCTTTTGGCCATGGGAATAGTCAAGGCATCTTTTCTTGTTCTGCTGCTGAGGTACTTTGGCTAACTCTTAAGATCCCCGCAAGTGCCGGAAGACTGTTCTCTATGGATCACAAGCTATGCAGTCATAATAAACTGCACACCAAGACGTTTATGAGTCCCAGTGAGTATTTGTTTCTAAAGTAGATATTAGCATGTATATTCCAATGACTTACAAGCCAACCAGATGGGATAAGAAATCAGAAATAGTTTTGCTGGCTGCTTGCCACCGTTTAGTGTGTTTTGATTTGTACGGATAAGTAACCATTCTCCTTTTCCCTGTTTGCAAGAGCTTTCCTGTAAGGTCTGCAGGAAAGCTAATCCTTGGTTTCCTGTAAAATGTGTTCTTGTTAAATAGATGTTGACCCTGAATTGTGGAAGTGTATGACATCAGCGAGCTCAATAGCCTGCACAGATCTGGAGTTTATTTCCTATAATTCCAATAAATAGCAAACTTCAAATCAAAACCACCAACAACTTATATTGCTTTGACTTATTACTATTTAGTAAATAACACTTTTAAATTTAGTTTACTTGAGATCTCACCATTTTAGCTTAATGAGATGTTCCTTAGGTCATATGGGTGGAAAAATACTATTATTTTGTATACATGCTAATGTTTCCAATATCATTTATTTTTGTAATGTACACATTATACTAATAATTATTAGTATGGTTTGCACAAGCTAATGCCAGACTGTTGATAGAAAAGCTAAATGTAGTATCCAGTATTTGCCTATAATGTGTTATAAATATTAATGAGAATATCCAGCCTCAGGAAGGAGGGGAGGGGGTTAACTGGGTAACTTGCAGAGCAAGACTGTCCTATATACTTAAGGCAACAAAGAAAAAGTGGAGAATGTGTTTTGTGTGTGTGTGGAAATGCCCATGGCTGGATGGTTACCATGGTTTTAAACCCCACACATACAGTGGTGTAGCATATTGCAATTCATTGGCTAATTTGGTCCCATAGTTGTGGATGGTCAATTTGCAATGATAAGATTATAATTGGAACTAATTTCCCTACACATGGTACATTGGATGGTCAATTTGAATATCGTAAGCTAACAAATCAAAAGTGCACTATGTGGGGCCAACCTAAATGTTGATATAATAGATTTGTGATTTAGTGTTTGAAGTTTTGTTCTCTTGAGTTCTGAATGGAATGTTTAACATTCTGTAGATTAAGCTTCCATAATATACTAGAAGTATCTAGCATATGCTATAATTTATACAGAAATATATATTTTTTTTAAATACACCAGCAATGTATACAATGAAAACCATAGATAACTCGGACAGCTAAGCCACGTGAACACACACTAAATTGTGTTAATGTGACAAAAAAATGTAATTCTCCTAAACCTATTCACTACTATTTGTACAATCAACCACCCAGCAAATGTAGGCTGCTGCCTTTTCTAACCTACAGAACATGTGTATTCATGTTTTCCCTTTCCATTCATAGATGTCTCCAGCTGGGAAAATATAGTGTGTACAATTCTCTGTGCCTTCAACTGACATTTTTCATAAATTGCAACAGAAACACTGTTATCAGCAGCTTAATAGCAGCTCTACAGATCAAGTCTCAGCATGACACAGAAACTATGGTAACCACATTTTCCTGGCAGATAAAGGAGGAGGAAGGTTTAAGTGGAAAAGTAGCTGAAGCGAAATTGTAAATAGAGCCCAAATTACTTAAGTTGATAAGGGTTTGATGGATTAATAGTATTGTTCTGTAAAGCCTCTGGTATGCATCTGAGCTGTTACTTAAATGTATTGCACACTCCTATTTATTTTTCAACACACAAATGTGTTTCTTCATTCCTTATTTATCATTCCTTACTGTAAAACTAATGTTGAAAATATCAGACATCTGTTTCCACAAAACAGAACTATACCTACTGTGAATGATTGATTGTATTTCTAAACATAACACCTAGTTTGTCAGATGTGGTGTAAATTCTCTCAACTTGGCACAATAGTCTACTTAATATGATTGTGATGCTTTAGGGAATTTAATGTACAATATAACGGACCCTGTCATTTTTTTTATTTTTTTACATAGGAGGTCATGCATTCTATATTTAAATACAGAAAGGAATTGTTGAAATTACCTCTTCATTTCAGTAAACACTACAGAATGCTACTGAAATAATCTATTTTTCTTATTTGCATATGTTTTCCATTTGGATGACAGAAGTGAAAAAAATAAATAGGAAGACAAATTAAATAAAGTTTTTTTTACTCTAAAATGAAGGCATGTATGGACCTTAGAGCAACAATGAATATAGATAGTTTTTCATATACTGTTAAATCACAACGTTAATGCATTTAGCATGTGCACTTAAAAAGACATCCTACATGTTATGTGTGTAAAGATTCTCAAATAGCCCTGGCTAATAATTTTAGTAAACTGGAGCTAGATGAAATTCGATTACACCTAGTATATATAAATAGTATTAGAATCATTCTCGGTCCTCTCAGCTACTTTTTTATTGCAAACTTTCAGACATCATCATCATCACCATTTATTTATATAGCGCCACTGATTCCACAGCGCTGTACAGAGAACTCATTCACATCAGTCCCTGCCCCATTGGAGCTTACAGTCTAAATTCCCTAATATATACACACACACACACAGTCAGAGAGAGACCAGGGTCAATTTTGATAGCAGCCAATTAACCTACCACCATGTTTTTGGAGTGTGGGAGGAAACCGGAGCACCCAGAGGAAACCCACGCAAACACAGGGAACATACAAACTCCACACGGATAAGGCCATGGTTGGGAATTGAACTCATGACCCCAGTCCTGTGAGGCAGAAGTGCTAACCACATAGCCACCGTGCTGCCTATTAAGTGGACTCACAGAACTTAAATAAGTGAAATATAGCCCTTGCAGTTTTTTACCCTCCCCTATTGGAAAAAAAAAAGTGCCAAACTGTTGCCTAGCAACATTAGGCATCACCCACCGCAGTGTATATTGTGAAATGTATATAAAGACAATAGTGCAAGTACAAAATACAGAGAGGATATAGATAAATTGTGTCAGAACATAACATACACTTTACTAATGTTGCAGTGTTAGACACAAGGTTGTAGTAGTCACCTGACCACTGTTGCACAACTACAGAGATAAACAAGATCAACTCAGTATGCACTTAGGAAGTTGGTGCCAATTTTATGCTTTTTAGGTTAATTAGTAATTTAAAAATTTGAAATGGACATTTTTATTAATACTACTATGGTAGGAGCCATCTTCCCTTTAAATATAATAGAATACTTGCAGGGAAAAATAAAATTAGCTAAATATTGAACTTTTTTCTTTAAAGGAATAAATGCTTTGTATAAAATAAAGGTACGTTTTGACATAATTGAATAAGAAAATGTTTACTCACTGCAATATACTAGTATTTTAGCATTTATGCAAAAGCTATTATTATTTAATAATGAGCTCATTAGCACAGGAAAGCCATAGTGATATTTTCAAGCAACAATCGTGTATATGCTGGCTGCAAATTGCTTTTATTTTCTTGACAATTCTGAAAAATATAAACCTTTAAACCTATGCACGTAATCCGATATGCCCCTTTATTTCAGGATGTTCCTCTTTAATATATATATAGCACTACTAGGCTATGAAACTGGTAGCAGAATGCTGTCTTGCTCCATTTGCTCTCTGATATATTGTCATCTCCTTTCTAGACATAAAGCTCTTTACCATACGCTATATGTAAAAGTAATGTAGTATAGGCCCTCTAAGCATATCTTTTATCTACTTAGTCCTTATTGATTTAAAAATATGTATCCTCTGTACGGAACTGCACAATATGATTGGTGCTATATAAACAATGCTAATAATAATGGAGCTACAGCAAGAATGTCAGCTGTTTTGAGAATGGTTCTCAATCAAATATTGACCATGCTGTTGCATATATAGGTACGTGGTGTATCCTTTAGTTTCTGCTGAGTAGTTTGCGGAATGCAACAGAATTTACTATGGAATTTGGAGAGAGTCAAGGATGTGTTTATGATGGAAATGAGGAGTTCCTTGGCAGGAAATAGGGGCATGTGTGGGGGAAGGGTGTGTTCTGATGTCTTCACACTTCAAAGGTCTTATTAGGAGCTGCAGGAAAATCCTGTGAAAAAAATGTGACACGTTCAGAGTGTACTAGTATGATTGAAAGATTGTTTCTTATTATTTCAACTCCCTAGCCTAACATCCATGCAATGTTTGGGTAATAGAAGAGTACATGATAAATAAAGAGAGTTGGGCTGTGTATATTGCATTACTTTCCATCCCTAGTACTTTCCACTGCATTCAGCAGTTTATACTGTATGTAGAATCGGACTGATTGTCTTATATGGAGACGTATCTACAGAACTCTTTAGCAACTCCTACAGAATCTTGTAGCCATACATACGTTTGTAGGTGTTCACATTCATTTGAGGAAATCTGAAGACTCATGTTTGCTTGAAACCTGTTAAGTACAATTATTAAAATTACCTTTAAACTGCTGATTAAATTACCTTTATTTTTTTTAATAGACTATAATTACACTCTTTTTCTTTGAATGTTAAGCAGAACCCATGGGCATAACTTCATCTAAACAGAGATCTTTATTTTCTCACATGTGTCTCACATGGGTGCTGCATCAGTTGAAAAGAAAGGGAAGCGCCATCTATAAACTCCTATGAAGCATCTCCCAGGGACCAATAATGTAATGTAAATAGTAGTACACTTCCTTGGTAATTTTTGAACAAATCATCTATTGAACACATTTCAGTAGCATGTCCCTTAGAGGAAAAAAATGCATTAAAATGTGTTTCCCCTTTAAATAAGAAGGAAAAGAAACATAGGCTATCAAATAAGAAACCATTAGTGGCTAAACCTTTAAAGCAAACTTGCCTACATACTTGGAACTACACTCCAGGGTGCCCAGACAATTTTAATTTCTCAGCCCTCTGTATCAGTGAGTCATGTTGTTGAAAGGCTTAAGTGCTAGGGTTGAAAATAAAAATGTTGTATTTATTAGTCGGAAGGATTTGCATGTAAGAAAATGATGTTGATATATTTAAGTTAAACCTTTGTGGTTTTAATCTGTGGCTGTCAGTCATTCCTGGTAAAGCGGACTGCAAACTGCCTTGGTTAACTGCCACTTCGCTTCCTCATGTGAAGCATTGAGATTACATCTGCAAACTGACAAAATTATATCTTGAAATGATATACATTTCGGATATGAGTATGTATTATGCTGGGTTTATAGAACACATTGAAAATGTATACAAACCTGACTGGAAAATAAAATATAACAAATTCAGAAAATATAATATTTGTAAAGGTTTTGCAATAAAGAAAGTAGTGTAAATCCCATTGTTCTGTACTATTAAACAGTAGCTTTGAATATTAGTTGATATGGCATTTCTTTATATATATTTTTTTTTTTATTTTTTGCCTTTGACTTTTTTTTTTTTTACTTCTTTTTTTAAAAATGATTACTTTATTGCCCTATAAAGATTTTGTTCAACATAATGCAGCCAACAAATGAAATAAACATTTAACACTTGTTAATAAATACATGGTGGAGTGTTTTTGTGTTCTTAGAATATAAAATTGAGCCGTGAATTATTGACATTTGCTAGTTATTTACACAAGGCTAGTGTAATTATAAACAGTTGTTAGTTGAAAATTATTTCTGAAGTTTTATATAGTTATTTATATAGTTGTCAATAATTGAATAACATTTCTGGGGGCCACTGTTGAACATATGCAAGTACTCACATTACAAATGGCAGCTAAACCTTCTCAATACGGTATAACAAATGAACATAACAATATAGTATTTTAAATACGAACATTAAATAACATGAACAGATATTGAGAATTGGACATATCACAACTACTGAACAAGATATGTGGCAAATCTTCTATTGGGGACAAATCTTGAAGACCTGTGTTATAGCCACAAAAATTAGAGCAGGTTGAACTATGCACTCGCATGGTGTGTGTGTCTATATGTAATACAATATGTGTGTCAGAAGCTCTGCTGGGATTCACTGAAGGGACATTTTAACGAAACACTATTACATTTTCTAGGACATTTCTTGGTGAATAAAACTAAACTAATATAATCCCATGTCCATGACATATATTATTAGTCATTGCTTTGACAAGCAAAATACGTATTCTATTACTACTTTGGGTGTTTGTTTTTTTGTTTTTATTTAATAATTGATTTTCTTTTTCACTTGCTCAGTGAAGCACTGAGGCTCTGATCATCATCATTATTTATTTATATAGCGCCACTAATTCCCTGCCCCAATAGAGCTCACAGTCTAAATTCCCTAGCGCGCACAGACAGACAGACTAGGGTAAATTTTGATAGCAGCCTATTAACCTACTTGTATGTTTTTGGATTGTGGGAAGAACCCATGCAGACATGGAGAGAACATACAAACTCCACACAGATAAGGCAATGGTTGGGAATTGAACTCATGACCTCAGTGCTGTGAGGCAGAAGTGCTAACCACAAAGACATTGTGCTGATCCTATGATGATGATTATTGTATATAGTGCAATATGCTGGTGCTGTATAAATAAATGATCATGATATACTTGTAGAAGTCATTGAATAGCTTTTTAAAACGGTGGAAATAAACCATTCTTTTAAATGGTTTGTATTTATTTTTTAACAATTATATAGCGCTTACATATTAACCAGAGCTTTAAAAATAATCAAGCATTCAAATCAGTCCCTCCCACAGTGGATCATACAATCCCCTAACACAAACACAGGGTTAATTTGGCCAGAAGCACATTAACCTACATCATCATTTATTTATATAATGCCACTAATTTCGCAGCGCTGTACAGAAAACTCACTCGCATCTACCAGTATGTCTTTGGAGTGTGCGAGGAAACTAGAGCACCTGGAGGAAACCCACGCAAATGCGGGGAGAACATACAAGCTCCACACAGATAGGTCCCTGGTTGGAACCAAACCCATGGACCAAGTGCTATTTTGAAGCAACAATGCTAGCCACTGTGCCATCACTCCCCATGTATATTTTGTTCTGATGCAGCTGCATCGTGTATAATGTTCAAACATAGTTAGATCGTGGTTACATGATTAGTAAAGTAAAGCAAGGTCAGGAAAAACACACTTCTAGGAACACAATTTCTAGAAGCTTTAAAATGATTGATGTACAAGTTCTTAATCTTTATCATTGCATTTGTCAAACATTCTAAACAAATCTCATGTGTTGCAGAAATAGTTCACATTTTCATTAATTTTGTGTGTATTGTTATTAATAATAAAGTGCAAATACATTTATTTATATAGCCTCAACATACTCTGTAGTGCTTTACTATTGAAGACAAACCCAATAATAAGACTGGTGTATTAGTCAGTGTTAGTGACAGAAAATATAATGTACCAAGAACAACTACAATATATCAAACATTAAATTCAAACTGAATTTTCTGGGGGATAAAGTGCTTGAACACTTACTAGGGGATGAGTTGGCTTTCAGTTTCTAAACTGAATTAGAATAAATAACGTTGTTGCTATGGATCATATCACCTTTGTCATGTACACCAGTTTTCTTAAGTATACCCCAAATTTACTCAAAAGAAAGATTATTAAACATGCAGTTACAACAAATATATTTTCTGAATAAGCTCTGTCCTAAATCTTCTGAGAACCAGAATTGTATATTGATCACATTATTTTGTTTTGCTCTATATTGCCATATGAGAAAAAGTTAAGTACACCCTTATTGCTTCCATATAAAGAAGATAATTTGATTATAAGCAGAACCTTTTGTCAGTTTGATCTAGGGCATTCAGGTTTGTGTTTGTGAAAATACATCTGAAGTTATCTCAGCAATTGTTGCTGGTCATCGGTCAGAAAAGGCCATTTACAAAGAAATTCAAGTCTACATTAGTAATATTATTTGCAAGACTAATCAAGCAAGGCATTGATTTATAAATTAGCTTCTGAATGGAACAATGTTCTGTGGACAAATGAGACCAAAGTGGAGTTGATGCACAATGCCATGTTTGGTGAAAAAACACAGATCACAACAAGAACATACAAACTCCACACAAATAAGGCATAATGAATAACGCCCTTTAACATCAATGAATTGTAACAGTGTTTTTATATAATGTTTGTTATATTTTGTAATGTATGTTAACATTGTTTCTGTTGCTGGTGCCTACAATCTAATGCAAACTACATCTAGTAGATCCAGACATCTGTTTGCAAGTGGGTTTTCTAACAGTGTTCTTCTAACCCATGCTGTGCTATACAAGCTGTTTTTATATGACTGCTATACAAATGGGAACTACATTTAAAGTGTGTGTATACGTCAGTGAATAGATTGTGTGGTTTATGTTAACATGTCACTACCTATAATGTTTGAGATCTGCAAATATGTGCAAAATATCATCGTCATTTATTTATAAAGCGCTACCAATTCCGCAGCGCTGTACAGAGAATATTTGTCATTCACATCAGTCCTTGCCCCATTGGAGCTAACAGTCTCTAAATTTCTTAACACAACACACATGCACAGACTAGAGTTAATTTTGGATTTTGTCAGCAGCCATTGACCTACCAGTATATTATTGCAGTATGGGAGGATACCAGAAACCAGAGCACCCACACAAACACGGGGGAATTGAATAGAACTCATGACCCCAGTGCTGTAAGGCAGAAGTGCTAACCACTAAGCCAACGTGCTGGCCATTGCTAGGCTCGCCCATTACCTGTTATACCTCTCAGGTGGTCTGATTCTTTTTTTTTTTTCTTTAGTTAAATATTTAAATATACATGTACACTAAGGGCATCCTGTAGATTTGGAGGCTAGTCCAACTGATCAGCATAAAAAGCATTTTTAGCCAAAGGTCACTCCTAGTGAGATGAATCTCCCCTTTGCACCTCCCTGCGCTTCGAGAAATTATTATTATTATTATGATTTATTTATATAGCGCCACTAATTCCGCAGCGCTGTACAGAGGACAGGGATGGTGATGGGCGAGCCTAGCAATATAAAGGCATGTTCACGCTCCTTACACGCTATGTTAAGTTGAAAGCAGCCGCAGATAGGAGACGTATCTTTTGTGGCGCTTTTTCCTGGTGCAACACACCTTTCCATATAAACAATTGATGTAAAATTAAATAATTATACTTTAAAAAAGAAAAACAGCTTCACCAGCCCTAGTGCTGTTTGGGGGGAGAAAGGAGGGAAGCACTTTTTTTTTTTTTTTTTTTTTTTTTATTTCATTTTTTTTTATTTAGTTGCTGTACAGGGCTGGTGGAACGGATACTTAAGTGTATCGTGCACGTGGACCCATAAGACAGATAAAGGGGTGTGTTTGTGCAATTTGCATAGTATTCTACATTGCCTGAATCTAAAGATATGTGCAACTTGAAATCCTGTGTAGGTTACAGGATGCAATTAACACTTATGATTTCAGTGTAAACTGCATTCAATTCTATATCAGTACATTAATGTATACTGATGTAGCCTGTCAGACATAATGATATGATAAACGTACACTCACAGATGGGGGTTATTATAGGCTGAGTGGTTTTCTGTGCTACTTGATGAGATCTGATATTGATCCTTCAGAAGAAGGTCACACTGTCTTCAATTGTTAGCCAATTTGGCAACAAAAAATTACCTAAGAAATTAACTCAATCTATGTTCGTGGGGCATGACTACACCTCCCAGAAGAGGATTAGAAACTTTGTCCCAGATGGCTCCAATCTAGGGACTGCAGAGTTGGAGTTCTTTTCTTGCCTCCTGGCCCACAACACGCATTTCCCCACCTCTCCTTCCTGCTGTGACTGACAGGAGTAAAGAGGAGGGGATTCATTGAGTCATTAAGGAGAGCAAAGCAAAAAAGGAGTAAGTTTGCTCCTGCACAAACCATGTTACAATGTAAGGGGTGCAAATTAGTTCATTATTTTGCAAATAAGTTAAATACTGGCTGTTTTTTCCACGTAGCACACACATACTTGATAGCTTTATGTTTACACTGAAACTTAGAGTTGATCTAGGACATGCCCTTTCCCAGCTATTAATCTGTCCCCACATTTTAAATTTCCTCCTCCCCCTCCAATGCTCCTTTTTTATGCTTTGTTTTCCTTAATGACTTGGGCCCCCTGTGTCCACCACCGTACTCTCTCCTGCAGTGAGTGACCAGAGTCCTAGGAGTGCAGCAGTGTGCTGAAAAGCACTGAACGCCCCTAGTATGGGGACAGCATAAGACTGGAGATTTGACTTTGTTTTGTGGTTTATGCCCCTTTTATAGGTTGGTCCCTTTTTGTTCTCTATGAATTGTTAAATAAATAAATCAGATAAAAATATCAGTTAAAAATAATATGGATACAACATTCCAGTATTTGTTAGCTAGACTATTACCAGCCCTGTATGCATTAACTGACAAATACAATGTCCGTGCATCCAGTTAATATGTATTTAATTTGGAAAACAAAAAGCTTTCTTATGTCTTAAGCTTCTGTCATTTGTTTTGTAAAAACCCGTTTAGATGAGAAAAATGTTGGCATGCATGCAGCTGCACTAATCCTCAGTTGATTGAATAAGGAAGGATATTGTTCTTAAAATCATGTCTCATTTCATTCATTTAAAAATGAAAGCAGAACAACGAAACAAGACTTACTGTGGGGGAAAAATATTCAGAAGCACTTATCATGTAGAGTAACATTAAATCTTATAGGCACTGCTTGTGAGTGTATCATTTTGATCTTATACTGTTGTCATGGTGTTTTAATTTTTGAAGGACATGCTCGGCTTTAAAGGTTTTAGTTGATCCTCTTTTTACTGGAATCACGTGATGAATGATGGCTGAAAGGAATAGTTTTGGTTTCCGGAAACATTAAAGGAGACTTTATCTCTCTTGGCACTTTCCAATTTGAAAACCCTTTGAGAGGCTGCCAATTCCTATATTAGAAAGAAAAGTGCTCAGTTAATGCCATATCTGTAGGGGAAAGTAGAGGAAATTTAATGGCTACATGCCTATAATTACACAGTGTATTTAAATTATACAGTATATTTAAACAATGTTTAATAATAGCCTTTATTTACAAAGCATTAGCATGTCTCCATACCTTTCAACTGTTCTCCTGTTCAAGGGATATTGACAACTCCCCTCCCCCACCCTCACTTTTCCATTTGCTGTACAAATCTCTGTAGATACTGTACATCTTCACTTCTTGCTAAGTTCAGCCTGACGCCGTACAATAAGTAATGTTATAATTTGCAGCACTTTTTTGCATTTGTGGCTTTGTTTAGAAGTCTAGGTTTTAATAACCTCTTAATTCATGGTCATTGTGGACTTCTGCGCATGTGCTGGGAAAAAGGGTAGAACGCACAGAAACTAATGCATACAATAAATGTGTGCTAGAGAGAAGCTTTTAATACATTTTTCCATGCGCTTTTCCAATACAATCCATCATACTGAAAGTGTGCGTTTAACACATAAGGCATAGATCATGCTGTGTTCTAACATTTTAATCGTGGCATTAAAATTTTAGAATGCAGTGGTGGGAATGTGCCAATCGGAATCCATTCATCCTATTTTAAAGAAGTTTTCAGGTACTGTGCTGGGTATAGACTACAGAAAATTTCTCCCGATGCGATATAGCTAATGATTTTACCAATAACTGGAAAGAAAAAGTCTCTTGATCAGCATGCCAATTCTTGTGTACACACTATTGATGTTTTGTACGATTTACAGTTATATCTGTGCTCTTCATATGTCATAACCATCGACTATGGACACTGCCAGTCCTGCATGCACACTGCAGAATTGGAACAAAATTGTTCCATCATTGAACAAGATTTTTAGTTCAGTTCAAAAAATCAAATCAAACAATAGGATGTGCTTTGGAATGACAATTGGTTCATCATTGGAGTGTAACTGCTATATCCGACCGAACGGTCGTTTATAGTGTGATTGGCCCGATAATCAGTTGAAAACCCTGTAGTGCAGGCCTGTCCAACCTGCGGCCCTCCAGGTGTTGTGAAACTACAAGCCCCAGCATGCTTTGCCAGTAGACAACCTGTTGATAGCTGGAAGGGCATGCTGGGACTTGTAGTTTCACAAACATCTGGAGGGCCGCAGGTTGGACAGGCCTGCTGTAGTGTGTACCCAGCTTTAGCAGCTGAAAATCTCAGCATCAGTGAATAAGTGTGAAATAGTCATAAGTTTGGTGAGGTGCATACATACTGTTTTATGCTAATTTTACATCACCATTTGATTATTTCAAAATTTAGGTTTAGTATTACTAAAGAAACTATTTAAAGTTGGTTATAAGAGCATTATTTTTACAATGCCCAAAAATTAGGTTGTTTTTCCTTTGTGAGAAACAGGAGTAAAATGCATAAGGCAATATTTTGAGATAAAGCCAGAGGGAAACACACACACACACACACACACACACACACACACACACACACACACACACACACACACACACACACTATATCTGTAACTTCTGTTTCCTGTAAATGTGTGTTGTCAATGTATTTTGAAATATACCAAAACCACTTCAACAGTAGCAATAACCTAAACCTTCACTAAGCATGTTCAGCTATCTGCATGTGAATCTAGGCCTTCAGAAATATTATTTAGGACATACTGCACTTTATATCACTAATTTCCTTCGCTGACCTAAATACATTTCCATGAGAATCAATACAGCAGAGACCTTACCAACAAATGAAAGCTACAAAGAACATATTTGAATTCTCCTTGAAACTGTTACATGTTCTCATGGGGATGACTCATTAGAAGTCCTATGGTTTTTGCTTTCCACAAGGGGAAGGCTTTTTGGCTAAATCAGTGCAGGGTAAGCGGATTACAATGGCAGATTTATTTTGTTCCTCATTGAAGCCTTGGACTTGCCTTAACTTTATCCAAGAAACTGAGAAATAATCTGAATAGAAACCCTGCAGTTTAAGTTAGGCCTAATAGGACAAGGCTTTAAAAACTGTCAAAGGGTTTGATTGATTGGCATCTACTCTGCAGTCCCCAGAGCAAAGTAATAATGCTCTTGTTTTCTTTCTGAGAGGATTTCATGTGCCACTCAGTGTTACAGATTATCTGCTGGAAAAGCCGATATTTCAGTCTAAATTACTACCCATAATGCACTGTTATCTACAGTAAGTGCTTGGAGTGCATCTGCCAGAAGAGTTAGCATTACTCGCATACATACTAGAAAACCACAAGATCATTTTTTAGCACTTTGGTGCCAGAAATCTATCCTTACTGAAATTACTATGGCCCAGTATGTTTCAGCCTATCTCATTTCTCTGCCACCCTGTCCTCAATTAGTCAATCATAATCTGTAATAGCAATAGAAATAACTGTACAATTTGCTTGTTTTTAACATCCCTAATTCCCCAAAATTCCCTATAATGTTTTATTTTCCAATAGAAATGAGCAAGTCACAAAACATAGACCTGCTGTGCTCCTGTGATCTCTTTCTTCAGCAAAACCTGAAAACAAAGTTGCTGACTGATGTTGGGTTTTATTTAGTTTAAATGTCTTTATTGTTTTTTTTATTCAGCATTTAAGTAGGCATGTAGTATGGATGTATGAATCTGAAAGCCTTCACATGAGAGTTGTATATCAATATCCAGCTGAAACTGCCTCACAAGATTGTGCTGATTAAGGAAATCGAAAGTTAATCATTGTGAAATTCATTGGGCATATTTAAATGATAAACCAGTGAGTTTATCTGTGGCCTTCCATCTGCGGTATGAGATTGTAATGTTCTTTAACCAGCTGAATCTGTTGTATCAGCATTGTTGTCTACGAAACAGAAAATAATTTACTTAGTCTACTGTTAACATGTAAATAATATTTATAAAGATCTTTATATATACAGAATGATTTATAAAATGGGTATGTTTGTTATTTTTGCGACTTTACAATTGAAAGAACATCTTGTACCCCTAATGCTTTTATTTATTTAATTAAAGTACAATTTGATCCTAAGCGGACCAATCTATCTTTACATAGGCTACAGAGACTGAGAAAATCTGAAATTTGGGAAATGTTTTGCTGTTGGGAACCTCATATATTCTATTTATCGCTTTTCTTTGAATGAACAACGTATTGAAACTTCACTTATAAAAAGGAAATCTTATTTATTGTTGAAGCCAGTCCTGACATTGTATATAATATTTAGTCTACAGGACCACTGTTGTGTTGGAATCTATTGTTGACAGTCAACTTTTCTTTTTCACTACATGTCTTCATGTTAATAAGTGCAAATATGCCGTAAATTATGACTTTTTGCCCAAAATTATGTATACCCACGTTGATGTTTTTGAAAAACATTTATGGGTTACTTTTTGTCCTATTGTTGCTGCTACGAAGACTCTGTAGTATCGGCAGTAATTGTTTTGTTTTTCTTGTTTCAGATGACCACAATTAGACACAGGTCATTAGTACTGTTTACAGAGTAGAACTAGTCCCTAAGCATGGTATTGATATGTGTTGCTGTTTTTCTTGTAAAGATAAGGAAGTCTGGAATGTGGATGCTTGTTGGAGACGGCACTTAGAGGATTCTATTGTAGAGAATATCTGAAGTAGAAAAAACTGTTTTTAAATGGATTGTGAACTTTCGTTTATGGTAAATTTAGGGTATCGAGTAGAATGGCACCTCTGTGTGGAGACCTACATAGGTGTTTAGGCAATTATGAAAAAATCAGGGCATTATTATTTTGTATTTTATCATGTACTGCTCTCTTGGCCTTATACCCACAAATCTGTCCCTATAGAACAACCCAGCTGCTGGCTGGAAGGAATTCAAGTAGATGGTGCTATAAAGGAAATTTTCACGCAATTTCTAAGCAGCTTTCTCAGTAATGTGTAGCATATAGTATTACCTATAATATGAAATTAAAATAAACAGTGCTTAATGTGTTAATAAGTAGACTAAAGGCGTAGCGCAAGAGTGAATATCTTGCTTAAGGGCCTATGAACTACAACAAATCAAAACATTAAATAGCTAAATAATGCTCATGAATTTTGCTAGTGGTGCTGCCTTTGGGGACTGGGTGAGGGAGTAATGACCAAGTCATAAATCACAGGGTCTGCTAGACAAAAAAATTAAATTAATTGGAACAAAGGAATCAATTGGTTTACCCAGACAGTCTTCTTCATGTCTTAAAAACAGGTGATCATGCTGAATTTTTATTCATTCATAAACACACATATACATATGGGAATACTTTAAAGTGCATATTAAACTTGTTTACCTGCAAAGCAAAAGTCCCTTCTCCACCAACCAGCAGAACACTTTATATTTCCATCATTCTTACACCATTAGTCCCTGACTATTTAGATTCTCCTGAATGTAATCAGTCATGCATTTATATTGTATAAGCTTTTTGTTTTAGCTTATTTAATTCCAAAAGTGTGTGGTTGTGTTTCAAAATATATTTTTGAAAGTATTATTGTCCAGTATTACTTATGGTACAAACTGTGT
Organism: Mixophyes fleayi; assembly: GCF_038048845.1. NCBI lineage: Eukaryota > Metazoa > Chordata > Amphibia > Anura > Limnodynastidae > Mixophyes > Mixophyes fleayi. Next base: position 372,348,099 of record NC_134402.1, read on the forward strand.
AGCCAAGCCACTGGAATCTGAGCAGTTGTAGTTAGTCATTTTGTCAAGTGGTCTTGTTATAGTTCAAATAAATGAAAACAAATCCTGTACCATGGAGAATATTCACTGATAATAATGACCTCTTCACATGACCAGTATGACATTTATATACAAAGGGGGTTTAGCTTTTGCCCCTGGGGGATTACACTACTTATTCCATTAAGTGTTCTTTGAGAGACCGTTGGCCGGCTATATAAACACTACTAGTAAAGTAAAGAGGGTTTTTGTTTTTTTGTGAGTATGTTTCTAAAGAAAAGATATAAAATGTATAGTAATTCAAATATATTTACACACTCATGTTCTTTAATTGCAGCCACAACCTATCTTTTTCAGGTATTTAAATATTTCTTTCATGGAGAACTCTGCTCCCTCATAATGTGTGTGCAGCCAGCTTTTCCTGTGTCAAAGGTCTGTAGTCTTAGTCTACTTTATCTTAGATATATATATATATATAATGGGAACAAGCGCTCAAATCCAGAAGTAAAAACACACACCCTATCACAAGCAGCACATAGAGAGACTCTGTCCCAAGAACCCAATATTAATCCTGTATTAAAATCCTATAGCGCCCAGTGATAGAACATATAACTCCACATATACAAACTGCATATCAATTAACATATGTCAATGAAAACGTGCACTGGGTGTACCTTGATTACACCCATGCACTTGCTAACATGCAGCAAATACCTCTTTGGGGTGATCTAGTACATTGTTTGAATTAAATGTGGAATAAAAGCTGAAAGAAGCATGAACCAGATAATAAATGGTACCGTTATAGACTAAAGTCTAGAAGACAGTGTTATGCCACACAATAAATCAGTCTTCCAAGTTCCGTGAAGCTGTATCATCCGGTTGGGCGAGCTGTGTTCCTGGATAGAAATTCAACCTCCCGGTGGTGAGCGCTGCTGGTGGTCTCAGTGTCCAATCCAAGGATCGTGAGTAATGCTGGGTAATGTAGTTCGTATATGGTAATAGATCCTCCAGCGTTGGACACTGTATAATCACAACCACCGACAGTGCTTTTACATGAACCCAGTTTTTCTTCTATGTCCTCTATATCCATGTACTTTTCATCCGTAAGAAATTCCTGCCAGCATCAAGGCTTCTCCCGTGATTTATTGTGTGGCATAACACTGTCTTCTAGACTTTAGTCTATAACGGAACCATTTATTATCTGGTTCATGCTTCTTTCAGCTTTTATTCCACATTTAATTCAAACAATGTACTAGATCACCCCAAAGAGGTATTTGCTGCATGTTAGCAAGTGCATGGGTCTAACCAAGGTCCACCCAGTGCACGTTTTCATTGACAAATGTTAATTGATATGCAGTTTGTATATGTGAAGTTATATGTTCTATCACTGAGCGCTATAGGATTTAAATAGTTTATCTTAGATGCTTAAAATTACACAAACACTGGTTGTACATCATTGCTATTGCAAATGGAATTCCATACATTGTGTGATGTTGTATAATATGTAGGAGATGGTTGCAACTGTGGTATTATCATGGATAGTTAGAAGGCTTTCTAATTTGGAAGCACTGAGCAATGACAACACTACACAACATGTTTGTGACTGCTATCAAAATTGAATGTAATCTCTCCCTGTGTCAGTGTGTGTCTATATTAGGGAATTTAGACTGTAAGCTCCAATGGGGCAGGGACTGATGTGAATGAGTTCTCTGTACAGCGCTGCGGAATTAGTGGCGCTATATAAATGATGATGATGATGTGAGAAGTCATGATTAGAAACACTTCTACTAAGCAGGCCAAGCAGATGATTTCACATAGCTGGGGGATCTCTGCTCAAATGTTGTACTGGGACCCAGAGACCTTTAGCTACTTTATTGGGGGGTGATCTGTAAGGCTGGGTACACACTACAAAAAAACTTCTCCCGATCAGCATGCTGATTGATTCATGTGTACACACTATCCACATATTACAAGATTTACCTTCAGATCTGTGCTCTTCATCTGTCATAACCATCGGCTGAAAAGATCCTGACTCTGTAAACTCTATGGAGATCTTCCTACACTTTTGGTTGTGAGTGCATGCACCCTTCAAAATTATGCTTGACATCGTTAATAGAGATTTTTTGGTTATAAAAATCAAATCAAACGATACAATTTGCTTTGGTACAATAAAACATGATTGTGGGAACGTACACACTAATGCATGCTAACAGTCGTTTATCGTGTGATTAGCCCGATAATCTGTTGAGAAACCTATAGTGTTTACCCAGCTTTATTCAGAGAGCTTTTACATCAACCTGCATTTTCCTTCTAAGAGACCAATGCTCCAATAAGCAGCCCAATGTTATCACTGTTATTTTCCCCATGGCACAATGGTGGCATAGTTTCTCTTTTCCTGAACTATTACCATCTATTCAAACTTCACAATGCAGTATTCTCTTTGTGTGGGACAAATAAAGCTTCTTTTCTTTCAACACAATGTTTCCCTTGCTCTGAATTCCACCTAAAGACCTAATGGAGAATGATCATTTTTAGTAAATGCAATTGCAGCTCTTTAAAGAATTGCTTATTAGGAGCCTTCATGATTCAGCGAGGTCTCAGCTGGCTGCCAGCAGAGGTTTAGGAATGTGTTCTCTGGGGCTTGGTAGAAAAAGATGAAAAGGAACTAGAACTGGCAAAAAAGCAAATAAATGCTTTGACTTTAACTAAAACATCATAATTTATGAGACTGCTTTCACACTCTCCAGCACAGCGTGAATAGATAACAGCTTTAGCACAGAATATTTGCTGCTTTTCAACATGACCTTTTTATACTGAGCTCCAAATGTCTTTCTTTTCCAACATGAAAATGAATGTTTCATAGCTAGAGTAGGATAAGTGTTCCGATTTTAGTTGTTTTTTTTATTTTTTTTTTTTAAAGCACAGAATTGGTGGGGTAGATAATTTAGCAGGAGGTGTTTAAAAGACATTGCTTCTGCTCTGCAGAGTTTAATAAACACTGACTGCTTTTAGCATATGGAGTCTATGTACAAGCTTTAGCAAGGAGTATAAACTAATATAGCTAAATAATAAAGCTTGTAGTAAAATTGACTTTTAGTTCATTGAGCATATATAATTTATGTATTTCCAAAGAATTACATTTTTAAGGTATTTTGACAAAAGCGATCCTGCCTCTTCGGCCAAACTGATAAGTGTCATTCACTCAGCTTTTGATCTCATATTACAAATTGTATTTACAAAAATGACCAGTAATGATCGTATTTATTTGATCAGATCATTATCTTGCATTGGTTTCAGGGCCGTATACACAGAGATGTTGCAGTGTGTGTGGCCAACATTAGAAACCACTCAGATGGAACTCTGTGTTTTTTAAAGAATTTCCTGCAAGATTGTTTGAGGAGTGAATAGAAAAGTGACATATAATAGCTTAATACTCTGTCAAAGGAGTGGGAAAAAAAGCTGCTCAGTGGTTTTCAACCATCAAAACAGACATCAGCAAACTACTTTACTTAGAATTCAAATGACTCTGATTCTTAAAAGCGGTTTCTTGCCAGAACTGTCCAGCTTTCAAACAATTTAAAGTACTGAAAAGTCAGTTATCAAGTGGATTAATACACTATATCAGTCAATTATTATTATTAAAAAAAAAAAAATAGCCACTAAATATTAAAAGTAGGTTCTAGAGAATGTATGGAAATATTATGTCATAGGGTCGCTAAATACACAAGGCTAACAATGTGTTTCTGTGGTATTCATTTGAATGTCCTCATGATTATATCATCTTTTTTTTTGGTCTACAATAGGCTGGGAAGGAAGATTAGTTCTACTGCCTGAGCATTTCTCCTTTTACATGCTGGGCCTCCACTTCCTCGTACTGAGGAGTACTAGATTAATGTGTACATGTTTATGGAGCTTTATGTCCTAGCCCCTCCACTTGCATCTCTCGCATACATGCATTAATAACACACCACCTCCATCTTATGATACCTTCCATGTCTGTCATCCAGTGGCTCTTTTCTTTACTCTTACATCCACCTACACAAAATGTAACACAGATTTATAACATTATTAGGTCATTGTAGGCATTTGGAAACTTTTATTCCAAAAATCGGTAACACTTCCCGGAACAGAATAAAGTTATATCCTTACTGTAAACTTTGAGTGATCCTTCTAAGCATTTACAATAATGGTTCATAGAGTAAACCTGTCATAAATCATCATCATCTATTTATATAGCGCCTCTAGTTTGGCAGTGCTGTACAGAGAACTCACTAACATCAGTCCCTGCCCCATTGGAGCTTACAGTCTAAATTCTCTAACACACACACATACAGAGAGAGAAACTATGGTCAATTTAATAGCAGCCAATTAACTTACTAGTATGTTTTTGGAGTGTGGGTGGAAACCCATGTAAACTCGGGGAGAACATAAAAACTCAACATGCATAAGGCCATGGACGGGAATTGAACGCATGACCCCAGTGCCGTGAGGCAGAAGTGCTAATGTCTAAGCTATCGTGCTGCCCGGTGCTTAGGGTGGATTGGCATTATTTATGCCAATCCACCCTAACTCATGGTATTCTTGAATGTTTTGCATAGCAGAAGTCATTGCAGCATAGTTATAATACTTTTTGAAGCTTTAAATCACCAATAAGTAGATCTAACAAATTTGTATAGGCACTACTCCACGTAGAATACAAAATAAATTAATGGATCTGATAGTTTTTGTGTTATGCTTTTTTGTTTTGCTTTGTATTTTATCGCCAGATTTATAGATTAAGGAGGCTAGTTGACTGCCAATTATTTAGTACAGTAAAACTAATGAGTGTATCCATTTATTATTAATTATTGCAAAAACATGAGCCACAGTAATATGAGAAACTCAATTATCTAATTCTCTAAGCTATAATTTGTGTAGTTTTGAGTTTGATTACTTAAGTTATCTTTCAATTTATAGGAGTTTTTCCATACATGTGAAATGGAAAATCAATTTCCCTTTGACTTTGTTTTTTCTTCCATGTTTCTTTTATAAGAAGGATGTTGTGTGATAGAGGAATATCTGGCCATAAAGATCCTGTAATTAATGCAGAGTACAGGAAACTAGTCTGTCAGATAAGCTGATGGGTCTGCATTTTATTGCTTGTCTTAAAAGACTTGAGGGACCAGGACTCTGGAGAAAACATTGTGTGCTTTTTTTTTTTTTTTTTTTGCTCTGCAGCAGAAATCTCCAAACCATGTGTTTCACAGCACTGCAGCAGGGAAGTAGGCTTCTTGCTAGAATGGATACTGCTTTGTTCTTTCTAGAATTTCATCATTACGTCATCGTTTAAGTATTGAGCATCTGCTGATATGTGCGTACATTTGCGTAGATGGGTATTGCATTTGTAATGCATTCCTCCGTAACATTGACTTTCATCGTTAATTTGAGCGATTATTGGACAAAAGGTAGTTATTGGTGTACAAATTACAGGCAAGCAGTATTGCTGACCTGACGGAGATAGAGGATCTCTCGAAAGCTTGTCTTGAAAAATAAATTTTTAGTGCAAGTGAAAAAATAAATAAAATATCACCAAATGCTAAAGCACTCTACTGTGTAAAGAGATAATTAGACAAACCACTTTAACCGTTTCAGTACCGGGACTGTCTTTCAAGTTGCTTTACATCAACCTTTTTAGCTACAAATATACAATGTTGCTGTTTAAATGCATTCAATTTGTTCCTTTTGGTGTCTTTTTCTTGGCTACATTTTAGCAATTACTTTGATGACCGTATCAAAACCAGCATATTATGCTTTATCCATAATTTCCATTAAAAGTATGTTTTATTAATTTAGACAGACTGCAGTCTTCCCTTAGTTCATTTAATATTGAGCAAGATGTATAGTGCACTGTGTTTTAGCCACCAGGCCACATTCCCTATTGACACAATGTAATTCATTACATTTGTGGATGGGGATACTGTTACTATGGAAGCAGGGAAAAAGGAAAGCAGCAAGAGATGCTTTTAGCTGACCAGTCAACTGGATATTGACCAACTGTCTTTTCATGAGGAAGAAATAGATGGTAGTGAATAAGCTTGAGTCTAGTTTTCCAAGAAGCTGAACGATTTTCCCAAATCAATACAGCTCATCAGGCTTCAGAACAAAGGCTGCGGGGGATGCGACAGTGATTGAGGTGGTGATAGGTTCTTTTGTGTTTAAGAGCAGGCAGACCCAGGGGAAAGCTAAGTCTGTGTTATGCTTTTCATTGCCTTCTCTGTGTGTTGCTTTCAGAGGAGGTCTTCAAAGATCTTGTTTTTTTGTTGTAAAGAATGCATAAAGGCTGGGAAGGCTTTTTTTTGTTATTATTATTATTTTTCTCTTTGTATAAAACCAATGCAGTTTTCTGGCTACCTTCTTGTACAGGGATTGAAATAATAAATGACAAGCCTCTAGAAATATCCCTATGCACTTCATTGCCTGCCTTTTTTTGTATGTTATAAATTGGCTATTTACAATAATATAGAGAATTATACAGTTTAGCCTATTCATTGCTTAAGGAGATGTAATTAATAAACGTCGAATAAAGTCTATCCTCTCTAGCCACCTACAGTGCAAATCTATCTAAACCAGCAATTTCTAGCCCTAAGCCCTCTGTGCTTAGTACATTAACACCAGAGCAATGTGTCTCAAAGGTTTATGACTATAGTAGCTGCAGCTCACTAGGGCATAAAGTGTGTCATTATACTTCTCTTTGTCAGCTCTGCCCTATCTCCTGAGCTCCATTGCAGTACATTATTTGTTCAGATAAAGCCCAATGTTCAGGGTGACTAATCGCAGCACTGTGTTCCAGATGGTTTGATTACAGGATGTGGTTAAAATGATTCTTCAAACACTTGGCTCAGCAGTAGGGCTCTTTAAAAAAAAAAAAAAAAGCCTTATTACACTTTCTGGTCACCTGGCACATTTAACATTTTGCTTCACTTGTATGTGGAATTTCAGTTTTGCATCCAGATGTGGCAAATATTGACTTGTAATACACAAATAATGTTAATATAGGTATAAGCTCATATATCTGTATGAATAGTGACTTCTGCTGTCAACGCCTTTATATATTATATATCCTCTTATGTATTATAAGGAATGGTCCCTCCTTCTAAAAAGGTTATTGGAAGTCCCCTCTGAATTTCTGCGTACAGCCTTGTGCCTTTATAAGGTCAGAGAAATCCTTCTGATTTCTAACTTCCACTTATTTATAGTAGGGAGTGCATTATACCATATATAATGGTTGCCATTTATTGGGTCACACTTCACAGCGCACTGTTATTATATTCTAATTCAGATATTTTCTCAGTACTAAAATTGTGATATTTAAAACATAAATCGGAGTTTCTGAGTCTAAAATGTATACAATAATTTAATTGTATTCATTAGTATTAAAAATGTTTAATTGTGCAGCATTTGATACTGCTTGCTATGGTATGGGTTCTGATCTCTGAAACGATAAATCACATCAGCAAAGCATCTTTTTGAAGGAAGAAAAGGTTAATCTGATGTATTTGCCAGCTAGGTTGGTTATTGATCAATACGTTGCACCTCCTCCCACTTTTGCTTGCTTTTTGTTTAAGAACTGGAGGTCCTGAATGTTGTTTATGTGATGGAAATGATTAAAAATGAAATGGCATCACATGCAGTTAAGGAAAAGGAAGAAGATCTGATTTAATTTGTATGTGATTTACTTACATTATCTTTATTGCCAACAACAGATTATCAGTTTGTGATGATGGCTTCTAAAATATCATGTCACTGATAAAATACTTGTGATTTACAAATAAGTGCTATAGGGTTGAAGAATGTAATACATTCTTGTAATTAACAGCATTATTTATGCACATGGTGAATATACTGTTTTCCTCTATGATCTCATTGTCTGCTATCTAAGGGTATGTAGAGCTGAAATATTTCCTGGGTTCTGAAAAGTGCTTCGCTTTCTATTACTGAAATAAAGCAGAAATATTGTTAATTTTTAGAGTTAGCATTTTGTAAAATGTTTAACCAGAAAAGTCAGTCTAGGGAATAGGAGCAATTTGTACAAACAAATATGTTTGGGTTTTTCTAAAAGAGTAACTATGTTGTGAATATATTTAGATTGATATTTGAACAGCACTGTAGGGAATCATATAAATTGCAGGAGTTTCACCTCCCTGCAAAGCTTTGTTAGTGCAAGCATCATTGTGTTTATTTAGCAAGCTATTAGTCTAACAATCAGCATTATTTGGGCTGGTCCTGTGTGACATAGGTATGCTTCCACAGTTTTGCCGTTATTTTTGTTGTAAAACAATTGTCACTCTAGTCCTACAAGGTCTTTAAAACACACGTTTATTCAATGTAAAAAAGCATTTTATATATAAAGGGTATCATAAGTGCTGTATTTGAATGTCTCGTGTCTCCTGCTGTCTCTCGGCCATCTCATCTTGGATGTCTCAACGCTTCCTTAAACTCAATATTTCCAAGACTGAACTTATCGTCTTTCCCCCCTTCCAGGACTCTTCCTCCTCCCCCTCTATATTTCTGTTAATAACACTACCCTCGTTTCTATTCCTCAAGTCCGATGCCTTGGGGTCATCCTTGATTCCTCCCTCTCCTTCAAGCCTCACATTCTGTCCCTCTGAAAACCCTGCTACTTCCACATTCGGAATATGTCCAAGATACGCCCCTTTCTCACCACGGAAGCTACGAAAACCCTTGTTCACTCGCTTGTAATCTCTCGCCTCCCTATATCTCCACTCTCATCTCTACCTACACTCCTAGCCGCCCACTCCGCTCTGCCTGTGACCGCCGCTTCACTACTTCACTGAACACCTCTTCTCACTCCCATCTCCAGGACTTTCACAGGGCTGTGTGTGTATATATTTTTGTTCTTCATTCTTGTTCTTTCTTTATCATGTTGTGTCACGGATCACTGTTTTCTGTATATGTCATGTACGACGCTGCGGACCCTTTGTGGCGCCCTATAAATTAAAGAATAATAATAATAATAAAAAAAGATTATTTATTTTTATATATATATATATATATATATATATATATATATATATATATATATATATATATATATATATATTCTCTATTGATGAAAGTGGCTGTTTGTAACAAAGAAAAGAGCCATTATTACAAGGGTTTGATGACCCTGCAGACCTTCTAGGATTCACAGATACCTCCTTTACCCTATCTTCATCCCTTCAATGGTAGATTGTAAGCATATATTGGCTTGCAAATTTGTGTTAATTAGGAGCTTGTATATTTTAAATGAAAATCTGTATTGTCAAAATATGTCTCGTTACTAGCTGTCAAAAACAATGAATATAGCACTATTTGGCATATGTGAACATTTTCAGATTTTGTCCTTTTTTAGAATCTTGTACATGATAAATATATTTTTTATCTTTAGGTAAAAAGCATAACTTTGTATACTGGGATTATAAGCAATAATATTGTTTTGTATACAAAACCTAAATATCACAGTTGTATATTCTTGTTGTTGTGGCTTCAGCTATAGATCTTAATCCAACAAGTCACAATGAATTGTTTGCAGCAATCATTGACCAATCTCTCATTGGCTTATGTTGAGAATGTTGAAGCCCTCAGGGAAAAGGAAATAATAAAAGCCTTTTACGGAGGATTCAGCTTAAGTATTTCTGCAAGCTTTCTGGTTTTTATTAGTCTTTGAATGGTGTGCTTGTGTCTTTTATGTTTTCTTCTAAGCAGTTTTCATTATACATATGTGCTAGATCAGAGACTTTGTAACACAGAAATCCAGTTTGCTGTATCTATAGTTAAAAATGCATAAATGTATTCCTGTGCTATAAATATGAAGGGAGTCTAGGAATGAGAAGCTGGAAGGTGGTGTGGCCTCCATACTGGCCTGGGAAGCAAATGTTCCAGATCTTTGTCATCACTTAGCTAGGGTGGGATGTTAAAGGAGAAATTTACTGTTTTGGATAAAATAGTTTGTAAACTGCCACCCCTCTTCCTAAGACATACCTTAACAACCGGAATACCTCCTCTGGGGCCCTCATCTTCTGCACTGTAGATTTCCACAAATAAGTTGTGCCCCCACAAAGGAGAGCCTAATTAGGTGTAGGCCACAAACAGAGTATTACCGACCACTTCTGTCCTTGCCTTTATGGCTGCCATCTTCCAGGATTCCAGGGTACTGTTGCATCTGACTACTGAAGCGGTGTGATGATGGGAACAGGATGTGGGGCCAATTTAGGGCTATTTGCACACTACTCCAAATCTGGACCTTCTTTGTGTAGGCTTGGCGCTTAATGAGCCTCTACATGGCTGAGACCCACACATTTATGATGAGGGAGAACAAAAAGGACGAGGGCTTATTTGCTAGTTCTCCACTCAAGGGGTGCAGTTATCTTTTATATATGACTATTTAAAAGGCTTTGCTTATGTTCCCTAATATTAAGGAAACAGTATATATTAAAGTATATTTTACTTTCTGTTCTGTCAGGGATTTGTTTTAACTCTAAATACATATATTTTTTTTAGCATGACAATTGCATGGCATTTTGGTTATTTAGGAAGTGATTATATGTTTCGCATTGAAATACAGTGGACACTAAGGCACACACTAGGTATCTCATGGTTCGATGATGATATAAATAAAATATAAGTATACATTACAACCATTTAAGCGATCAGTGAAGAACTCATGGTATAGACATGCCTTCCAATGTTATGTTTAAGCTGCATGTGCTCAGATGTTGCCAGATAGTTATACACATTTATGTAAAAATCAAAACAAAAACCTTTTACAAAGAATTATTAACAGCAGTGCAAATATTATTTATAAAGTCTAATGCAGGACTGTAGCAATAATATGCAGAAAGTGGATTTTTTTGGCACAATAGACACCTTTTTTATGTATGGGAAAATAATCCCCTAATAACATGCATTAAAAGCATAAAAAATATTTTTTACAAACAAGTATGTATATATTTGTTGCACAGTGATGTCATTTAATCACACACCCACTATGCTGTATCCAGAGAGCAGTTTTGTTTCTGTGTGGGCTAAAATTCATATGGAAAAAAATTAATTCACCTTTGTGTGCTAAAAGCAAGAGATCATGTTTATTGTTCCTATTTATGCTGGCCCTTAGATTTGGCTGTTAAGTGAAAGCAATTATGAATAATAATAGTAACATTAAAAGGTAGTCTCCTACAATAGGATATGGCAAAAACTGTTTCCTGCTGTCAATTCTATCTTGACTGTGCATACATATACACAATTTCCTGTGGGAGGCCACTAAAACCAAAAAAAGGAAGCAAGCCAACCACAGCTATTAAAAACCTATTCATCTGAACCTCTGTATGTGCTCATAAACTGCCAAAAATGCAAAAAAACTCAATAGAATTTCCTTTCCACTTGCAGGTGTCTTGGTTGTGAATGTCACATGGCGGAATAAGACATACGTTGGAACTTTATTGGATTGCACAAAACATGACTGGGCTCCCCCTAGGTAAGCTACTGACTTCCGAAAAAGCATAGAGGTCCAGAAATAAAGTGCTGATCTATATTTAAACATGCTAAAAATGATATTAATTCATATTTTATGATGTGGTTTTATTTCCTGTTAAATCTTATACAGAACAATGGATAAAGTGTTATTAAAATACTGACATTTTTTGCACAGGTTTTGTGATTCACCTACAAGTGACCTTGAAATGCGTGGAGGTCGTGGCAGAGGAAAGAGGGCAAGGTCCACAGCAACAGTTGTTGCTCCAGGCAATGATACAAATTTTACAGAAGCAAGAGGACTTCAAAATAAAAACAGAGGTGGGGCTAATGGGAAAGGGAGACGTGGAAGTATTAATACATGTGGGCGCCGGACACCACCAAACTGTGCCATGGAGGATGTTAAAGCAAGTCCTTCTCCTGCTAGTAAAAGAAAAAATAAGCCTCCAATGGAGCTAGATCTGAATTCCAGTTCAGAGGACAACAAATCAGGGAAAAGGATTCGAACAAACTCTCGAAGCATGCCAACAACACCACAGGGAAAAAATGATATTACTTTTTTGGACCAAGGCTGCTCTTCTCCAGTCTTAATAGACTGTCCACATCCAAATTGCAACAAAAAGTACAAGCACATCAATGGACTACGGTATCACCAGGCACATGCACATTTGGATTCAGAAAACAAACTGGATTTTGAGCAAGACAGCGAGGACAAAGTTTCAGACTGTGAGGAAGCACTAAGCAATGTAGCACTTGAATGCAATGAATTAAGCACAAGTTTGGATCAACTGAAAGCGCCCATGTCTCCGGGTTCACAGAGTGCCCCTGGGACACCAAAGGGGAAAAGAGAGTTGGCAAACAATTGTCCAAATCAAGCTAGCAATTCAAAAACTGGCAAAAATTCTGGAAAAAAGAAAGGTCTAAACGTGGAACTTAATAGCCTTCCTGTGATTTCTAACATGTCGGTTACACTGGACAATTGTGCAGTATTAGATGGCAGTCTAACAGTAGAAATGCCAAAACTGGAAGCTGAAGGAATAATTGACAAGAAAAATGAAAAGGGTAAAAAATCCAACAACTGTAAAGTTGAGAAAAACCTTTCTAAGCTCAAAGCCACTCGGCCAATTGCTCCAGCTCCAGCTCCCACCCCTCCTCAGTTAATAGCTATCCCTAATGCAGCTTTTACAAACACTACAACAGGCACAATATCAGGAATACCCTCTTTAACAACTACTATTGGTCAGTCAACACCAAAGAGCCCCCCATTAAAACCTATTCAACCAAAGCCTACAATTATGGGAGAGCCAAGCACTGTAAATCCGTCTCTCACATCACTCAAAGACAAAAAGAAAAAGGAAAAAAGGAAGCTGAAGGACAAGGAAAGTAAAGATGATGTAAGCCCTAAAGCAGACAAAGTTTGTAAAGTAGAGGATTTAAAAGGATCTGGGAAGGATTTATCTGGGCATTTTTTAAAAGATCATCTTAAGTGTGAATCTCTAACTAACGGACTGACAGAAACTACAGAAAGCAGAATGGCTAGTATCAAAGCCGAGGCAGATAAGGTCTATACATTTACGGACAATGCACCAAGCCCATCTATAGGAAGTGCCTCTAGGGTTGAATGCAGCACTGTGATAAATGGACAATCTTCTATTTCACCATTGCATGTTTTGACACAAAACGGCGGAGACAGTTCTGCTACTAAAACAAACAGTCCAGCATACTCTGATATTTCAGATGCTGCTGATGACGGGGGCTCTGATAGCCGATCAGAGGGCATGAGGTCAAAGGCCAGCTCTCCCTCAGATATTGTATGTAATAAAGACAATATTGTTAAGGGTCACTCTACACCCATTTCACAATCCTCTCAAGTGAAAGAATCTCATTCTCCATATTACCATGGTTATGACCCTTATTATTCACCAACCTATGTGCACCCTGGAAAGCTCAATACTCCTGTAACTGGTAATGTTAATCCCTCACAGGGTGGGAAAAGCAAAAGAGAAGCAGAGGAAGAAGTTGAAAAGAAAGATAAAGGTGAAAGTTTAGATTGCAAAAAGAATGAAGTCAGCTCTAGTAATTTGCCACCTCAACATCAGTCTGTTATCACTCAGCGACATCCTGCACTAGCCCAGTCACTTTACTATGGACAGTATGCATATGGACTCTATATGGACCAAAAGTCTTTAATTGCTTCAAACCCTGCCTACAGACAACAGTATGAGAAGTATTACGAAGACCAGAGAATGGCTGAGCAAAAAATGGCACAAACTGGAAGAGAATGTGAAAGGAAAGCGGACAATTCAACTAAGGAACTAGGGAAAGAAGATGGCAAACTTAAAAATATACCATCTGCTACAATTTCAAAAGCACCTTCAACTCCAGATCCAAGTAAGATGAATTTGAAAATGAGTATTGCCAATAAACCAGAAGAGACTGTGAAAAGCCAGATGTTGCCAAATCATCAGCAAGTTCAGTGTGACAGCTTCAAGGCAAAGCAAATGGAGAACCATCAGCTTATAAAGGAGGCTGTGGAAATGAAATCTGTAATGGACTCAATGAAACAGACTGGAGTGGATCCCACGGCGAGATTTAAACAGGTAAGATTGGAAGGTAACAATTATTTAGCCATTTGTATTCAAAGTAGTGTTAAACTTAAAAATCTTGCTCTATTTTATGTTGATTGATCCTTAGAACAATGATGGATTGTATATGCTGGGCATATTGCGGTTGACTCAATGGCTGACCACAATGTGAACCTTTTTCTCTTTGTCTTATTTTAAAGTGTTTTGAGTTATCAGCAGATAAATAATCCTTGATAAGTCTTTGAGTGACATTAAACAAGTGTTTGTTTTCGTTGGTACTTATTCAATGAGCTATGCCCTCTATAATAATAAAAGAAAAAGAGAAAAGTTTTATATAGTTGGACATTTCATATATTTCCCTATATGCAACGTGTGCCATACACTTTTGGCTACATGCTAATCTACATTGAATACCCAGCCTAATGTAAACATCTCTTTCTTCTTAAGGACTCTGATTCACGATCTTGGCATCATTATATTTACCAGTCAAAGTACCTTGAGCAGCAAAAGTCAGAAGAAATAGATAGAGAGAAAAAAGCAAAAGAGGAAAGCTCAAGGAAAACTCCTAATAAAGAGACTGTATTACCAGTTGCATTATCAGTCACCAAAGAGGAGACCAAAGAGGTCAAGCGCCAAGAATCTCAGTTAGTAGAAGAAAACAAGACTAAAAACGATGACCGGAAAACTCCTGTAAATTGGAAGGATTCAAGAAATGCCAGAGTTGCAGTTTCCTCGCCTATGAGTCAGCATCAATCATATATTCAATATTTGCATGCCTACCCATATACACAGATGTATGACCCAAATCATCCAGCATATCGGGCAGTGTCTCCAGTATTAATGCATAGTTATCCAGGTAAGTCTTTAACTGTTTAATAAAGTGGTGACAGAACTGAATGCCTTTGTGGTGGTGGGAGGGGTTAGGTATTATTTTGTTTTGTTTTTATAGTTTTGTTATCAATTATACTACTTAAAAGAAAAATATCACCTAAAATTATGAGCAATGCATACAATATAAAGCCTATATGGCTAAACATTTGGAGACTATATATAAATGTTATTTATTCAGGTATAAAAACAATTTTCATTATTTTGTTTTAAAATTTCATTTCAACCCGACTGAGTTTTGCTTCTCCCCCAGCCAGAGTTATTTTCTGATATACCATAAGCAGAGTTCCTTACTACAGAAATGTGGTCATAAAATATGTACAAACTTATTAGCATAAAATGTAAATTCTTTGCATATAACATGTTTCAAGTGCAAAAGCAATTTCCTAGATTTTTATTTTTTATTTTCATGGCTATCTTGATCGCTACAGAAGCACAAATGTCTTTCACATCTTATCATGTAGGAAGCTTTTGTCAAATTAAGAAATCATTGTGAAGTGTCGGAGTGGTAAAAGTCAAACTATTTAAATTGATTAGTAAAGATACTGTTGTATAAAAAAAATAATATTTTTTATTTTTTGGGCACAGGAGCTTACCTGTCTCCCGGCTTTCCTCATTACTCTGTTTATGGGAAGGTGTCGGGAAGAGATGAATCAGAGAAAGCCAGCACGAGTCCCAGCATTAACTCAAAATCATCTTCTGAATCTAAAGCACTAGATTTACTGCAGCAGCATGCCAATCAGTACCGCACCAAGTCCCCTGCTGTGAGTTTTTTTTTCTGTTTTGTTGCTCTGTGATGTTGATCAAGTTTGTGTTGTCCCCTTGGCATTGACATATTTTTGTAATTTAATACCAGTTTTCAATGGAATCTTAGTCCATCGCCTTTCCTCTACTGTGAATGTTTTGACTTTTTAGGTCTGCAAAATAACAGTCGACCTTGTATCTTTTTCTTTGGAAAGCATAATAAACACAACAGTTTTCATCATTATTTTCTGTAAGACTTATTTTAAAATTGTTTTATTTTTGCCTTCGATTATAATTTGAAATCGGCATGCGTATATTTCATGGGTGAATCGATTCATCTGATTCTGAAAGTTGTCAGAATTTTCGGAGATTTGCCAAAAGTTCAGCAAATAACATTTTTCACAGCCCCTCTTTCCCGTAAAAGCACCACCTAGGGGGCTGATCACTGCTGCTTTGTAAATGGGATGGCGTTGCCAGAATTTAAAGGTGGTATTTGCCTAATTTTGGGCAAATTTGGAGAGATTCATGAATTAAATATTTTGTTGAGTAAATATGAAATTTGGCCAGGCATTGTGTTTTCCACTCAAGATATCGAAAGGATACAGTTGATACTAAGTATCAGCTGAACAAAGTAGTATGTGAGGCACTCCTGTCCATGAAAGTCATGAATGTAAAATCAACTTTATTAGTAACAATTATTAAAAAGAGAATTGGATAAATAACCAGATATCTTGTGAGTCTGCGAATTTTAAAATATAGAGGTGAAAAGATTGAAATAAAGTGTAAGAGAATTAAAAATGACCCATAGGGAAAGCCGGCTATCCTTATTATATATCAGATTCGTATTTTAGTTTCATACATAAGGATTAATCTAATCTCCAATTGGATTCTTTATTTATATATAGGACCACTGTAGATTAATATGTTGTGTCTAATCACGGTATTGGTTCATAGCAGATACAGCTACCTTGGTAGCTATCATAGGGTTATTATTAGCCCCATATATATTGGGATGCTGTTATATATATATATATATATATATATATATATATATATATACATATACATATATAATATAGGACACTCTCATATAATATTGAGATATCCTATATTCTATAGGAAGAGATTCATGGGTTTATGGCAAATTGATAGTGGCAGAAATTTATATCTGTCACTTTATGAGGACACTATATCCCCAACCAATGGCAATAAGTGTAAGTAATACTTCCACACATAATTATACAGCCATAATTATTAACCTTATATGGGTAAGGATGTGATTATGTATATCTATATGACATTTTCATGTATTTATTTCTACATCCTTTACCCAGAGGAAGAGATTGTTTTAGGCTTGTTTGAAAATAGATAGTGGTAATAATAGAGGCTTTTATTGATCGTGATAATTTCACAAGGGCACTATATACATGAAGAGTGCCTATAGGTATAATTGGAAAGTATCCACAAGTGAAAGAGAGTCTCTCTACTGATTGACCCAGCCGTGAGATATACACACAGATAGGACAAAATGAGTTACCCACTAGAAATATCAGGACTGCCCGAGAATGCACATATTATCCCAATCTATAAGAAACTTTCAGATGGATTCCCGCATAGCGGTTAAAGCTGCCTGCTATTATAATTCAAAATGTGAACCTTGATTATACAACTATCTCAATACAATCGCGCATTTTCGTGTTCTAGTTTGGTGCATGGTGCGATGACGACCGAGTCTATGATGATGAGATCACATCATCAAGCCCCGCCTCTGCCCACTTCAGTAGTGAATTGGGAGGGAGGCCTGATCTCCTGGGAGAGTAGACAAATATGAACTATACATGTAATAAATTCTATCCCAT
Organism: Mixophyes fleayi; assembly: GCF_038048845.1. Classification (NCBI taxonomy): domain Eukaryota; kingdom Metazoa; phylum Chordata; class Amphibia; order Anura; family Limnodynastidae; genus Mixophyes; species Mixophyes fleayi. The sequence goes on from NC_134402.1 coordinate 372,365,698, forward strand.
GGTCATTCTATGAGTGTTTGTAATTGACTAGGTCACCACCCTAACTCAGCTGACCACTCAGTCTTAATATTGACTGTGTAAAATATATTTCTGTGTATTGTCTTTTGTGCCCGAGGTAAGATCCTTTATTGACAATAACGAACAGCTTTAGACTTCATATAAGGGCTACATCTTAAGGTTGTTCTGTCAGAATACCGAATTGTATGTTTATATAGTTATTGTGTTGGTTTCACAGCTGGCAGAAAAAGCTTCATCTGAACGTGAGCGAGAAACTGAAAGAGAGAGAGATCGTCACTCCCCTTTTAGCCAGCGGCATCTTCATACGCATCACCACACACATGTTGGGATGGGATATCCTCTGATACCTGGACAGTATGACCCATTTCAAGGTTAGTATCATCTATCTACTAAATATGTGTTCATTCACAGATCATTGCCTTTAGTTAATGGTTGGTTAACTCTTTTTAGCAGTTCTGTTTTGCAATTATTTCTGCTTAGTGCTGTATTTGACCAGAAATCACTGAGTATTAGATACTGAAGTCCCTTTAGAATGCAACAAGCTGATATTTGCTGCATTCTAAAAGGTTATTGCTTTCTTATTGCTTATTCACAAAACAAAGCAAGCACATACAAAGTGTAATCATTTGTATGCATGTCAGCAATAGTGCAGGAAGCAGAGTAAATTGCCAGTTTAATGACTTGGAGACATCCAGCAGCATCTGTATCACATTATCATGGGTGTTTGATATTTATTGTTTTAAAATATAATTTAGCTCTGTCTTTCTTTGTTCACATAGAAGCCTGGGTGGCACATGCTAACTAGTAGAGTAAATTAAAATATGCATCACTATCACACTATAGACTTTTAAAGAGTGCATATTTTTATACGTTCCAGGGCGTATTGAATCATTCACTTGAGTTCTTGCTCCATTGGAGCTTGCACTCTAAGGCCGGGTACGCACTACAGAAATTTTCTCCCGTTGACATATCAGTATCTATTTTACAAACGACCAAAAAAAAAGTCCCGATCTGCATGCCAATTTATGTGTACACACTATACATGTTTTAAAATATTTACCCTCAGATCTGTGCTCTTCATCGGTCATAGCCATTTGCTGTAAACTCTATGGAGATCCTGATCGTGAGTACAGACATGCTGCAGAATTAGAAGGACATCGTTCCATCGTTGAAAGAGATTTTTAGTCCAGTTTAAAACTCTCCTTGAACGATATGATGGGCTTTGGAACGATGATCGTTCATTGTTGCAGTGTACATACTAATGTGATATTGGCCAACCAGGTGTTTATCCTATGATTGACCTAATAATCGGCTGAAAACACTGTAGTGTATACCCAGCTTAAATCCCTTACTACACACAGTAGGGTCAATTTTGTCAGAAGCCAAATAACCTATCAGCATGATTTTGGACTGTGGGAAGAAAGTGGAGCACCCGGAGGAAACCCACACTAGCAAGCTCCACACCGATAGTACTGTGGTCAGAATCAAACTCATGACTCCAGTGCTGTGAGGCAGCAATGCTAACAATTGTGCCACCATTGCCACCCAACTTTGAATTATAATATAAATTTAAGGAAGCATGCAGCAAGACATGTATGTTCAAATGTATCCTAACATATTGAATATGTCCATGTTATGCTTCTAATAAGAAATAGTGCAAACATAAGAAAAAATTAAACTATGGAAGTATTCATCAACAATCAAAATTCAGATTAAAAACTATATAATAACTACATTATGAAGAACACAAAACTACACTTCACTCTTTTTTTATTTCAGTAAGTAATAACTAAAAGTAAATCTCACAACCACCCAAAAAATAGTTGTACAGTGATTCTGTGAATTGTCTCCATAGTCCACCAGCCTCCAAAAATACTTTTTTGGATGGTGTGACTATCTTATTTGTAAATAAGGGAACAGAGTTTGTGATGCATGTGCACTGCATTCAAGTGAATGTACTCACACGGGGCTTTTCCTCTAGGGTTGACCTCTGCTACCCTTGTTGCCACTCAGCAGGTGGCTGCTCAGGCATCTGCATCCGGTATGTTTCCTACACAAAGAAGGTAAATAGAGTGTATCTTAGTAAATGGCACTGTGTTTCTTTCTCTGTCTCTTTCTCTTTTTCTGTCTCTCTCTCGCTATCTCTTTCACACATTTATGAGTGAGTGGTGGAACTTTTCAGTATTGGTTAATTGGCGAGCCATAAAAAAATGTCTTCAGTGCAACTGCTTGTCCTCTGCATTTTTTTTTTAATGTCAACTGTAGACATCCAGTCACAGAGGAGATGCAAATGAGCACCATTGATTAGAGTATTTTTTTTCTTTTCTAAGATCTCCCTTTTTGGAATACCAATGTAAGCTTTTATTCAGCAGCAGTAAGCTTTGTTAAGCAAAACGTAAGCAGTGAATCCTGTCAAGGACATCCTTTTATGCTACTGTACAGCTACTTGTAAACCTTATAGGATTTTTATTTCTTTTGAAATAAAAAATAAAAATTCTGCAGTAGTAATTTAAGATACTGTTAAAAGAAATGCTTAAAAGTTCCCTATATGTAATTTGTGAACATTTGATAGAACACAAATGTACAAGATGACAGTTGTTTGTGTAGTACAATGTAAACTGGGTTAATCATACCTGCAATAATGAGAATGGTCCAGGCAGAGTAGTTTGAGTATCGTACAAAAACCAGTATTGAACTTTACAATGGGACTCCCCAACATAAAGTGGAATTGGGCATTCAAGAACAATAATGGTTTGCAGGGTTTGTCCACTTTCATACCAGCCCCCCCCCCCCTTCCCATTGATGCCATTTGGTGCAGTTCTATACAAGGGCTTAGTGTCTATGCATCTGACAGTATGTAGAGGGGAGAGATGTCACTAATGGGGTGTCTTAGATTTAAAAGGCCATCACTGAAGGTGTAATTTGATTGTCGTTCCTAATAGTAAAGGATGTGGACAGTCCAGTTAGGTTCTGCATATACCGCATACCTCCATCCTAGCTGTTTAAACAGCTAAGATGGGTTCATTGCACTAGTATGAATGGTTCTTTCTTCTCCATGCTGATGGATGTGGCAGAAACAGGACCTCAATACAAGTAACAGAGGTCCCATAAGAGACACAACTGAATGGGGCTAGATGGAGTGAGCCAGTTAAAGAAGGGGAATCATCAGTCTTTGCCCTGCAGGGTACAAATACATCATAACCACATAATAACTACATAAAGTGCTTATAGTGCTGTTACACACTTGTGTAAAATTTTATGTGAATCCATATAGACTAATCAAAAAACAATAAATAAGGACAAAGATATATGCCAAATAAGTTCACACTTTTAGGGTATTGACAAATACTATAGTCCTAAATAACAGTGAAAAAAACCCTTGATGACTTAATAAAACATCACTGAATTTGTCTTCCGAAATGACAAATTTATTTAAATTATACCTTAGATCATTGTTGAACTAGTTCAAACTCCCTTGCACTGTTTGATTCCATATGGTCTTAGAACTTTGTCACTTGGATTTACAAGTACTGACAGATTGAACCACACACATTGTATCTATGATGGGAACTGTTCCAACCATGGAACTCTATCTGCCTGTAGTTATGACTGGGTAAAGAGTGCCCGGAGACTGAGGGAATGTGTTTTTCAACCTTCAAATGCTTTCTCTGTAATTAGACACAAGTTATGTGCCGTTGATATAAATATATAGGTCCCCACGTATTCAGTTGCATATTTTATGTACTGTGCGTTACAAATGTGTGCGAAATCTAGGAGACTAACATAACTAATGTTACTTTTTTTTTCTTTCTATTTTAGGGAATGAATATATTGAAAATGTACATTAAATCATGTGACTGGATCACATGGGAGTCATTTATTACAGACATCAGTTCCATGGTGTTTATCTAAGAATGCCTAAGTGGCAGGCAAAAAAAAGTCATTTAATTGTTTGTTTGTTTTTCTTTTTGTAAATTCCAGATTTTTTGTTTTATAACAGAGTAACATGTTTCTGTAATTAGATGTATGTGTGCAAGTACAGTGTCTGTGTGATATATATATATATATATATATATATATATATATATATATATACATATACATACACGCTGTACACGACTTTATGTTTGTATATTGACATGCACACAAAAATATATATACATATATATATATTTAAATATATATATTCTTTACTTTTTTTTGTATTTGTAACCAGGCTCGCACACTTGTAGGGTCTGCTGCTAAAACTGCACCTCACCCATTTAAAGTGTATTTGTCATGTTGGATAGTGTTTACTACAAATTGCTGTTGAATTTTTCCCTATACTGTAAATAATGTTATGTATCCATGTGCCTGAAATTTGCAGAAACTAATCATATTTGCCATAGGCTATAAGAGGCAGGCTGTAATGACGACACTTTGGTACAATGTAGATGTCTATTTGGTGGCTCCCTTTTAAGATGCATCAGTGTAAAATGTTACTGTAATAAATGTTTTATTGTAATTGTGTATTGTGATAATATACATACGGAAAGGCATAGGGTTGCCAGTACCACAGTAAAAAGTAAATAAATAAAATTAAACTGTACATAGTGTATAAACGTAAAAATAAGTAAATAATGAACATCTGTGAATAATAAAATATGTCTTTTAATCTTGAATGACAAATAACCCGAAAACCTGCATACCACAAGACATCTGTGATTGTTCTATTACTTGAATAGTCCTGCAGTCTTTTTTAATGTTTACAATTATCCGGTTTTAGAAAAGAGAATATAATGCCATTGCCTGGTTACTTGTTTTATGCTGTAATCTAGTTTATTTTATGTAAAATGTATATTGAATGCTTTCTTTTTATACCTGCCTTAAATAATTTGGCAATCAGAATAAAAGAAGTTGTTTTTGTATGGTCTTGTCCATTGTGGTTTTGTTACTTTAATTGTTGCTAGTCTTTGATTTTCTGTGCTAGTAAATATTTATGCAGTATGACATATTGATGTACACATCTGCATGTTTTTTCAAGCAAAGGGGACCACATTAGTCCCGGAGACTTAGCATACATAATTATTGTCTGTTTGCCATAGGAATATTCGCCAAGGGCAGCCCTCAGGTTGTGGGTAAAATATTTCTGGAATAAGAATGCAAACTTTACCCTTTCATCTGTCTAAATACTCATTGCAGCTCATCATCATCATCATCACCGTTTTTTTATATAGCACCACAGGTTCCACAGCGTTGTACAGAGAGCTCATTCACATCAGTCCCTGCCCCATTGGAGCTTAGTCTAAATTCCCTAACACACACACACACACACACACACACACACACAAACAGAGAGAGGGAGAGAGAGACTAGGGTCAATTTTGATACCTACTAGTATTTTTTTGGAGCTCACCTCCTCAGTGACTTATCTGTAAGTTGACCACATGGAAGAATATTCACACAAATGTTAAAGAACCTAGATTTCATGTTTGTACACTTGGGTTCAATAGCCTCAAAATTTTACCAACAGAAACTTCCTGCTCTCATTCCTCACTTTTTTAAAATTGTTATTATTATTATTTCCCTCGCTTCTCAACTTCATGGCAGTTACCCTGCATGGTCTTTTGCAAGTATTCACAACTTCTAATGATAAATATATCCACATTTCCTACTGCTCTATTATAAATACTTAACCAGTATAGGATAACTAAACCCAAAAACTGAAGGTTTCCTATGTGAAGAAAAGTTACTGTTCAGTCTTACCCTGATAATCTCCTGCAGTTCTGTTAATAATATCACTTTCATACTGCCGCACTGGCAATATCCCGGGTTGTTAACCCGGGATATTGCCGGGGCACAGGGCAGTATAGATAAGAAGATTCCCGGGTCGGGCGGGTTCATACTGCACCTGCCTGACCCGGGTTTTAGAAAAAAAAAAGTGTAAAAAAAGATTTTAATTAAAAAAAAATACATAACAAATGTTTACTTAACTTATTTTCAGCCAGCGGTGTCTCCGGTGCGTTGCCGGCTGTCAGGGGGACCTCTGGGTACTAAAATGACGTCATTTCTAGTCCATTAGAAATGACGTCATTTTAGTACCCAGAGGTCCCCCTGACAGCCGGCAACGCACCGGAGACACCGCTGGCTGAAAATAAGTTAAGTAAACATTTGTTATGTATTTTTTATTAATTAAAATCTTTTTTTTTTACTTCCCCATTTTTATTTTTTTTACAGTATGAATGGTGAGACCCGGGAATTACACGGGTTGCACCATTCATACTGCAGGCGAGCGGGGTCCAACCCGGGAATTACCCCTCGCAAAATCCCGGGTCTAAGTCCCGGGATTTTAGACCCGGGATTTTGTGGTTGGACTATTCATACTGCACCAAGACCCGGGTTTTTCAGCGTGCCTCTGCAAAAACCTGGGTTTTTGGTGCAATATGAATGGGGTATAAGTAAAGTAGGATTGAGCAGATCCTCCACCTTGAATTACAGATAGCTGAAGCCAAACCACACTGTCTAATCTGGTATAAGAAAAAAGTTAAAATTGCACAATAGCTGTGTAGGCTTCCTGTGACATCAGTGGCCAGACCCCTTTATATACATCCAATAATCTGCAGCCTTTACAGGGTATTTTTGTTACCTCTGAGACTTGGAAGCCAATCTCAAATCCTCTGGCTTTGCTGTGCTGCTAGATGGAGAAGCACCACAACACTTACTGATTTCTCTTAACAATAGAACAAACAGAATGGTGGTGGTATTTATTCAAAAACACATTTGTTGTTTCAGTTATATATTAACTAGCTGAAGCACCCGGCATTGTCTGTGTTTAAATCTTCAAGTTATTAAGTTAACAATGAGTTGAATGTAACTGTCAACATTTTAAAAATAATTAACAGCTTAGAAGCTCTTCCAACACCTATTAGGTGGCTGCCAAGTGTCATTTTTTATATTAAATGTTATCCAAATCCATCCAGTGGAAGGCCCAGAAAAGGCTCTCTGGGTCAAAGTTCTGGCCCATGTACACGAACGGGAGGTCTGACCAGGACCTTAACCCTCTTAAAATCTGGCAAGGATCCAACTGGACCACCTCGCGTTGGTTTCATCCCAATCGGTGATGGGGAGTCTGAGTGCATGACCGGACAGGACAGACAAACCAAATCCATCCAGTGGAAGGCTCAGAACAGGCTCCCTAGGTCAAAGTTCTGCCCAGCGTCCAACTGGGATCCTAACCCCCTTAAAACCTCCCCGGGATTCAACTGGACCAACTTACGTTGGTTTCATCCCAATCGGTGCAGCGGTGTCAAAGATATTCACCTAAAAACAAACTTCTCCTAGAGAGATCTATATATATATGTATATTGGGGCATATTCAATTAGGTTTCTGTTCTGCAGGAACGCGCCGGAACGGGCCGCAAAGTCAATTCACAGTACTGCAATAACGTGGATTTTCGTGCACACCCCATAGGGTTGCGTAGGAAAATATGCGTTATTGCGGTACCGTGTTACCATCAATACTGCGCAGGTTCCGCGGTATATGCCCCATAGATAGAGATATAGAGATAAATATATATATATATAGATAAGTTAACTAGTATAAGCTTTGATCTATTACTTGCTCTTTAACTATGTGTATGTATTCACAATTCACTTTTTTTTGGTGCTTCTTAACATTGTGTCTCTCTCTTCATATTATGCAATACAAGCAAATTCCCATTTGCATCTAAGTGCTCCAAAGCCATTTCCACATTTGAGTATGTGTTGATATCTTTCCTTTGTTTCATTTACACAAGTCTGATTTATGTCCCTTGATAATTAGCCCCTTTGTTTTCAGTATTTTTAACAACAATTTTAAATATCCATATTCTAAACTTAGGGCTTTAATTTTCAGGATCTGAGAATGTCAGAGTGGCATTGAAGGTTAAGCTGCGCAAAGATTAAATTAATAATGGATAAAGGATGTGGCCACACCTACACTAGCTGTCTGCTGATATAAAGGTTTTATAGCCTTTTGTCACCTAGCCTTTTCTGATTTGGGGCACATTTGTCAATGAATCAATAATTTATGATTTGTTTTGCAGGCTATGGCTGAGCATGGCTGTATGAATCAAAAAGTCTTTCAGAAAAAAATAATTCATCTTCTGTCATCATTAAGTACATGTTATATATCTCTTTAAAATGCCCAGCTTTTAAAATCTTTTCATCACATGACTGGCAAAAGTGTCTGTCGTTATCAATTGTAAAGCTTCATTGCAGGATAAAAAGTTTAAATTAGTAATATATTATTTTTGTTTAGTCTGATTTATGGCGAATATTCCAGTAAGTGTAGTTGAATGCAGAGTTAAAATTAATGTTTAGGTTGGGCTTTAGTTAAATATGAAAAAGTTACTAAAACACTTGTGGCTAAAATCTGCAATTTGTGAATGATGTAGTACAGTATTTGGGAATAGGTAAGAAATATATAATTTACAGAAAACCATTCAATTTGCAATATGTACACTGCAACTCTTCTTGATCTGACATTTGGCTGTTTACAGTGTGTTAGTTTTGGAAACCAATGCTAATTCGTAAGATCACACAATAGAAAGGGTATATTGACCATACACACCCAGGGCCTGATTATCCAATGGGCTGACTAGGCTGCAGCCTGGGGTGCAATATTCTGACAGAGGGAGGTATAAGCTGAAATTCATTTTATATATAAGAGGTGGTTCTCTAAAGTAAAATGAAAACTTGAAAGAAAAATGTGGTCAGGTTTTATTCTTGACGTATTCCCAAGGTAAAGGCTAAAGACAATGAGTCATTCTCAGATGGGCAAGTTAAGATCAGTGAGTAGTAGAGACAAGGACTGTAACAGGTGCAGGTGCAATAGCCCACTGCACTCAGTTTCACTCCTCTGTTCCATTATACAGTTCTGATTTTCATGAAAACGAAATGAATGAAAGATTATTGTGACCAGGGCCGTCTTTCCCATTGGGCACAATGGGCAGGTGCCCGGGGGCCCTGCAGCCCAGGGGGGCCCCTCGGAGGCAGCACAAAAAAATAAAAACCTGAAAAAAAAAAAGAGGAAAATACTTACCTTGCGGTCAGTTGGCGATCCGGCTCCCTCTCTGGTCTCCTCCTCTGTGCGGCGCTCGTAGTGCATGTCGGGCGTGATGTCATCACGCCCACCCGACATCCATTGCGGAGCGCGATGGAGGAGGAGACCAGGGAGGGAGCCGGATCGCCAGCTGACCGCGAGGTAAGTATTTTCCTCTTTTTTTTTTCAGGTTTTTATTTTTTTGTGCTGCCTCCGAGGGCCCCCCCTGGGCTGCAGGGCCCATATATATAATCATTTATTTTATTTTTTTATATATATGTATATATAGGGTCCCGGGGGCCCAAAATGTTGTTAAGAGGGCCCTGATTGTGACCCGTTTAAAAAGCCAAGTGGCTCTAAGTTTCAAAAACATGCAAGTCTAAACATTGGTTGGGAGGTGAAAGACGACTGATTTCAAATAAAGGATGAGTTAATTTTTACTTTTAGCCTGTCGTGAAAAGCAAAAGGGTACTACAAGCATATTAGCCTAGGGCGACCTGAACCCTAAGTTATGTCCTGCATACACATAAAAAGGCAGAGTACATATTAAAAAAATAAATAAATAAATAAACAAACAATAAAAACTAGGTTCTGAGATTTTCTTTTATTTATCTTGCACAATTTCACCCAAATCTGTATATTTAGTTTTGGTTGGTGTTATCCACTAAATAAAATACCAAGTAAAAATTACATTTAATATAATGCTATTTTTTTCTAAATATATAGCTACATATCGGGGCCTTTTTTAGACCATTGCAGCCTGAGACAGGAAGTGCTTTTGGCACCCCCTGCCCAAAATGCAATTATTTCAGGAGAGTGCTTTTAGTGTTTAACTTTTGTGGTGTAGTCATGGCATCTGCTCCCCTCATCATGGTTGGTACAGAAGAATGCATCCTGCTGTCGAATGTCATTATGATGTTAATGGCCTCCCTCAAGTCACATCTCCCCTTTGAAACTCCTCAGATAATAAAACAAATAGGGGGAAATTGGTTACACTGACATATATCATACACTGCCAAATAGATAAATAAGTATATATAATATAACATTTTGTGCAAAATGTTATATATATCTCACTCTCAATGATTTTTTCCCTATAGCCCAACAATCCTCTCCTGTAATTCTATCATCACCACCTTCCCAATAATTAATCAGACCTTCATTATCTCCCTTAATCTCCCCCCTCCAATCTTATTTACTATTCCCAACTCCTGTTGCCCTTCATCATCCCTGCAACCAGGGGTGTAGTAGACCTTTGTGCAAAAGTAACATCCCCCAACACTATCTGCAGCAATATCCATTGGAGGAGGACTCTGGTCTTTAGAACAGCTCCCACCTGTGCTGCTCCATGTGAGATTGCACTCTGTGAACAGTCTGCAAAGTACCAGTGACATCATCCGTAGGTGTCACCGACACTCTTCCTGCTGTGAGGTCTTCACAGCAGCTCCCACATCTGCTCTATGTGGGATGGCACTTTGTGCAGGGCGCCTTTGACTCCTATTGATGATGTTACTGAAGCTGTGCACAGACTGAGCACCTCTTGTAATAGCAACATTAACTGTTTACACAGTTTACAGTGCAGCACTCTGACTCCATGATGTGGGCAGTTTGTACGTAGCATTGGTGTCACCATTGTGCAGAGTGTTGGTAACTCCTGCTAGACTGCCATCCCACTTAGAACTGCAGACATGGGACATGCTGGGAAGACCACTGCAGCAGAAAGCAGGGCATGCCCCCTGCCAAATTTCTGATTGTGTAGGTCAGTTCCCTAAAATCAGGTCTGTTCCACCAAAATCAGAACAGTTGGCAAACTGTCCTGCTCTCTCCTACCTGTTCTTGCAGCTCTGACTGCTGCTACTGGTGTCTTAAGCTCTGTTGCTGCTTCGTCAAATTCCAGAATGTTGGTGCCCTGTTTGAAAAAGGTATAGGTAATTCAACTCCTGGAATGCTGACCAGCAAATGAACACTCTAGGCTTCAATCTTCCCCCACAACCAGACACAAAATTATATAAATAATATTTACGTTTAATAAATAGGCTCTCTTCCTCCCAATTAGCCCCATCTTTAGATTATTATTCCCTATATATAGTACAGAGGCCCAATATTCATTATTAGCCCCTACAATATATTAATGACTCCCATTCTCCACATTACATTAGTTATCCCTTCACTTAATAGGGATTACATATTAAATTAATATGCTCAACCTGCTGAAACATTACTTGAATAACCCTTACATTAATATCCTCTACCAGATTACATTACTAGCCCCCACAAACTCCCATATTACATAAAGAGCCTCATTGCATTTCATTGATAGCCACACCAATTCCTACACTACATTACATTAATACCCTGCCCCACTCTCCATAGAACAGTAATACTCACCACTACACTTACTTTATCTGTATGTGCAGAAACATGGAGGTTGGACCCGGCCCATGCAGAGTGAAGGTAAAAGAAAGTATGAAATGGGATGGAGGGAGGGGGAGAAGAAGAGGGAAGAGATGGGTGAGGTAAATGAGGGTCACAGAGAAAGAGGTAGTAAAAGAAAAGTGAGAAATAGGTGCAGAGAGAGCGGGGAGTAGCAGGAGGAAGGTAACGTCATGTCAATGTCTCTCAACCTAGGAGACTCTGTTTGTATTTGATATTCAGATGATGATGATGTAGCTGCCAGATGCTGATGGACTGGAGTTTTCAGTGCTGTGCTGACCTCTCTCTGACTGAGAGCTGCACCATCATGTTATCAGATGCAGACAAGGGGGTAAATTTATCAAGCTGCAGGTTTTAAAAAGTGGAGATGTTGCCTACCGCAACCAATCAGATTCTAGTTATTTATTACATTCTACAAAGTGACAACTGGAATCTGATTGGTTGCTATAGGCAACATCTCCACTTTTTCAGAAAATGGCAGTGTATCATTATAATATGTAGCATATGGCCAGTGCTGCCATATCTGCTCTACTGTTAGTCAGACTCACAACTGAGCAAGTCCTGATGCTGGCTCCCCCAGCATGCAGCGCTTACAGGGTGCCCCCCCTGTCAGACCATGCATTGAGCTGGCTCTGTTACATACACTATATGGATAAGAGTATGTGGACACCCGAACATTACACCCATATGTACATTTCATTCCAAAACTATGGGCATTAATATGGAATTGATTCTCCCTTTGCTGCTATCGAAGCCTCCTCTTATTTGGAAAGGCTTTCCAATAGATTTTAGAACATAACTTAAAAAATTAAAACCTTCCAGCCAGCCTTTGCTAGATGTAAACCCCTATACCTGGGAGTCACACCCCCTGATGAAGTCACAGTGAGTGACGAAACGCGTTGGACCAATCCAGACAATTGACACGCCCCTTTGACATCACGGGATTCCCTGGATGCTCGCACACACAGCCAGCACGGCTGGCTCCGGTGAACGCTCTGTCGCTATCTGGAGGAGCATGTAAAGGGATACAGAAAGGACTCTAAAGATACCTTTTGAGGAACGTTACTTCACATATAATGTGAGTTCTGATTTTAATGTTTTAATAAACCTTTTTTAAAACGTACTATACCATCATATGTTTTTCTGCTCTTCCTTCTCCCCATGTTCTAACACACGAGTACATTTTACATCACAAGCTCCGATGGGAATGGAAGCAGTTTGAACCGCACAGCATGTTATTTTGATCAACATATGAAGATCAAAGACATTTTGGACTGACATAGATCTGTCAATCAGATAAGTCGCACATAGTTTGCAATATATTCTATGAGACTGAAATAATATTACGTGTTTTATTAATGTCATACTAAGAAATGTTATAACGTATTACAATTCCCCCCCTTTTTTATATATACATTTTGGAATACATATTTTTCAGGGGTATATATATCATCAGTAGAAATCATTCCCTTATTTGTACCCCAAATTCCTATCCCTTATTGCGCCCATTACACAATCTATATTTTTTTCAGATTTTAGAACATGGCTGCATGGTTTGCATCCATTCAGTCACAAGAGCATTAGTGTAGTTGGGCACTTATGCTGTGTGATAAGGCCATGGCTCTCAGTCAGTGTTTCAGTTCATCCTAAAAGTGTTTGATGGTGTTGGGGCTAGGGCTATGTCAAATTATTCCACACTAAACTTTGGAAACCATTTTTTGATGGACCTCAATTTGTGCACAGGGCATTATCATGCTGAAACAGAAGAGGGCGTTCCCCAAACTGTTGCCACAAAGTCAGTGTTTATTGTAGCATTAGTATTTCCCTTCAATGGAACTAAGAGGCCCAATCCAAACCATAAAAAACGGCCCCAGACCATTTTTCCTCCTCCACCAAACTTTATAGTTGATAGTGCACATTCAAGTAGGAAGCGTTCTGGCATCCGCCAAACCCAGATTCATCCATTAGACTGCCAGAAAGTTAAGCGTAATTTATCACTCCAGGGAGCGGGTTTCCACTGCTTCAGAGTCCAATGGTGGTATGTATTACACTACACCGTATGACATTGAGTATGGTGATCTAAGGTTTCAGTTCTTCTGCTTGGCCATGGAAACCCAGTACATTAAGCCCATGACTAACAGTGCTGAAGTTGATTCCAGAGTCAGTTTGGAGCTTGGCAGTGAGTGTTGCTATCGAAGACAGTTGATTTCTATGGCTATGCTTTTCAGGGCTCAGTGGTCACATTTTGTGATATTATGTGGCCTAACGCTGTTTCTCCTAAATGTTTCCATTTCACAATAATAGGACTTACAATTGGCCAGGCAGCTCCAGCAGTGCAGAAATTTGACAAACTGTATTGTTGAAATGGTGGCATCCTATGACAGTGCCACGTTGAAAGTCACTGGGTCCTTCAGTTTGACCCATTCTACTGCTAATGTTTGACTATGGAGGTAATAATGGCTGTATGCTTGATTTTATGCACCAGTTAGCAATTGGTGTGACTGAAATGGCCAAACACACTAAATAGAAGAGGTATCTACATTTGTTTAACCATTTTGTGTCCACTCATTGGGGGAAATCAGAATAAGCGCTGAAGGAAAACTTCAGCTGTAATATTTTCTTTACAACAATATAACTACAATGTACTGTATGTTTCAATATTTCCATCTAATAGCTAATATTTAAAATCTAGTATAGTACACACATTATTCCTTTTCATTTCTTACTAGTAAGGCTGAGCTATTGCTATTACAAGAGCAAGATGTATATTAAAAATGAAAAAAAAAAAATGCTATGGGGGAGATGTGAGAAAACTTTTTTAATCAGAAGGCAACATCCCAATTCCAAGGGATCTCATAAGTCTATATGTTGTATTGCTGGTTTCACAAGTGTACACAGTCAGCAATTATGCACAAAAAATGTACACACATAATTAGATAGATGTCTTTTAGATGTGTTCCGACTTCTCCTTATCATCATCAACATTTATTTGTATAGCGCCAGCAAATTCCGTAGCGCTTTACAATTGGGAACAAACATTTATAAAACAATACTGGGTAATACATACAGACAGAGAGGTAAGAGAAACCTGCTTGCAAGCTTACAATCTATGGGACAATGGGAGTTTGAAACACAAGCGCATGTGCTACATCATATTGCACACTGGACCAGCTAGAATGCAAAGGTAAAAGTACTGAGTGGGCTGAGTGTGTACCAATGTTGGTCAGAGGGTTGTTGTCTTGTGTTAGCTGTGTAGAGGGTGGTAATAGAGGAGATTAAGATGGTGGTTGAGGAATATCATAAGCTTCTCTGAAGAGGTGGGTTTTCAGATAATGCTTGAAGATTTGAAGACTAGAGGAAAGTCTTACTGTGCGAGGGAATTCCACAAAGTGGGTGCAGCCCGAAAAAAGTCCTGTAACCGAGAATGGGAGGATGTGATAAGAGTGGAAGAGAGACGCAGATCTTGTGCAGAACAGAAGTGTCGCGAGTTGGGAGATATTTTGAGTCTAGTGAGGAAATATATGTCGGTGCAATTTTGTTGACAGCCTTGTATGTTAGTAGAAGAATGTTATATTGGATTCGTTGAAATACAGGCAACCAATATACAGACTGACAGAGTGGCTCAGCAGAGGAAGTACGGTTTGCAAGGAAAATCAATCTAGCCGTTGCATGCATAATAGATTGTATGGGTTCAAGTCTGACTTTGCGAAGACCAGTAAGGAGGGAATTGCAATAGTCGATGCAGGATATGATGAGTGCATGAATTAAGGTTTTTGCAGTGTCTTGGGTGAAATATGTGTGTATTCTGGAAAGGTTCTTTAGATGTATGTAACATGATTTAG
The DNA here is from genome assembly GCF_038048845.1 of Mixophyes fleayi. Taxonomy (NCBI): domain Eukaryota; kingdom Metazoa; phylum Chordata; class Amphibia; order Anura; family Limnodynastidae; genus Mixophyes; species Mixophyes fleayi. The sequence continues at coordinate 372,381,052 of NC_134402.1, forward strand.
ATATGGAGTTGATGTAGGGAATAAATGATAGTTGTGAGTCAAGGATTACACCTACGAGCTTGTGGGGTGGGATTTATGGTCCTCTTATCAACAGAAATAGAAATGTCAGGCAGGAAGCTTCTGTTTTTGGGTGGGAATATTATTAATTCAGTTTTTGAAAGATGAGTTTGAGTTGGTGAGAAGACATCCAAGACGAAAAATGGCAGAAAGAAAGTCAGTAACGCGTGACAACACAGATGGTGAAAGATCAGGAGAGGATAGATAGATTTGTGTATCATCCCCATAGAGATGATGCTGAAAAACAAAGGAGCTTATTAGTTTTCCAAGAGAAGTGGTGTAGAGAATAGCAGAGGACCTAGGACTGAGCCTTGTGCTACTCCAACTGATAAAGGAAGCGGAGTAGAGGTGGATCGAGAAAAATTAACACTGAAAGAGCAATTAGATATTTAGGATGAGAACCAGGATAGGACAGTGCCTTCGAGACCTAGGGATTGTAGCATTTGTATGAGGAGAGAGTGGTCAACAGTGTCACATGCAGCAGAGAGATCCAGAAGAATTAGAAGAGAGTAATGGTTTTTACTTTTTGCTGTGATCAAATCATTGACAACCTTGGTCAGTGCAGTCTCTGTGGAGTGTTGAGAGCGAAAGCCTGACTGAAGAGGTTCCAGTAGGTTGTTTGCGAGTGTAGGCAATTCTCTCGAGAAGCTTGGAGACATGGGGCGGTAATTTGCGAGAGAGTTTGGTTCAGAATTTTGTTTTTTAAAATGGGAGTAATCACTGCATGCTTGAATAGTGATGGAAAAATACCAGTAGAAAGAGACAGATTACAGATTTTAGTTAGAGGGGTAATGAGCACAGGAGACATGGACCTACTCATTTGTGAGGGAATGGGATCAAGAGGACAGGAGGTAGAGTAGGAGATGAGAAGAGAGTAGAAACTTCCTCTTCATTTTAGGATCAAATGAAGAGAGAGTGTCAGAGGGTGCTACAAAGGAATTGAGCCGATTGCTTGTCCATGGAGATGATACCATTTCAAGTCTGAGTTTATGCCGAGTATGTAGTGTCGCTGGAGACACTTGATATAAGGGTGCATATTTGTGATGCCTAGGAGTCTGATAATGTTGATTTACATTGTACACAGTAGCAATGACAGAATCACAAAGCAACACAAACCATTTTTCCTGTTCAATACTAATTAGCAGCCATTCAGTGGGAAGAATACCTTTCCAATTTTGGTAGAGACAGGTTAGTAAATCCTTTTCCCCAATGGCAGCTTATCGTATTCCTCTATATCTTATCTTGTCTCTAGTAAAAATCGCAATTGTCAAGCGCTACGGAATTTGCTGGCGCTATATAAATTAATGTTGATGATGATGATAATAATAGTGGGTCAGGTAACGTTTTATTGTGTTCTGTAGTGCAGGGGCTTACCTTCTCCTGGGTTCCAGCAACACAGCATCAAATGTTGTAATCAGATAATGGGGCTGGTTACCTGGGGCTTCCAGGCTGTTACCTATGGGAGCAGATCTGGTGTAGGATATTCTAATTTGGTGCTGAATCTCAGACCATGGCGGAGCTTATAACCAGTAAGAGAGAGTCTTCCATAACCAAGGAGATCTGTTTGCTATACAAGGGTAGAAGAGAGCAAGGTGTCAAACAAGCATGGATTTACTTACTATTTACTTTCACTGGGAATGTGATTCTTCAGGGAATGCCTCTAGTAATGAATTCAGAGAAATTAAAGAGACAAATATTATGTTTAATTTAGATAATTTAGAGATTTTACCTAAGCATATATAGCAATCAATGGATATAGACGAGAAACCAACTGCTACAGAGACTCGTAAATTCCTTTTTGAAGATATCAATAGAAATCGAAGAGTTGGTGAAATAACTTATTAATAAGGCATGGGCACAGGTGGAAAATGTCAGTCCTACTTAAAGAGATTAGAATATATGTGTCCATTCAGTGATGAAGAGGCTCAGAAAAGGGGCTTGGTCCCAAAAGTGAATGAATCTGTAGCTAGTTTGTCATTCACTACTACTACTACTACTACTATCTATTGTAGATGATTGTCTCCTGAATGATCCTATGTATAGGAAGATTAAGTTGTTTTTAGAAGCTTCAAACTTCATCTGGAACCAGATGAAATCTGGCATTGCTATAGCCTTAGTGGCCATATGTTGGGACATACACCTTATAAAGATGTCCAAGAAAAAATGTGAGCAGACAATACAGGTTTTGCTAAGAGGCAAATAATTATTATTATTATTGCTTCCTTAGCAAGCAATATGGCAACAGCAGCAGCTATGAGAGCTCTCTGGTTGCATAATTGTGCAGCAGATGCTCAGTCAAATAAAAGTCTAACTAATCTCCCATCTGAAGGGTCCCTGCTCTTTGGATACAAATTGGACACTGTCATACAGAAGTCTTTGGGGGGCAATTCTAGCCACTTGTCATAAGTGGGTCTAAGTGCCTCTAATCTTCCTCGGGTCATCAGCAAGAGGTGAGAAGTTATAAGCCAGGAAGATTATATGTCAGGCAGAATATTCCTGTTATAACTAAACAGTCCATTGGGGCTTTCAGATTTAAAGAAGGGAGGAGAAAATCAGAAGACACCACAATGACAATTGTCAGGATGTCATGGCTACGAGCTGGATGGAGCTACTAACCGGTATTGGCACTACTGTACAAGGAGGTGCGGATTCTAACACATCCCTGGTTTTCACCAGGGACCACCGCAAGAAGGTTTGTATTTTGCTGCAAGGGATCACCGGTGTAATTGCGTATAGGGTAGTCAGTTCAAGCCGGGTCAAACCAAGAGGACGATGCAGTACAGAGGGAGAATCACAAGAATGGTCAGAACAGTTGAGGTCTAGCCAGGAGAGCATAGGAGCCAAAACAGGATCCAGGAGAGAAGTCAAGCAAGCCGGGTCAATACAGGAAAGGAAGCAAACATACAGAGAACGCTAATGGTACCAGAGTCAGATTTATATAGAGGGACTAAGGGAATGATTGGTCAGTGATCAGGGCATCATAGACCGCTGACCAGTGCTAGAACATAGCGTCCCGTTGCCTGGCACCTGGGCACACTACTGCGCCTGCCCAAACAGAGCTTCCAGACGGCTGAGGGAGAGAGCTTCTCTGTTGCTAGGCGACAGAGCTGTCCTCATTTCCTGATTGCGATGCAGGGATGGCGCCTGACAGTGCTCTCCCCCTCTCTCTTTTTCAGAAATTTAGATAATAAACGAGGGACATGCAAATTCTCTTTATCGACACATGATCTTTCTTCTGGTCCGTAGCCCTTCCAGTGGACCAAGAATTGAGACTTACCCTGAAGGACACAAGAGTCAAGGATATCTTCCACCTCATATTCCTCGCCACTAGAGGTCTTCACACGAGGAGGGAGAGAAGGTTAATTAAAGAATTTGTTGATGACCAATGGTTTGAACAACGAGATATGGAATGTATTGTGGATTCTGAGGAAAGCAGGTAAATGAAGCTTATAGGAGACCGGATTGATGACTTGGGTGATGGAGTAAGGACCAATGACTCGAGGAGCCAGCTTCATGGAAGGAACACGAGGTCTGAGGTTGTGAGTAGATAAGTAAACACGATCCCCTACATGCAAAACTGGCAGATTCATGCAATGGTAATCGGCAGATCATTTGTAGTTTTGAGCAGTCTCCGTGAGTCTCGTCTGAGTCTTACTCCAAATCTGAGAAAAGGCACGAATTAAGGTATCGACTGAAGGAACTGAGGAGACGGGAACCTCTGCAAGTCTGAGAAGGACAGGATGTCTGCCAAACACAGTGAAGAAGGGAAAAAATCCGGTAGGAGAATGAATGTGATTATTGTGGGCAAACTCGACCCAACATAGGAAATTACTCCAGGATGACTGGTGCTCAGAGGAATAATACCGTAGGAAAGCTTCCAGTTCTTGGTTAACCCGTTGGGTTTGCCTGTTAGTCTGTGGGTGGTGACCATAGGACAATTTAAGATCAATTCCCAGATTTTTACAAAATGCCCTCCAAAATTTTGAGATAAACTGTGCATCGCGGTCTGAGATGATATCTTGTGGACAACCGTGGAGGCTGAATATATTTTTGATGAATAGATACAAGTTCAGTAGAGGAAGGTAGACCCTTACATGGAATGAAGGGGGCCATTTTAGAGAAATGGTTCACCACCACCCAAATGGTATTGTAACCCTGACTCTGAGTTAATTATGTTATAAAATCCATAGAGATACTGGGCCAAGGAAAATTTGGAATAGGAAGGGGTTGAAGCAGTTTGGAGGGTGGGAACTCTATGCCGAGCGCAAATATGACAGCCTTGTATAAATTCACGGACGTCAGAGCCAAGAGAAGGCCACCAGTAATGTCTAGAAATAAGGGCAATGGTCTTCTTGGCCCCGGCATGGCCGGCAAATTTAGAGCTGTGGGCCCACTTCAAGACTTTGGGATGAAGTTGGGATCCACCGAAGAACCTGTCAAAGCCACAACCTTGATTGGGTTAAGAATGGTCTGAGGAGCTGCAGGAGGATTACCGTCAAAGGGATCGAAAGATCTTGACAAAGCATCAGCTCGCAAATTCTTACTGCCAGGACAATAGGTCAAAATTAAATCAAACCGAGAGAAGAATAAGGACTAGCAGGCCTGGTGAGGATTAAGACAGGGCCTCCTGAAGGTACGCCAAGTTTTTGTCATCTGTCATGACAGTAACTGGGTGTTGAGCAGAACATAGCGCCATTCTTCCAATACAAACTTGAAGGCCAGGAGTTCCTTGTCCCCAATATCGTAATTCTTCTCACACAAAGAATTTTTTTAAGAAAGGAAGCCACAGGGTTTGAAAAGTCCCGAGGGGGGCCCTTTGAGAGAGATCTGCTCCAATGCCAACAGAGGAGGCGTCAACCTCGAGAAAGAAAGGTTTATCTTGGTCAGGCTGTTTGAGAACCGGCGGCAATAAAAGCCTCTTTGAGAGTCTTAAAGGCCGTTACTGCGTCAGAAGGCCATACCTTACAAAAACCCCCTTTCCTAGTAAGGGTGGTGATGGGGGCAATTAATGTGGAGAAACCTTCAATAAACTAGCGGTAGTAGTTTGCAAACCCAATGAAGCGTTGAGTAGCCTTGAGACTGCTGGGCTGATGCCAGTTAAGGATTGACTCCACTTTAGCCGGATCCATCTGAAGACCTGATCCAGATACCAAGTAGCCCAAGAAAGGTACCTTAGAGAGTTCAAACGGGCATTTTTCAAGCTAGTAGTAAAGGTGATTGGAACGTAGACGAGAAAAAACCTCCTTGACTTGCTTGCGATGGGAGATGAGGTCGGGAGAGAAAATGAGAATATCGTCTAAGTAGACTAGCACAGAGTGGTAAAGTAGGTCATGAAAAATCTCGTTTACAAATTCTTGAAAAACCGCAGGGGCATTACAAAGCCCAAAGGGCATCACCAGGTACTCGTAGTGCCAGAGTATTGAAGGCAGTTTTACATTTATCGCATTTGCGGATTCGTATAAAATTATAGGCTCCTCTCAGGTCTAGCTTGGAAAAAATGTGGGCACCACGAATTCGGTCAAACAACTCTGGAATCAAAGGGAGAGGATAACTGTTTTTAATCGTATATGCATTTAGACTACAATAATTCGATACATGGTCTCAAGGACCCATTCTTCTTTTTTATGAAGAAGAACCCTGCTCCTGTCGGAGAAGAAGATTTTCTTATGAAGCCTCATTACAGATTCTCAGATATATACCCAGACATGGCTTTGGTCTCAGGTAAAGGTAAAGGGAACACCCGTCTTTTGGGGATGGCTTTGTCGGGAATCAAATCGATAGGACAATCCCAAGGACGGTGTGGCAGCAGTCTCTCGGAAGTAGTTTTACTGAAAACATCCAGAAATTCCATATAATGCTCAGGAAGAGTCGAATGGGTAGATACAGATAGACAAGGAACTTGAGCAATACTAGGAAGAACTTGGGACAGGCAGTGAGGAACCCCACATTACTTGGGCCTGAGTCCAGTCGAACTGCAGAGTATGTGTCCTTAAGCATGGTAATCCCAGGATTATAGGATTGATGTATTGCGGGAGAATAAGGAACTTGATCCACTCCGTGTGGCAAACTCGTACCTGCAACCGGACCGGACTCGTAATACAGGAGATGGAACCGTTGTTGACATGGTTACCGTCCACTGCAGTGAGGACCAGAGTTTGCGGCAACGAATGGTAAGGCAGATGGAATATAGATACCAAGGTAGCGGAAATGAAATTCCCAGCAGATCCAGAATCCACGAAAGCAGAGCAGAAAAAGGAGTCATCTGAAGTAATGGGGGTAACAGGCATAAGAAAATCTGCATTCTTGAGGGAACAGGGGTGTGTGAAAACTGGATGCTAGGACGACCCCCCCTTTCATCACCTAGGAGGGAGCGTTTCCCAGTTTATTGGAGCAGGAAGTGAGTAGATGACCGGATTCCCCACAATAGAGGCACAAATGATTAATGCGACCTTCCCGTTCCTCACGAGTTAGCCACGAGCGCCCGATCTGCATGGATTCCTCTGCGGGAGAAGCAGTATTTTGAAAACGAGGAGCCAGATGCAGAAGGAACCGCGGGGCCTTGTCTATTTCTAAGTTTCTAAGAAGCGTTCCTGATGGCGGATGTCTACTTTAATACTGAGAGAGACGAGATCATCCAGGTTGGCAGGAAGGTCGCGGGATGCAAGGTCATCTTTAGTGCAATCAACTAAGCACTGCCAGAAGGTGGCTACCAGGGCCTCAGTGTTCCATATTAACTCCGAGGCTAAGGTCCGAAACTGAACGGCGTATTGACCGACAGATAGCGATCCCTGTCGCAGAGCAAGCAGGCTAGAGGCCGTAGAGGACACACAACCTGGTTCATCAAATTCTTTCCTGAAATTATCAATGAAGACCGAAGAATTGTATAGAGAGGCATCAATATGTTCCCAGAGAGGAGAGGTCCAGTAATAAGGGAGATGATATAAGCCACTTTCGATCTTTCGGAAGAAAAATTCCCTGGAGATAGTTCAAACTGAATGGAACATTGATTAAGGAAACCTCTGCAATTCTTAGGATTGGCATCATACTTTTCTGGAGCAGGGATACGCAAACCCATGGAAGCGGGAGAGAAATTGACGGCAGCAGCGATAGTAGAAGTGGTAGGTGCTGTGAAAGCCGGAACAGGGTTCTGAGTGGTCAGGGATCCTTGAAGAGAATCCAGGCAGGAAACCACTCCCTGGATACATTGAAGCAATTGGGCTTGATTAGCTTCTTGGTTTTCCACACGCGGGGCTAAATCCAGCAACAAGTCTTTCGCAGACGGGTAACCCTGTCCATCCATTGTGCCAAAGTATACTGTCAGGGCTGTGAGCTGGATGGAGCTACTAACCGGTATTGGCACTACTGTACAAGGAGGTGTAGAGTCTAACGCACCCCTGGTTTTCGCCAAGTGATGCGCAGGTCACGGTTCTCCAAGACAGTCTTGCGTAGAGAGTAATGGTTTCATGTTACAAGATAGTTTCATGAGTGTCCCAGGGGGTATTTTTTTTCCAATCCACTTCTGTAACAGGATGGACTGCCTATGCCACTCTGTTGTGTTGCTGGGGACCGATTGGGCTTGCCTTGCCACTGTCCTTTTTCTTTATCCCAAATGCATATCTAACCACAATAGGAGGGGCTTAAGCTGCAGCCACCACTGAACTCCTTAGCGGCATCCAGAACCGTGACCTTCTGGTTAACTGTCACTGTTAGTGTACCCCCTCACTGGAGCACCTGGGCTGGTAGCCCTCTTCCTGTAGATCAGATTTGCTTTTGATGGTTTCCCCCCTGGCCTGTCACACTGGCCAGAGCTGCTGGGTAGCGGGCAGAGTGGTGGTACTCGACACTTGGGTGCAAACCTCAGAACAGCTGGAAAACGGTTTAGATTTGGGTCTAATCTTCAGGTCATAGGAATTACAGCAGGAAAGAAGTTGTCAAGCAGGATCTTGAAGCAAATGATGTTTATTAGCTCAAGTGTCCTAATAAGGACAGTTCACACTGGTTTAAGGTATCAGTGATCAGAAGGTCAGATGGAAAAATTTCAGTACAAAACAGGTCTATTTTTATACAGTGTTTGGAGACTAGTTTGGCAGTAGGTAATCCATCCTCCTGCCAATTTAATCAATCTGGACTAATTCATGCAGCCCACACGTGAATCAGCCCAGAGAGGTTAACACCTTTTAACAGCGAAGCTAGTGGCAGTGGGGGGGAGTGAACTTCCCCCTGTCCATGAGATTCCAGTAAGAGGGAGTAAAGCCCACTTACCTCCCTGGTGCCATACTGTCTGAGACAAGAGATTTACCTCTTAAATCTCCCACCTAAAACTAATTCCAGGGACCCTGTACCGCGGTCTGGCTCTACCCCTGGCCGAAAACTGTACTAGGGGAGAGCAGCCAGCTCTTTGAGCGCCAACAAGCAACTTAGCCTCCTGGGTCCCCCATGAGGTGCTGCCGGAGGGGGGAGGTGAAGGATCCAGGGCTGCAGCCCCAACTGGACCAAGGTAAATGCATTTTTATTTTATATACACATGCCCATTCATTAATTTAAATACATTTTACACATATTACACTTAATATTCACATACTTGCACTTCTGGAGCCTAGTACCAAGAGCTAACCCCTTCAGCGCTGCATGCTGATTAATGACCTGTGCTGCAGCGCCTCCACATATACATTTTGTCATTAATTCATTAAATACATTAAAAACACTCTTACTCTCCCGGGCGCCAAGTGCCGGGGTTTAACCCAGGTTTAACCCATTGAATGCTGCGGCACTGGGTACTCCCTTCCCAGCGCTGCAGTGCACACATTAAGAAACATATTTTATTCATATAAAACCTTTAAACATTTACTCCTGCATGCAGTGCCTAGCGCTGGTGCTTTAACCCCTCCAGTGCTGGGTATTAACCCTCCCGGCGCTAGGACCCTGCCACAATGTTTTAGTCAACCCTAATAGAACTGATAACCTTGCAATACAGTCTACAAACCTTAAGAGAATGTTGTGCAATTTCTGTAGCCCAGGATGGCACAGATTTCTATTCCAGACTTTTTCTTGTCAGAAGGTCATCAGGAGACTTCTGCACAGTTCTAGATTTGAATTGGCTGAACAAGTATGTCCATAGCAGACACTTTTGCATATAGTCTGTGAATTCTCACTTTGTGGTCTTCAGCAAAGGTCATTGTCTTGCATCCATAGACTTTCAGGAAGTCTATATTCATATCCCTATTGCAGTTCATCACAAGAAATTCCTCAGGTTCTACATCTTGGGCCAGCACTTTCAGCTCACCTGTCGGTCCTTTGGGCTGGCAACATATTCTAGAACTTTTACCAAGATGCTAGTTACGCTGGTGGAATTGAGATTCAAGGAGTCATGATATGGTCCTTTCTGGAGGGCATTCTTGCTTTGTCTGCACTCAAGGTACAAGTATCTGTTTTGAGTGTATTCCTAGATATCAAGTTAGCTTCAGAAGACTTAGTTGTTTCTTCCAAGTAGTGAAAAGGGCCCATCTTTCTAACAGATGCTTTAGCTCCATGGGACTTACTACAAGGCTTTTCTTAGAGATGGATGGGTTCTTGGTGGCAACTACTTCTGCTTGCAGAGCTGGATAATTGCTTTTGTGCAAGGTGCACTTTCTGAATGTCTATACAGATGAAGTTTTACTTATAACTATTGCAGGGATTTTGCCTAAAGCAATATCTATATTCCACATTAATATGGAGGTTGAATGCCATCCTTATGTCCACAACCTAATGATGAAAAGGAAATAAAACTGCACTCCTTGGACTTGGTAAGGTAATTTTCATATATCTATCTAGGACAGATTGTGTTTCCTGCAGGACTTTGAAAAATGTGTGCCCCTTTTAAACAAGCTATTTGCAAATGAATCAAGGGAAAAATTGTATAAGCATAAAAGAAAAATGGGTGTAATATGCCAGAGATCCTGAGGGCCCACTTAGCATGGGAAGTAGCAACATATTTGGTAAATATTCAGCAACAGAACTTTGCAAAGTAGCTGGATGTACATTTATCCATACCTTTGCTAGTCATTATCATCTCGATATCTTATCCTTATCTGGAACAACCTCCCTACCTCCATCCGTCTGTCCCCTAATCTTAGCACGTTCAAACGGGCTCTCAAATTCCATCTGTTCCTCAAGGCCTACCAGCCATCCACATAACCTTCTCCATCCTTGTTCTCCTCACCTCCCACTTCCCTGTCTCCACTTGTGCTTGATCCCCTCCACTGACTCCTCTCGTGCCTGCTGTCTGTTTCCCCTCCTTTTAGTATGTAAGCTCTTATGAGTAGGGCCCTCTTTCATTCTGACTCAATACCATTTCTTCTTCTCCTCCGTCACTGTACTTGCTATGCTTGGAGCTATTGAAGACCTGGTTATACTTGTTTTACTCTGTACTGTTGTACCCTGTTTGGTCTACTGTTTATACTGTATCTTGTATTTTGTATTGTGTATGGCGCTTCGGAAACCTTGTTGCGCTATATAAATAAAGAACAATAATAATAATAACAATAATAATAATAATAATAATAACAATAATAATAATAATCTTATCCTCCACTGACTCTCAATTTGGGAGACATGTCTTCCACACATTCACTATATAAATTCATGATTTTGTAGCATATGTGGCTAATTTATTTTTTTAGTGACCCTTTGGTACATCCCATTGCTTGGCTACATACCATTGTAATGGCTGCCATGGAGGATCAAAGAGGAAAAATGCAAATTATGCTTATAATTAATTTCTTTTTCTTGAAATACTCCATGGTAGCCTGGTTTAACACCCATGCTTGACATGTTTATATTTTTCAGAGAAAGCTTGGGAAGTCACTCAAATACATAAGGGAAGAGGAAAAGCTGACTTAAATACCTTCTGGGGGTGTTTTCTAACAGTCTCTATCTAAACTGGAAATGGATTCTACCCATTGTAATAGCTGCCATGGGTTATTTTGAGGAAAATAAATTAATTAGCACTCCAAGTAGAGACAAGCAGCAAAAGTGCTTTATTCCACATTTGGATGCAAAATGTTGCATATTTGATCGTCAAAATTTTGCCTTAAAAGTTCCCAATCCTACTGACCATACCATACAGCAGAATTGATTAGCCATCATTGTCCCAGCACTATTCATATACTATAAATACTGCAAAGTGTGTAATTTACACATACAGTGTAGAATGTCATGTTGCATAATGGTGGACCTGAAAGATTCTATTGTTGGAACTTACACCTCTGCGAAGTAGCCAATGCATCACTTGAAATGGGTGAAATATCAGAAAGATTTTGGTTATCTCTAGTTCTAAGTTAAATATTTCCAGTGACATTGTCCTCTGAAAACTGGAACATGTGAAGTCCTAGTCTTACAGTAATATTTTTATGTAATTCTTCAGTCTTATCGCTATTGTAGTTCGTGTGACGAAACAAGTGTGATAACACTAACCATCCTGTTTCTCATTTCTCACATAAAGTGGATTATAGCATGTACTTTTTATAGCCCTTGCTTTTGTTCCCCAGCTCATTAGAATACCACTGCAGTGTCTAATTACTTGTGGATAAGTGGAGATTGTAGCTCGTAAATATGTATATTGTGTATTGTATATTGATGATGTGGCAGTGAGGTTGTTATTCATTGTCCTTAAAGTAACTCCGGGTTGGTTATGGGTAAAGATAAGGTGGGGTCCAGGATACAGGTAAGGGGGCTGGAGCTGCATTCATTCTCCCCCTCCTTCCTCTACAGGAAGCATGGAACAGTTGGGGACCCTGTGACACCACAAGGTAGTGTAAGGGGTTAATTTTAGGAGGGGCTGGCTGCTACCCTATCTTTTGAGGTGGGGGAAGTATCCATTGTTCCCCATAGGACTAGTCCAGATGTTTTGTCTGCATCCCAGCAGGGGGCTTCTGTGGGAGCACAGCTCATCTCCACTCCCCCCCTCCAACCTCCTGGTCCAGGACCTACCAATGTTTAAAAAGAGAGAGAGAGACCCAGGAGTTTGCTGAGGGAGGGAAAGCACTGAAGAAATTTGACCCTAGATATAAGGAGCCAATCCAGGGGGTGAGGTGGTGTTCATTCTGGGATTTCATTCATAGAAGATGCAAGGTCTGTTTTTTGAGTTGTTTTTCTCTACCAAAGTCTAAATATGCAGCTGACAGAGATCCATGGGTCGTCAAGTCTGGACAGCCAGGTGACTGTAACTTCTTAAGCTAGTGGGGTAAGAGACAGATGATGTGGTAAACTTGCCTGGCATTTATTTACTGCGTGTACATTATAATCTAGTGATTGTTTTGATTACAATAAATGTATTGTTTTACTTTCTAACTGTATTGCCTGAGTGACTGAGAACCCTAGAAGGTACTGGGTAGACTTCTCTGGCATAGTAAGGCAACCGTGGGTGGCCAGCTAGTGCGAAGTGGGTAGCATTAGGCCAGATAATCCCGGTATCCTCACAGTTCACTTTACAGATCCTTGCATTATTATGTTATTAGATTTTCATAAATACTAATTCTTGGTGTTCCAACAGACATGAGTCCTGATATACTTTAGTATTGTGACTCTTTATAAGATCAATCTGCAGATAGTTTATGTTTCTATATTTTTGTATTCCTGTTATTCTAGACTGCCACTTTATTGCAGCAAAACATATTTGCTGCTCTTACTAAAATCCTATGTCAGTGTGATAAACAGTTTCAAATACAAGAGAATTACCACTGATTAGTAAGTCTGTTCAACCAATCAAAGGATCTCTTCAGGCCTTTCCTTCCCAGTGCACAGAATAGAGGTGATGTTTTTCTCTCTTTGTTACATTTTATTTTCTGAAATTTCTTCCCCTTATTCCTGTGGACTGCAGCAGATCAAAAAAAATTGAAGAATATTATCTCTCAATTGATCAAATAACCTTCAAAACAACCTTCAAGGCTTCAGCAACCTGTGGCCAGAGGTTTCCTAAGTCTATCCACCCCCAATGGCAACTTATGCTAGGGTTCATAATTTTGTTCCCCATCCAGCACCAGCTGGTAGTAGATAATACACTGCTCCTTCCACCCATCAAGCATCAGAGTTGGATGGTATGGCTTCTTTATTGCTCCTTTGCAACAGATTGGGAGCTGAACAGAAATCCTTGAACACCACTCCATCTAGAAGGGACGGGTAGCAAATAATGAATACTCTATTTCACATCGTACTCCTGGGGTTTAGGCATGTCTCTCAGTACTAGGCTGGCGATTACTTGCTACGTTCCTCAACAAAGCCACAGGGGACAAAAAAGATATTTTTTTCTTCTTGTATTTATTTTATTTTTTTCAAATAGCTGTTAAATTTTAGATGGCTGTATGTGGCCACATTATATAAAGTATATTAAAGTAGAATCAGTGGCTTGAAAACCTTACATTTTAATGTAATGTTAATGTATTTGTGTAAGTTACGAATTTGGCGGTCAATAGGGACATGACCTGTTGGGAAAGGGGCATGAACTTACTTGAAATGTTGTCAGACTTGTGTTGCTTTATAGTAAAATTTGCACCATACTAGACTAGGATTGCGTGAAAGTTGATAGCTTACTATGCATAATTTAGTATTAATAATGTAATATGCAATATGCCTGAGTTTTCTGCCAGTCAAATCAAGCAGTACCATTGTTAAAGGATTATTAAGTGCCCTTGCCCTCATGCATGATTTGAGACTTGAATTTGTATTAAGTTTTTTGGAGTAAATTTATATATTTGATATGGAGACTGCAATTTATGGGGCTATCTGTGGACCTGCACATGAATCCAAACATGCAACATCAGATAGTTGAGTAGTAGCTGGTAGAAAGAGGGAGCTAGAAAATTATAGACATATGATTGTTTTTTGGTTCTAAATTTTAAGACATTTGATTACATCTATTTTATTTTATAACAAGAGACCTATGATAAATTTAATGAATAAAGGGATTAAAAAAGGACAGATTACCATAAAGCAAAGTATATGTGATAGACCGATGATAACATATGTAATTGGTGTTTCAGTTTTGAGAGTGTAAGATGATATCTGAATAAGAAAAGACTAAAGGTGTATAAAGAAACAGTATAATAATAATAATAATAATAATAATAATAATAATAATAATAATAACAATAATAACAATAATATATTAAACAACGGCAAAATAATTTCTCTGGTGCTATAAGCATCCCTTGTTTAGGAAAATCAATTTACTAATAATTTATTATTTGTGTGGTTAATAATAAACAATTAATAATTGCCCATTTCACTAAGATTCACATATCATGATCCTCACATTATTAATTAAGCAAGGTTGAACATGTTTTTAAAATAAGCACAGTCTCATGTGCTTTGCATAGCATTACCAGAGGGTCAATTAAAGATACCAGGCTGTTGTAATTGGCACTAATACATAACTGTGGTAAATCTACCATTAATAAAATCAAAATTGATTTTCTTTATTGAACATCAAATCTGACTCCACTGTGACTAATAATATGGCTTATTGATTTCTGTGTGCATTATTAATCTCTAACCTGCTCTATTTCATCTTGACCTAAATAAATACTAATACACAATTAGATGAAGATAAGAACATAAGTAAGCTCCATTTCGCTTCCTACCTCAACAGCATGTCTGTGTATTAACGATTTTATCTGAATTTAAGCCATATCTTTCTTGGTTTATTTGTGAAGATTGCATTCCTATGTGTGTAAAATGTGTTTATTCCATTTATTCTCCTATGCATTGCTATTAATAAAAAAATAAAAATAAAACAACACTTGTTATTGATGCAGGTGAAGCTTATTGTGTACATTCAATAAATATTACATAAACAATGAACACACACATAGTCAAACTAAATATGTTTTTTTTTTTTACAATTGATTTTTTCCTAGAAATTTACAGTAAAATGTTTTTTAGTATTAAACCATTATATTGATAGATTAATGCATTTATAGTTTTAGTTATGATAGAACACTTTATAAAGTAGTTGTTAAAATAGTTGTTAATATTATAAGTACCAACTTTAGTAAACACTTTGTGAAGTGTTTTGTCGTCTTTATTAATGTATGTAGTTATTTGTAAAATATTTCACGATGACTAATGAGAAATGTTAAAATACTACATTATTTCTTATCTATGACATTGAAAATTATACTGTAAAAACTGGTCAACACATCTTAAACCCTTTAAAGTCAGTTTTAAATGTTCTGCAACAAATTAGTCAATGTTTTCCACTAGTATCTCTTGTAGCAATATTCAACGCCATTGATACCAATCCACATTTATTAAAGTTTCAGTAACAAAGGAAATCAAAACAAACACCAAAGCACTGTTGTTTAGCAATAATAAGCTGAGCAAAAATTCCACAATTGAAATTCTAAACTCTAAATTTGTGGAAATTAAATATTTCTCAAATTAATATAGTGGGGAGATCCTCACTAGAGATTCTCCAGCTGGCATTTTTCTAAGAAGGTCTTTCCAATGTTCTACAGCAGGGTTGTAGAACATATTGTCTCTCATCCAAACATCACATACACATTACTACTGATGCATAGAGTAGTGATTATGGAAAAAAAAAGCACATGTCAACTACTGCCCATAGTGTGACTGTTGACAGCAGTGGTGCACATTAGGACTATGTACACAGATGCATGAATCAATTCGGTTTCATCCCTGTACCATTTGAAACAGATGAATGGAAGGGAGATGAAGTCTCACATTGATACTGTTGGACTCTATGAAGAGTTGCCAGTGCATTGTACAAGGCTGTCTTACCATTGTAGAAGACAGAACAGAGACTGGGAAAAGTAGATAATT
This sequence comes from Mixophyes fleayi, assembly GCF_038048845.1. NCBI lineage: Eukaryota > Metazoa > Chordata > Amphibia > Anura > Limnodynastidae > Mixophyes > Mixophyes fleayi. The sequence goes on from NC_134402.1 coordinate 372,396,928, forward strand.
ATCTATTTTCCACTGTCATCTGCCTTACTAACATGGCCGTGTGCACTGCACCAGTGTTTCTCCATAGTGATCTATAACATCTATACAAACTTCTAACTACGCTTCATTTACCTTTCAAAATCAGAACTAAGGAGACATAAATAAATAAAGCCCAAGTGAACAGTCCCTTATATTGTTATAAAGCTGAATGGTTACTCTTAATAAAATTGTGTGTACCGTATTTCCCCATGTATAAGATGCACCTTTCCCCCCAAAATTTTGGGTCTAAAAACTGGGTGCGTCTTATACAGGTGTAGTAGCACTTACCCTGTCAGATGATTCCTCTATCCGGTAAAGTCTTCTTTCTTCTGTCCGTCTGATCCTGATGCTGGAAATCCGCTTAAGGTCCTCTTCGCGATGACTGCATGTCCTTTCAGGACCTTGTCAAGGTCCTGAAAGGACATCCGGTCAAGTTCCTGAAAGGGGTCCTTTCAAGGTCCTGAAAGGACATCTGGTCATCGTGAAAAGGACCTTAAGCGGCTTTCCAGCATCATGATCAGACGGACAGAAGAAAGAAGACTTTACCGGACAGAGGAATCATCTGACAGGGTAAGGCAGAATTGACTATAGCTTTGTCTCTCCTCTGTATATTCTGCACAATTACTCTGTGAAAAAATTGAGGATAATGTTTATCCTCAATTTTTTCACATGATTTATATAGGTACGTCTTATACAGTGGAGCGTCATATACATGGGGAAATACGGTAAATATGCTTTTTTTGATTTTGTGTTGTATTTTATTCCTACACTGTCTAAAAGTCCTATACTAAGGTTATAATTCCTCTTTAATGCATCCTTGCTTTAAATTTTTTAACAATTTCCTCAAGTCAACACTATATTGATTTCCTTTGCTTTCCTTCCATTTACTTGTAGTGTAGTCATTGTTTTCAAACAGTAGAGGCAAGGTTTTTGGGCTGGGCCAGTATTTGTAAAAAAATTTGCCTATCAATTGACTAGGCGTAGTGGGTTCCAAACTGTGCGCTGTGGTTCCCTGGGGTGCCATGACGATCTCACAGGGGTGCCGTGGCCAGGGCCGGAGATAAACAAGACGGGGGACTACTTGGTAATTATTTTGGCTAAGGGTTGCCTTGAAAAAATGATGGAAACCCTAAGGGGAATGTTTGGGATCCACTGGACTAGGGACTAGTGACATTAGTGAGGCATAAAATCCACCGTGCGTAGGTGATAGATGCTCTATAATTTTCTTTCTCATCCTCACTCTTTCAAAACTCTTTAAATAGATTATTCTCCAAAGTAAAAGGTAATTTCTTTCTTGTAGCTCATGTTCTTCACCAACATTTAACATGTTACTTAAGCCTTGTTTTAGAACATTTATGGGATATTATGGAATTTGTATGCAGTACACACAGGACCCACTTGAGGGTTTTCCTCAGTTTTTCCCTGCTCTTGCTCAGTTCCCTTAAGACTACTTCTTTTCAATTACTTTTTCATATGACTCTCCTCATAAAATTGAAATCTTCTACTTGTGACAAGCATCACAAGAGTGGTTATGGAAAAATTAGGTATATTATCAGTTGGAAATTAATACATATAAATCAGATTATCATACGAGAATAAAGTAATTTGTGGATATTTTAGACAAGGCAAGTGAAGTGTGTATAATTCTCTTGAGTTGCACCTCAAATTTTGATTTCTCTAGGCCATTTACCCACTTGTGTCAAAAATTATGCTTTTGCCAACATGCTAGTAAAAACATGTAAATGGTATAGGAATGAAATCTATTAATACCAGGGACCCCTTAGCCACATGCAATGCCATTTGGGGTCAATAGCAGTGGTTGCAGATCATTGTTTTTTGGGTACAGTCTGCTTTATTTACATACGTCCACTGCAAATGAATGTATTGGGGCCTATAGAGTGTTCTCCATTGATACCTCCAACTGCAAGTGCTGGTTACCATGCCGTATATCAGTCGCATTTGACATGTGGTATCACTGGCATTTTCCTAATAGCAGTGGTTAACACTAAGCCGAGCATTTTGCAACAGAAGTGCTGATATCCTGGTGTTCAGGTTCTGGATAGGTCAATGTTCTACCCTCTAAGGCAGGGTACACACTACAGTGTTTTCAGCTAATTATTGGGCCAATCACCCGATAAACGACTGTTCAGTCCGCTATTGCATTAATTTGTACACTTAGACTATGAACAATAGTCGTTCCAAAGCACCAACCATTGTTTGTTTTGATTGTTCAGCAGATCTATAAATCTTGTTCAACTATGGAACAACATCTTTCCAATACTGCAGTGTGTATGCACTCACGATCAGGATCTCCATAGAGTTTGCAGACTCATTATCTTTTCAGCCGATGGTTATGACAGTTGAAGAGCACAGATCTGAGGGTAAATCTTTTAAAACATGTATAGTGTGTACGCATGAATCGGCATGCTGATCAGGACTAATTTTTCCCCCAGTCATTATTAAAATCGTTGTAGATAACACATTGGTCGGAAAATTCTATAGTGTGTACCCAGCCAAAGTTTTGACAAACTACATGGATTGTAAGCTTGCGAGCAGGGCCTTCTCACCTCTTGTCTGTTTTACCCAGGTTGTTTATTAGTTTACTGTGTTTGTCCCCAATTGTAAAGTGCTACAGAATATGTTGGCGCTATTTAAATAAATGTTGATGATGATGATGATGATGGAAAAATGGATTACACTAGAAAAATAGGAGTTTTAGATTTCCATGTCCTTACTATTTTGGATGAAGATATAAGAATATCTGAAAATAAAAAATATAGTTTAATACAAAACTTTAAATCAGTCCCTAAAAGCAGTACAATTAAACCATCATCATCATCATCATCATCATTTATTTATATAGCGCCACTAATTCCGCAGCGCTGTACAGAGAACTCATTCACATCAGTCCCTGCCCCATTGGAGCTTACAGTCTAAATTCCCTACTATAGACACACACTCACACACAGACAGACAGAAAGACAGACAGAGAGGGAGAGACTAGGGTCAATTTTTTTTTTTTTTTTATTTATTTTTTTTTTTTTTTTGATTGCAGCCAATTAACCTACCAGTATGTTTTTGGAGTGTGGGAGGAAACCGGAGCACCCGGAGGAAACCCACGCAAACACAGGGAGAACATACAAACTTCACACAGATAAGGCCATGGTCGGGAATCGAACTCATGACCCCAGTGCTGTGAGGCAGACGTGCTAACCACTACGCCACTGTGCTGCCCATGACACTAATAGTGACTAGGGAAGTGATATACTACAAAATGTTATACATTGAGAGATTTGTTAAAATATATATTATATATATGTGCTGTGAATGCATATGTTTGGGATACCAGAGGGGCACTGTACTGTATGGGGGGGCCTTAACTAAAAAGGGCTCCCATATAGTACCTAACCCCTTTAAATTCTTTCATTTAAAGTTTACAAATATATTTATGAATGTACCAAATAAATTTTCAGAATGGATACATTTCAATTTAAAGTTTATAGCAATACAAAAAAGTAATGAAATAAAATATACATTACAAATCTACCACAGACAGTAAAATGAAACCATGTTACAGTGACTATAAAATAGGATTCATAATTTTATAGATAGAGACTAAAAAAATGAATAATAAATATCTAAGATTATATACACATTAATTAAAGATTTTCTTTTTTTTTTAAGGAAAATTAAAAAAATAATTATGTGCTTATTTGATAACTGGCACAAACAATTTTCACCAATTACAGAGTCTATTCTGTATGCAACAAATGTGTGGCTCTCAATTAATCTAGTGTACCTCCAGGCAAGGTCTGAATCAGCTGGCTACTGCTAAAGCAATTTGCACACAGCAAAAAACAAATTGGAAAATAAGTGTTCTACAACGAGGCTGCCGATCTCTCCAAGCCAAATACACAATCAGTATTCTGGCAGTAGCCTTCTGTCATGTTATTGCAACTATCAATTTTAATTATAACAATTATCGATTGGTTGGGAAAGTAAATAATCTAATGTTCACACAAGGATTCAAGCCTGTTGTATATGTGTTTCTCTGTTCAAGAGAAACACATCCCCCTCTGTAGCTGAAATCTAAACACAATATATAGGCATGAGTTTAGGAGAATATATTCTTTAATGGTTGTAGTCACTAATTGTTTTCTGACTGTTATTGTATAAAAACTGACCGCTATTAAGGTTAATGAAAAACTTAGCAATGCTTTTTTGTATTACCCCCCCACAAAAAATAGTATTACTGTAGTAATATATAGCAGAGAGCATTATTTTATGTATGGTGATTTAATCCTCACTTCATTGCGCCAACCATTGGCCATTTGCGACATCTATAAAATAAATAACTGTATTCTACCATTAATTGGAATGGTCATTTTTTTTTATGTTGGTATACATGCTTAAGAAAAAAATGAAAAGATGATCAAACATAAGGTAGTTTATTTCTCTTTAAATGCTGGATATTATTAGCCTTTATTTCTACAGTCAACATATTATGTAATGCTTTTTCTAGAACACAAAAAACAAACAACTTTATTTATTTCAGGTTAATCAGAAATAAACAATTGATGTAAAGCTCAAAAGACACATTGCATGTCTTATTTAACATGCTGGGTACATAAGATGATATTTGTATTAGAAAACACTGAATTTGTTTTTGAATAAGGAAAGTAATGTAAAGGGGGAGTTGAGTCACAGCATGGTCACCCGCAGGGAGGGGGGGTGGAAGGGGCAGGAGGGATTTAGACCAAGTGGACTCGCTAATAGAATGCCAGGTAGAAAGAAACTGTAATGATTACAGTGTGAATGGATGGCAGATAATGAATTGAGAGGTCCACGGCTCTAAAGTGTTACACAAAGATTTGGAGGTGTTATGTAAAATACTAGTCATAAACTCCATGCAGAATGTGTGCCATATTCTGTTAAGGAATGCTTAATGCGAAGCAGAGGTGGGTGATTTCCAAACCGCACAATCTGCCTTGTAAATTTATTCTGATGATGGGTGTAGAGGTATCCCCTAAGGGAAGAATAAAAAACTGTTCAAGAGAAAGATGTCGACCTGTAATTTAGTGGCCATAATGTTCTTGATGATTTTCCAGCTTGTAAAATCACTCCAATATTGTCATGGATAAGGAAACTACAGGATAGCAGGAAACCACCTTAGGGCCAATACCCTTGTGTTTCGGTTTCGAAAACCAGTGTCTGTTCTAACCCAACTTTGTGTTTTGGCTGTGCTACTGGTTTTGTCGAACAAACGCGAAATGTTTTGGATCTGGATTTAATTATAATTGTGAAAAATAGGTAAAATAATGTCATTTTGAGCTGCTTTTGCTCCTATATTACTATTGCTAGCATTAACATTAATTTCCAGTCATTTCCATTCTATTTTCTAATGATCCCTTCACAACAGTCACAATTTTCACCAAATTTGACCTGCAGTGATTGGCTGGCTAAAATTAGTGACAGATTTGTAGAACAAATATGTTCTTCAAATACAAGGCAGTTTAATAAAAGATACAAGCCCCTAAACTAGAGGACACAATATATGATCTGGCAGCCTTGCAAAAAAGCACTTTAGAGATCATAAGTACCTTTATTAAAAAGGGATTACTTTTATAATACCTCTCTACTCTCTGATCTACTTCATAATCAAGAAAGAACATTACAGAGCATCCCTGATGATGACACTTATGCTACAGAAACAGGCAGTGTTCATTGAATGGACAGTGGTAGAATTAATACAGTTAATACAGACATTGATAAAACTAAATAGATGAAGGTAGTCTGCACTTTATCTATTTATGTACTATACATTTATCATTGGGTAGAGTATTCAACGAGAGCCAAGAGTAGAGCTTTCAAACACCTTATTATTTTACCATAAGTGCTTTTTACGGTTTGAGTAAAGCTGTCCCTGTGAATCAAACAAGGGGACTCGTCACTCATATATATTTGCAAGTATATAAATATGACATATATATCAATTTGGAATGTATTTTATATAAAACTATTTTTAGATATTTGTATAGCTTTAAAAGCACAAAACCACTAGCAGGGCCGGATTAAGGGAATGGAGGCCCCTGGGCTAATGGGGCTTCCATTCCTCCGTGAGGGCCCCCCTCATGATTCTAGCCGCCCCCCCCCCGGTGAGCCGAGCCACACCCAAGGCACTTACCTCCTCCTGGCATGCAGTCCTTCCCTGGCGAGCTGTACGCTCTTTACTGAGGAGATCTCGTGAGAGTGAGACTCACAAGATCTCCTCAGTAAGGAGACTACAGCGAGCCGGAGAAGTACTGCAGTGAAAGTGCTCAGCAGCATTGATCATGCCGGGGGCGCCCCCGCCCTGGCCAATCAATAATGCTGTTGAGCACTTTCAAGGGCCCCCTGGATGCCCGAGGCCCCTGGGCTGTAGCCCAGTTAGCCCTAGGGTTAATCCAGCCCTTACCACTAGGCTAGGCAATATGTAAACCAGACAGTACAGATTGGGCAATATCATTATAATCATCATTTATTTATATAGCGCCAAAATATTCCGTAGCACTTTACAATTGGGGACAAACAGAGTAATAAATGAATTTGGTAAAACAGACAAAGATTTGAGAGGACCCTGCTCGCAAGCTTACAATCTATGGGCAACAGTTTTCCTTCTCACACAAGTAAGAATGTATAACTCACATTGATGCAGATTTGGTTGCCAAACATCTGTCTTGACAAGGCAAAGCAATTGAATTTGAAAGTCCACATTCTGAAAAATTAAGAGACATAATTTTTCATATTGGTCACCCAACCAGCAGTCAGTTGCAGTTGACAGCACTAGTAACATGCTGAAAACAGTTAGGCATTGCAATGAGTTACAAAAAGCCCCCCAAAAGGCTTCAGAAGATTCTTGGGTAAAAGTAGAGGAGCCAAAATTGGGCAAGATGGCATAGTCCTTGGGGCCACCCATATGTTGAATACGACATGCACAAAAATTAACAAGTTAGTGACAGTCACTGCCCCTTTTTTGGATTAAGTGCTTAAATTGTTTGGGCCCCCACAACTAAATATTAGATAGGGATGTTTACAAATTAATCCTGGGCATTTGGATAAGAGTCGTCATCTTCCTCAATGGTAAATCATCATCCTCAAAGAACATGTTTACATCAATTAATTTTTTTTGAATATAGAAGATACACCAAGTAGGTACCCGTTAGGCAGCATATGTGACACATTGGAGAGCGTCAGCTGCAATACATTGAAGAGGGTGAATACTGCAGCGAATACATTTAAGAGGGTCAGTGCTGCAGCAATACATTGGAGAGGGTCGGCTGAAAATACATTGGAGAGGGTCAGCAGCAAATATATTGGAATGTGGACAGCAGTGGCAGTATCAGAGCTCATTATAGGGACAGTGTTTGCATCAATAGACATTATTTTACTTATGATGAGACAATAATGGCACATTGTTAAATGGTGAAAGATGGCATTGTACTTGGGGCCACCCACCCCGGTGTGATACATACATGTGTTCGACAGCTACAGGAATGAGATAATAAGATTGGTGGGCAGCAGAATACACAGGGTTATAAAATCGACAATATAATGACATTGACAGTATTATTAGGACAACAATTCAAATGTAGACAGTATTATCCCTAACACAAACCCTATCCCTATCCCTAGACTTGTCCCTAATCCTGTCCCTAACCCTGTCCCTAGACCTTTCCATATCCCTGTCCCTAACCATATCCCTAGGCCTAGCCCTATAATAATGTTGTCGACATTTGAATAGTCTACCTCATACTGTGCACCATGTGAATTTGCGACCTAATAATACTGTTGGCACCTGAATTGTTGACTGTTACACAAGCTGATAGACCAAGGCCAAAATGTAACCCAATGCAAGATGGAGTTGTCCTTGGAACTACCCACTCATATGTTAAAAAGGATATGCACATAGTTTAACAAACCAAGGACTTCAGTGACAGGGGCTGCCACTTTTGTGGTTTAAGTGCTTGATTTGTTTGGAACCCCACAAAATAAAACATTATGGTTGTTGGTCAATGAACTGGACAGAATAGATTGCAGTTTTTTTTTTGTTTTGTTTTTTACAAATTACTAATGGTCTACTATGCAGAAAGAATGAGGAGGCTGATGGTGAAGCTACCGCGCTGCTGCTGCTGATGGTGATACACCTAACCAGTGGGTTGTCACGATCATATAACCTTTGTTTTGACCAGGACCGCTTGTCCACGTATCTGTAGTTAAGTTGATTGTCAGTATAATGGCATTTTCTAGGAACTGAATGACTTTCTGCTTAATCTCACAGTACAGCTGAGGAATTGATGTTCTGGAGAAATGGAATCGAGATGGTATTTTATAGCGTGGACAGATGACCTCAACTAATCATCTAAAAGCTGTTGCATTAGTGGTGTAAATTAGGCGCACATCCATTGCTAACATAGCTTTCATGACTTTAGTGATCTGCTGTTTAGGGAAAGAAGTTTAGACTTCTCCCCCTTAGCAGCAGCTGTTGTAGTATGCAAGGATGTTTCTTGGAAATCATGGATTGCATTATGGGAGCTATTTGGAATTTGATAAATGGATGCTGGACTAGTACGTACTAATAATGAGGAGTATGATGATGGAGGTATGGATGCCAGTGAGGATTGCAAGTGTCTATGAATTCGGCTAGTAGATGATGCTGGGCTGCTTGCTAATATACACAATTTCTCATGTTTGGAAACACGATTTGAATGAACTTTCTGCAAATGACATAACAGGGAAGGCGTTGCCTAGATGTTCGACATCCCTACTTCTACTTATTTTGGACTGAGAAAGGCTACAGATGCCTTGATGATTGTTGTCTGGGTTTGGATAAAAATATTGTTTTTTTTCATCTTAATAATATCTTTAATGCCATGGTTGTCATGAGGGATCTATAACACATAATTTTGACAGACACTCTAAAATATATGGGACAGTTAGTATTCTTGGATCTGAGGGTGAAGGAGAATGAGGCATTGAACTTAAGAATGCCATGAGGAAAAGGTTAAGGAAAAGAAGGAGGAGAGACCTGCCAGGGATGAAATCTCTTAAGAGGAAGGACCTTGAAAAGGTTCAACATGATATAAATCAAGATTATATGCTCTTTCTTAATTATAAGGGTGTGCGGGGGAATAGATCTAAGAGTATAAAAAAATAAAAAAATTTAAAGGCAGCTTTTTGACCAACTGGAATAAATTGTAAGACTAATCATTGAAGTGATCAGTGTCTTAGGGAGGATATCAGCAAGAGTTGAGTCATCATCATTATCATCATCTATTTATTTATATAGCGCCACTCATTCTGTAGCGCTGTACAGAGAACTCACTCACATCAGTCGCTGCCCCATTGGAGCTTACAATCTAAATCCCCTAACATACACACACACACACACACACACACACAGGCCGAGAAAGAGACTAAAGGCAATTTAATAGCAGCCAATTAACCTACCAGTATGTTTTTGGAGTGTGGGAGGAAACCGGAGCACCCAGAGGAAACCCACGCAAACACGGGGAGAACATACAAATTCCACACAGGCCATGGTTGGGAATCAAACTCATGACCCCAATACTGTGAGGCAGAGTCCTGCATGGGAAAGGTGTACAAGAGAGGTGTTAGGGAGGGACAAAAGGGGATATGGGCAGGGAATTAGATAAAATGAAGGTGGTATGGGAAGGGTGGGGAAAGGAAGAGGGGAATTAGTAAGGGAAGGCAGGAAGCATCAAAAACCAAGTTTTCAAATATCAACAGAAAAATACATATATTGTCATTGCTAACTAGAAGTTTATGCTTCATCATTACATGTCTCATATAAATATGCTGTATATGTACCCTTGCACCTTTTGTTTACCCATTCTTTCCCCTTTTTCTGTTATCTGCCACTTACTTAAAAACTTAATAAAAGCCATAGCATATAAAAAGAAAAGTACATATATAACAATAATATTAAGGAACAGACATTTCAGGATTTAGGATTTTTTCCAATACAAAATGTAATTAACATTTTTCCAAACTTAAGCAATTTCAATGCTCTCATTAGGTAGGTATGCATTGTTTTAACTTTAAAAGATAAAATATATCTGTACAGGTAGGCTCACGGCAGATTTTAATGGCATTAACAGTTAGATAGTCCACAGGTACATGTTTGAACCCAGTTTGGCTGGCTTTTATTTACATCAAAACAAAGTTCACAGTGCTTTCTGTTCTATTCACAGTCAAACAATAATATAAAATTAAATCTGCTCATCTGAACTCTAACTAGCATCAAAACAAATCCTACCTATCCAATAAATCCTACCAACACTTGTCATAAAACAGAGTCAGTTCACCAATCCCCTCCAAAAAGTTGTACAGACACAACCTTCTTATAAGAGTTCAGCCCCTGGTGATCTCTAACATAATGAACCCATTATTTAGAACACATAAGACAAAGTCCTATAGGGCAATGTACCTCCCTTCCCAGACTCTACCAGACACCTTCTTACATATCCCCTCTTTTGTTCAAAACTGTGGGGTTGAACACTTTTAGCTGAAAGGCAATACACCCTAGATAGAGCATCAGCATGTTACTGCTCTGTGGTCTTCAGAAAAACTAAAGCTCTGTAATGTGATAAACCAACTTGTGACTCTGGCATTCCTTTCTTTGGCTTGATTCATTCATGTGAGAGGGGAGTGATTCATGGTTAACCTAAAATGGCATTCTATCAGGTAGTATTTGAGTGATTCAACTGCCCACTCCCACTCAACTATGCTGTAGGTTTTCTCCCCAGGAGTCAGTTTCCTGCTTAGATATACTACAGTATGTTCTTCCCCATTAATTTCTTGTGACAGATCAGCATCTGAGGTGTCTGTTTGGACAATAAACTCTCTTTTAAAATGGGGAGTGATCAACACAGGCTATCCATACAAGGCTAATTTCATCTTTCTAAATACATTTTCTGCGCTTGGACTCCAATTGATCAAGACTGATCTACTCCCATTAGTTAGGTCAGTCATAGGTGCAGCAATTGTGGCAAAGATTGGTATGAACCTAAAATAATACCTCAACTTTTACTTACAGACGGGTTGTGCCTAGCCCTTTATGGCTTCTGTCTTATGTACCTGAGATATTATCATCCTCCCCCGCCCTATGATATAATCCCAGTAAATTGCCTCTTCAAGGCTTACAAGGCACTTCTTTGAGTTAAATGTTAGCCTTCTATTCTAAGGGATTCCAGGGCCCTTTGTACCTTCTGCAAATGATTATCCCAGTCACAAATAAATATAACAATATCATTGAAAAAAGCAGAAACATACTGGAGATCAGGGGTTAGTATTTTAAGTGTTTTCCTCTGGTCATATGCCGTACACATTAGGGCTAACTTCCAACTGACAACACTCTGCACACAACGAGGATTCCCCAAATAGCCGAAGCATCGGTAACATCCTCTCACTCTATTTTCTCTCAATGTTCTTTCATTGTAGCATTCAATTGGATTATCTTTCATTCCACATTAGTAGCTCGCTACAAGCAAGCAAAATATCTATTTACTTTTATTCTCAGAATCTATGTTCAGCAATGTTATATTACCCCATGTCATGACTTTGTGACTTAAAAGTGCAGAATTCTACTGCTACCAATCCAGCTGTTAATCTTTTTTTATTTTATTGGATCCATAATTGTTTTTTCATATGGTGCATCATTGATATATATATATATGAAATCTATATTCTTTGTGTTCATATTTCTCAATATACTATTATCATATACTATTTTAATTATTAAATGTGAATTTATGTTTTATGTATGCGTATGCGACTTATGTGAATTATTACTTTAAATTTATTAACTTTAGTGCAGACACACCTTTTGCATTGTTTCAATATTTCTAAGCCTGAACTATTTGTCTTCCCTCCTACCAGGGCTCTCTCACATCCCCCTCTCTTTCTGTCAATAATACTACTCTCTTTTCTGTCCCTCAAGACCGATGCCTTAGGGTCATCCTCGACTCTTCCATCTCCTTCAAACCTCACACTCTGTCGTCTTCAAAATCCTGCTACTTCGACCTCCGGAATATATACAAAGATATGGCTCTTTCTCACCACAGAAGCCACCAAAACTCAAATTCACTAACTTTTAACCTCTTGTCTTGATTACTGTAGCCTCCTTCTTCTCTCTGGCCTACCTCTCTCTCACCTAGCTCTTCTTAAGTGTATCCTCAATGCTGCTCCCCACCTTTTTTTCTTTTTCACTACTCTATCTCTGCTGTCCCTCTCTATTAGATACTACATTGCTACCCGCTGCCTACAGAAATAAATTTAAACTCTTCACTCTCACCTTCAAAGCTCTTAATAAATCCCCCCCCACCTACATCTCTAACCTCATCTCTACCTAAACTCCTTGCAACCTTGCAACCCACTCTGCTCTATCAATGACCGCCGCCTCATTACTTCATTAATGACCTCATCTCACTCCCACCTCCACAAGTTTGCCCGGGCCACTCCCCAGCTGTGGAAAAATTTCCCACTCCTATACTCTCAAAGGCTTCAAGCGTGCCCTTAAGACTCATTTCTTTATTCAAGCCTACCAGCCTTCCTCTTAACTTCCTTGTCTTTGATTTCACCCCAACTGCCCCAATCGATACCATACTTTTTGTGTATTTGTGTATCCACCTTTCCTTTAGAATGTAAGTTCTCATGAGCAGGGCCCTCTTTGCGTTCTTCTTGTACTATTCTGTCGCCCTCTGTACCTGTTGGCCTGCTTGCCTAGCTCTGTTTTCTTAAGCTCAGGCCTACTTCACGCTGGGTACTACCATCACTCTCACTCACTGTCTTGTAAATAATTTGATCTGCATTAATGTCTTATATGTATATTTGTTGATTCATAATGTCTTCATGTAATGTGTTATGGATCACCTTCTGTATATGTCATATGCGGTGCGGAGGACCTTTTGTTGCATCTTATAAATACAAGATAATAATAATAATAATAATAATAATACTACAATCTTGGGTATCTTGGAGTAGAGTCAGTAGATTTTTCAAAGTCCTATGCCTTCTGATTATTTTGTTCCCATTAATTTATCCTATTAATTTATCCTATAGTTGTAACCTTGAATGGGACATTTTCTTTGACCCCTTACTATATAATTTGATAGTATGTGTCTTTTGAGGGAAGATAAATCATGCAGCAGCTCTTTTTTCCCTCCATACAAGGGACATGATTAACTGTTTCAAACCCCTTAGGCTCTGCAAACTGTTCTTGCAGCAATGTATTTGTGATTAGAGTGTCATTTTTTTCTACTTTTACTCCTTGTGGATTTAACTAATTTTCCATTATCACTTCCTCATAAGAAGTCTTAAATAAAAATTGACAGTTTTTCTACTTTAACATCTGTCTGTTTCTCTGTATCCAGCCAGAGGCATGCTTGATACAGACATGACTGATTTACCATTTTGTTTCTCTTCAGCCAAATTAGCACATTTGTGTCTTTTTCTATATGCTATAACCAGTTTTAACATTGCATTAATTTTACAATGTTATGTACTCCCTTTTTCTTTCCCCAACTTAATGTGCAATAGTTCTATTCAATATATACAGTGATACCACAGCAATGTTAGGACAACTCCTCAATATTATACAGATTGTTAAAGACACATATATATCACAGAACCATGTGTAACAGGCAGGTAAAAAACAAGTAAACAAATTAACAGGTTTGGCAAATTCCAATAATGTAATAATTGAGACGGACACTTTAAATGAGATAATGATAATATGTTTATACTTAGCTTAGTGAGGACATCAATCAATCTCTAAGATACAACCTTGTTCAGAGAGATGCATACCATGAACTGGTCCTGATAGAATCGACAATCTGGTCTTGCACAGTCCAGAGGCTGAAGACATACTGCCTGATCAAGGCTGTATATTATTGAGGGATTGAATAAGTTGGTTTCTAGATCTTATCTTTATCAATAGATGCTTAAGTACAGATATTTTTACTCAGTGTATATACTTTGAATACTATAATAGCCTATAATAGTCTTTACTTAATGTATATATCCTCAGAGATACTCTACTTGCTGAAGATGTTTGAGAAGAGATGTGCTTGCAACACTTGGGTTGCATGCAGGTCAGAAATCCATTCCTTCTTGCCTCACTGCTCCTGTCCTTTCCATTCCTCTTCCCTTAGTTCCCCTCCTGTTTCCTATATTTGCCACAACTATGTGGTGGTTGGTGTGTATGTTTTTTTTAATGATATGCAGGGTGGATGTTACAGTTGTATGAGGGCTGATGGGTATAATAGCTTTATGTTTTGGTCATTTAATAAATGTGAGGGCTGGTGGGAGTTATAAATGTCATGTGCTGACTCTATTAAATGTGGGGCTTAGTTAGGCTATTGATATGTTGTAGGATCTGATGATGATTTATGGAATTTCTATCAGTAATAATAATAATAATAATAATAATAATAATAAGAAAAAGGGGGCTATTAAACAAATACTGGGGCTTATTGAAGGAAATAGTCTTAATTTTAAAATTAAATTAAAATTAATTTGATATTGGGGCTGGTTGATGGGAAGCAGGCCTATTTAGTAAATGAGAATGCTTTTAATTTAATGTCAGGACTAACTAGAAGGAAGTAGACCCGTTGATTAAATATGAATGACATTATTTTAACATTGGATGGGGAAAAATAACTATTTATTAAATGCAAAATCTATTAATTTAATTTAAGAGCTTGTTGGGGGGGGGGATGTAGCCATGCTTATTAAATGTAAATGCTATTAATTTAACTTCATCTCTCATTTGGAGAAAGATGGCATAATTGTAATATGTGGTTGCTAATGATTTAATATCAAGGTTAGTTGTGGGAGGGAGGCCTAGAGTATTCATTTGTTGCTTGGTGGTGAATAGTACCTATCCCTTTTCCAAGCAGTGCCCCAACATTCCAGTATCCAGACAATAATTAGCTGAGTTTAAAACACCAGTCATCAGTTAATCAAACCTGTAAGGTAAGGGATTACAGCACAGGCTGCCAACTGTCCTATTCTGGTGGAACGTTTGTCATGTTTGGCATCTGTCTCACATGTCTTTTTTCCCAATTGGAAGGACAGTCGGGAGCTATGTCTTAATTTATAGGAGCAGTGTTCTTTTTAGAAATATGATGATGATCTGGAAACCAGTAACCAAGAATGTGTACAGGTAAGGAATAAACAGTTACAAATTATTAGAGATGGACAGGTCCGGTTTCCGAAGAACCGAACCCACCCGAACTTTGCCTATCCAAGTACCGAGCTGAGTAGCTCGGTACTCTCCCGCTCGCTCCGAATCCAAATCGAGGCCGAACATCATTGTGACGTCGTCGGATCTCGGGGCTCGGTTCTCGCGATACTTCAACATTATAAATACATGGCTCCACAGCAATCCATCGCCATTTGACAGAGGGAGAGAGCAGGGTGTAGTCACAGGCTGATTAGAACAGGGACAGAGAATCCAATATTCTTCTTGCAATTGCTCTAACAAAAATCGCTAGAGAAGAGAGGAGGATAGAGGTTTATTTTATTTTTTTTAATATTTGGCACTCCACAGTGCTTTTGGGGGGTCCCCCATAATTGTGCATAAATATTTCTGGCTGTCAAAAGTCATATCTGTCAGCAGTATCTACCAACTAATTTTTAGCACTCCTCAGTGCTTTTGGGGTGTCCCCCATAATTGTGCATAAATATTTCTGGCTGTCAAAATTCATATCTGTCAGCAGTATCTACCAACTAATTTTTAGCACTCCTCAGTGCTTTTGGGGTGTCCCCCATAATTGTGCATAAATATTTCTGGCTGTCAAAAGTCATATCTGTCAGCAGTATCTACCAACTAATTTCTAGCACTCCTCAGTGCTTTTGGAGTGTCCCCCATAATTGTGCATAAATATTTCTGGCTGTCAAAAGTCATATCTGTCAGCAGTATCTACCAAATAATTTTTACCACTACAAGTGCTTTGCGCTCAGAATGGATTCAAAGCAGTCCACATATGATCAGAATGAGCAACCAGGTTCTGTCACCAAAATTGCCAACATACCATTCTACACACGCAGTGGCAAAGAGAGAATGAGGCCTTCACCTTTGGCTATTAGTGGCAGATCCAAAAATGATACCGAGCCTACAAGTGGTGCACAACTACTGTTACGCATCAAAGCCGAGCTGCAAGATAACAGTAAGGCATTAGATGATAATGTTTGCGCTGAATCAGAAATGACACCAATCCCTGTGGAGAGTCCATCCAACAGTGAGATGTCTAATCGTGAGCATTCTGTTAGTGTACCCATAAAGAAGGGCACTTTCAGCAGTTCTGCTGATGTGTGCCTGAACAGCCTGAGTGTAGCCGGTGATACACCAAGTGAGGATGACACTTTGTCTTTAGAAGAGGTGTTGTGGGAGATTTGGGTATCCGACAATGAGGATGCGGTTGATTGTGTAAGCCCTGCAGCAGTGTGGCACCAGTGGGAGCAGTTCTGGCACATGAGGTTCTGGCACCAATATGCACTTTCCAAACATAAGCAGAGATGACGCAGGTGGCAGACCACAACAGTTTGACATCTGGGCTGGTTTGAAGGATTTGTCAAAAAAATGTGTGACCTTGACCATAACTCCAACCAATCCTACTATTAACATGCAAAGGATGGTGGAGGGCCTATCAGGGATTAAACTGTATTTTTCCTAATTTTCACTAATAATGTTTGGGTGTAATATACACCCAAAGACGAGTGCTCAATTGCTAAGAGTCATTGATGAAGAGGAAGACAAGCAGGCTTGTCTGTAGAATTTGCAGGCAAATTGTGCTGCGTTATATAGGTAACACCCAAAGAGAAGAGCTCCATTGCTCCATTGCTAATTGTAATTGCTGAAATAGAAATAATAGGGCTGACAGTCTTGGTCTAAATCTACAGTTACATTTTATTGTACCATAGCTCACTGCGAAAACAGGAGAGGTGGAAGGGTTCAGTGATAATCTTCCTCAAACAATACTAATTCATCCCACCATCATAGAAGTCTGTGTAGTATGATGTAATTGCCGACAATGGCCTTCCAAAGGGAATGACTAGTTGATTTTAGGGCAGAGCTGTCACGATTTTTGGGCAATTCTTTTACAGCACAGCAAATATCAAAATGTTGAGCTGACTCATCTGCATCACCACTGGGTGTCTTGGGAAAGCAATTTCTTTTACAACAAGCAGTTGCCAGAGAAACTGAAGGAGAAGATGTCCCAACAAGATGTTGATAAGTCTGGGATCCTTGCAAAGAAAATTAAGTATTTAATCTACAATTAAAATATAGTTAGCACATTTACTTTGTTTTATTGCACACTATAATTTTCTGTAGCACCTTTTCAAAATGTATTATTAAGGCAATCACTTGACTCAAGCTAACCGTGTCTGCACTTTCTTCACAGGTAACTACTTCACTGGACTAAAGTATATTCCCCAAAAAATGCTAGTCTTCTTGCAGCTGCTGCATTCTCCTACATGCTGTTGCAGAAACCAGATATTGACCATAAATGTTTCTGGACACAAACAGCATCTCCTGCATGTCATTTTTAAAAAGTTCTGTAACACCAAATTGATAGTATGTGCAAAACAGGAAATGTGATGGAATTCAACCCTGTTGTAATGCTTGACCAATATTGGGGTCGTAATCAGAAATGACATATCCTCAGGAGAGTCCAAGCAGGATTAGCCATCTTTCAATGACATCCCTTAGTTTTTGGAACAGTTTGTCAGCTGTATGCCTCTTACTGAAGCCGCTGATACACAGAGTAGCCTACTTCTCAAAAATGTGACGTACCTGGGTACATGCTGCTGCTGTCCATGCTGGGGAAGGCGAATGACCAACCCAGTGGGCTTTCACAGTCATATAATCTTTAGTTGCCCAGTTCCGCTTGTACACATATCTGTGGTTAAGTGTACAGTGGGTAGAATGCCATTTTGACGCCCAATAATGAAATTTTTAGGAACTTTCCGGTACAGGAGAGAATTAGCTTTTCTAGTAAAATGGTATAGTGATGACATTTGCTAACAGAACACCTCAATTAAATGTCTTAAACCAACTGTATTATTAGTGGACATTGGACGCAGATCTAACACTAGCATAGTACCCAGGGCGTCTGTGATCCGCTTTGCGACTGGGTGACAGGTTTCATTCTTGCTTCCTCTTGCAGAGGATTGTTTAACTGCCAATTGTTGGTTCAGGGGATATTGATTATGAAGGTGTTGGGGGGGAAGATTGCAGGTGCTGGGATGTAGATGAGAGAAGGGAGGTAGATTATGCTGGACTGCTTGTTGTTATTTTTTTAACCGAAGTTTCTGATTTTCCCAACAGTTTTCCAAGAACTCGCTGAAAAATGACGAAAAATGGATGAGGATCCCAGATGGTTAAGGTCCCTACCTCTACTGAGTGTGGCTTTAAAAACGCTACAAATGGCTAGACAACTCTTGCCAGGATTTGTGTAAAAATAATTCCACACTTAAGAGGTGGATTTTTGGTCTTATGCCCAGGCATGGCAATGGCCTTTTTGTTATCACTGGCAAGAACTGCAGCAATTTTTCTTTTCAAGTGTATGAAAATTATATTGTGACATAGGAGGTGTTCAAAATTGAATAAATAAAATGACTGGAAATTAGTGTTACTGAGGTTAATAATAATGTAGCTACAAAATAATACCTAAATTATGTTATTTTATCACCAATAAATGTAATTTTTTTAACAAATTGCAAAACAAAACCAAACAAAACCAAAACCAAAACCAAAACACACAAGGGCGGTTTTGCAAAACCAAAACCAAAAGCAAAACACGACGGTAATCCAGATCCAAAATCGAATCCAAAACCAAAACACGGGGGTCAGTGACCATCTCTACAAATTATACATACATGTGCAGATGATATCAGCCAATTTAGTTATTTTAAACCCAATCGTACTGTCAATAGTCCTCCTAATGACGCACAGTAGATCTCAATAATAAAAATAAAAAAACAAATAAAAACATATAACAAGTTTATTAAAAGTGATGGAATCAGCAATTCCTGCTGCTATATAAGAGATATGTGAACTCCTCAATGTGTCAAAGAAGTAAATAAAAAAGAAAAGTACAGTGCTGAGAGTTGTCTCCAGCAGTATTAGCAATAGTGGCACTAATACAAAATATAATCAGCGTGCAAATTTATTAATATCTGATATCAAAGAATGTGTATTTAAAAAGCATATATTAAAACAATGATTGCGGTAATATAACCAGCAATAGTCACTCTCTAAATGCAAGTAATAATAACAACATACAAGCATGTGCAAATATATATATAATGGTATTGAGCCAGTCAATAGAGCTCTTGATTTCTGTGCAAAGGGGAAAAATGCACTGGTGAATGTGCAAACCACACTAATGATGCCAGCTAGTTGGTTTGAAAGTCAAGAGGATAAATAGAAAAAAACAGCAACATACGTTAGAAACGACTATTGAAGGATCATGAGAAACATCCACATCACAGCACTAAATTACCTAGTTATAGTCTTTCATTTTTTGTGTCAAGTTCACGTAAACTTGTGGGATATCCTTATTGGGAGGTAGTGGCCATGAACAGATTAAACAATAGAAAATACTATACCAGTTGGGAAGTCTCAGATGCATAACAATCCACGGAGAGTACCGATATCATCCCTCATAATATCTGGAGATATTATGTACTTTTCCACCATCAGTGCATGACATAAAGGTATTTCAAATCCTCCTCCTTAGATGATGACAAATAAAGATGTTAGAATGAAAATATGCCCACATTTCATGAATGATACTCACATGGAAGAGTGCTTGAGAATGAAGTATGCAGCTGACTCAATTCCGAATAATTTGACAATTGATAAAACAGAGGCAGAACTACTGGCGGTGCGCACCAATGGGGCACATGCTGGCAATGGAAAATAATATATATATATATATATATATATATATATATATATATATATATTTATTATATATGTGTATATATATATATATATATATATATATATATATATATATATATATGTATATATATATATGAGACAGAAGACAGAAGAGAAAGAGAAGAAAGAAGGCCAAACGAAGGTAAGTAAAGGAATGGAGGCAGTGGGGGCACAGTGGGATACAGAGAGGGAGCACAGTATGTTACAGAATGGGCACAGTGTGATACAGAAGGGTGCCCAGGGTACAGTGCAATACAGAAGGGGGCCAGGGGCACAGTGTGATATAGAAGAAGGCCAGGAGCACAGTGTAATACTGAAGGGGGCACAGTGTCATGGAGAAGGGGCACAGTGTAATGCAGAAGGGGTCCAGGGGCACAGTGTGATACAGAAGGGGGTCACAGTGTGATACAGAAGGTGCATCGACTCTATATCTGAATCATGTTACATACATCTAAACAACATTTCCAGAATACGTACATACCTCACACAAGACACTGCAAAAACCTTAATTCATGCACTCATCATCTGTTGCATCGACTATTGCAATTCCCTCCTTACTGGTCTTCCCAAAATCAGACTTGTACTCCTGCAATCTATTTGCACGCAGCAGCTAGATTTAATTTCCTTGTAAACCGTTCTTCCTCCGCTGAGCCACTCTGTCAGTATCTACATTGGTTGCCTGTTTTTCAATGAATCTAATATAAAATTCTTCTACTTACATACAGGGCTGTCAACAAAATTGAACCAACATACATCTCCTCACTTGTCTCAAAATATCTCCCAATTCTACACCTCAGTTCTGCACAAGATATTCATCTCTCTTCCAGTCTTATCACATCCTCCCATTCCCGGTTACAGTACTCTTTTCAGGCTGCACCCACTTTGTGGATTTCCCTGCCGCGCACAATAAGACTTTACTCTAGTCTTCAAGTGTTCTCTGAAAACCCACCTCTTCGGACAAGCTTATGATATTCCTAAACCAGCATCTTAATCTAACTAGTTTACCCTATTATCATCCTCTACATAGCTAACACAAGACAACAACCTTCTGACCAACATTGCTGTGTGACTGATCACACAGCCTGCTCAATTCCTTTTACCTTTTCATTTTAGCTGGTGCACTGTGCAATATGATGTATGATGTAGATTGTAACCTTGCGAGCAGGGTCCTCTTACCTCTTTGTCTGTCTGTATTACCCAGTATTGTTTTATTAATATTTGTTCCCAATTGTAAAGCGCTACAGAATCTGCTGGCGCTATATAAATAAATGTTGATGATGATGATGAAGAGCTGTCACTTATACACATCAGTCAGTTACACACATCTGTGGGCAGCATGGTGGCTTAGTGAATAGCAATTCTGCCTTGTAGCACTGGAGTCATGAGTTTGATTCCCGACCATGGCCTTATCTGTGTGGAGTTTGTATGTTCTCCCTGTGCTTCCGTGGGTTTCCTCCTGGTGCTCTGGTTTCATCCCACACTCCAAAAATATACTGGTAGGTTAATTGGCTGCTGTTAAATTGCCCTTAGTCTCTCTCGGTCTGTGTGTGTGTGTGTGTGTGTGTGTGTGTGTGTGTGTGTATGTTAGGGGATTGAAAATGTAAGCTACAATTGGGTAGGGACTGATGTTAATGAGTTCTCTGTACAGAGCTGTGGAATTAGTGGCGCTATATAAATTAATAGATGATGATGATGATGAAGACCTATACAAGGCTTATACCACATCCCCACCTCTTTCATCTCTATGAATGGGCAGAGCTCTCATTTGTTTCACAGTGGCACCAGGCAAGAGTGCCCCCTAGCTCCATCTTTGCTCTCTTGATAGAACTCCTGGTTGCTCAAATTAGAACTAACCACAATATAGCTGGGATTTTCCTTGGGGGTGGTCATTACAAAAAAAATCACTGTTTTCTGACTATGCTGTCCAATTAGCTCTATGCCCCAACTCTTTCTTGACTTCAACAATATGGATCTCTTTCCAGATATAAAGTTAACAAATCTGATTGCCAAAGCCTCAGATTTAATGTCCCCTGTCGAGACAGGGAGGATCTGGAATTCTCATTTAAATTTCAATGGCGCCATCAGGCCTTTTGTTGTCTAAGGGTTTCTATTACTAAAAATGATTACCGGTTGTATCAGCTTAATTATTTTTCTTTGATTCATAAAATGGATATTGATAAAAGGAAAAATTTGTATATCTCACGGATCTGGCAAATAAAAGCCTTCGAAATGAACATTCTACCACTGCTACTCTATCTTTTCCAGAACCTTCTGTACAGGTCTACCTCCCTACTCTACAAGCACTCTGTTACAGTCGTCTATTTTTTATTGATCCAAGTCAGGACCCTAGGGGCTTGCTGAAGCAAGAGTGTAACTAAAACAGGGGGCCTTGATAAAACCTCTGCTCATCGGGGAAGTGCAGTGCAATGCTCTAGCAGATAGGAAGGAGTCTGCACTGGAATACGATACTTGAATCTGCTGCTGTAATAAACTGGAACTGTTTGAGGAGAGATTAACCCCTGTTCCGTTAACCAGGAACATGGAGCAAGAACCCATTACTGGGAAACTCAGAAGATGTAACACACAGAAAATCAGAACATTATAAGCTAGAAATGGAAACAGAAACTCATAACTCAGAACCGAGACCAGGGGTAGATGTATTATGCTCCAAGTTTTACAAATCATGGATATTCGCCAACTTTGACAGCAAAATTGAAAAGGGTAATGTGTTTAAACGCAAGTCTCTGATATATCTGTGAGTTACCTTCCATTGTTGACGAGAATTAACAGGCATACCTCAGCCTATGCTTGCCCTGCGATTTCTTTTCCTCTCTCTATATGAAACAGAGTGAACACTCAATTTCAGTTGGCTCCCTATCCTTCCCCTTTAACCCCAATCTGGAAGCACCCAGTTTCCCCCCATGGACACTATGATAGGACAGCTGAACCTCCAAAATCTAGGAAATTTGATAAATTCACACACGTCATGAAAGAACTCTCCCCAGCCTCCTATGCGGATATAAAGAAGAAATACCATCTTCCACTTTCAATATTTAAAAATATGTGGATTTATCCAGTCGCAGACAGGCTCGAAAACCATCCATAAGCTTTCCTATTTTGAATGAAACTGTATTTATTCGGTGGGATGCAGAGATACGATGTTAATGATCTACCACTCTATACTTGTCAAGGACATTACGGACAATTATGGAGATTCGGACACTGAGAGCCCCTTGATATTATTACTCAATAGCCTCATACAAATCTTGAGCAAACACACAGATGGATTGATACTACAAATCTGTCAAGTCTTCAAACTCCTAATTGCGAGACAGTGGAAACAACCCCCCCCCCCATGAGGGTTGCACTGCTTAGCATGGTAGGACATATAGCCACTATGATATATATCACTGGCATATTTAATGATACATTACCTTAATTCTACAAGACCTGGGAGCCATGGTTTCATTTTTCCAATTCCTATACCCCAGGTTTGCAGTGAATTGGGAGTAAGATAATTGGATCAGGCTTCTCTAACCTTTTTCTACCCCTTTCTTGCCCTTCCCCATTTCTTCCCCAAAATCCTTTCCCAAGGCTATTCTCCCACAAATACAAAACAAAAAAACCCTGCATCATGACCTCATTTTTTTCTCCATTTAGGTTCACGTAGCTTAACATGACTTGTTCTTTGTTTTTCTGTCATTAGGATTGGATATTATTGTTAGGATCTTACCTGTTCCCCGCTCCGCTGCGCTGTCGGGTCTGGCAGCTTGTCATCTTCAGCGGTGAGCGCTCTCCCTGATGGCGCCGCTGCACTTCCGGATTCTCGCAACAGGGGTCATGTGACTCTGGGCGGGGAATTCAAAAACTACTTATTCCTGCTCTGACACGCTATCTGTGTCAGAGCAATGTGTTTCCTGTTCCTGTGTATATGACTCCTGTGACCCTGCTCCCTGTGTACTCCTATCTTCCTTTTACTCCTGTGTATCAACCTGGCTGTGACCTGACTATTCTTTGGCTTAATCCCTGGCACCGCGAATTGGACTGACCATCACGTGTACCGACCCGGCTGTGTTACCGACAACTCTCTGGATTTCCCTCTGGCACCGTATACCTGATACCTCCTGTGTACCGACCCGGCTGTGTTTCAACTCCTCTGGACTCATCTCCTGCTACGCACTCCACCGACTCCGTTTATCTAGCCGGTTACTGCTCCAGACCTTCACACCCTGGAATTCACGGTTAGTGCCTGTATTTACCTCACTTTGTCATATTGCCTATTTGACTAACCATCACTTAGAGCCTTCTCCCTTACGTCAGTAGGCTAACATGGGGGCTGTGACCTGCGGTTCTTCGGCAGCAAAGTCCACCCTACCTTGCGGTGGTTCTTGTTGAAGACCGGAAGGCCGTTAGACTCCGCGCCCTAGGTAAGCCTGTGCAAATACTGACTAAGGCATCTGAATCGTAACAGTTTTCTCTGACCCACTTATCTAACTGATGGAAGCGTCAGGAAATCCCTCCGCTAGGGAATTACTGGATCACTTAGCGGTTCGGGTTGAAGACCAGGGAAAGAATCAAGAACAGTTATTACAGATTCTGCAGACTTTGTCTAACAGGTTGGACATGCTCCAAGGTACGGTCTCTGCTCAAGCAGCTCATGTGGCAGCTCCTACTCTTCCGCCTGTTCCGGCTCCACAACCTGCTCCCTCTCAGAGCAGCCCTGCCTTTATTGCTCCAGCCGTCTCTCAACTCTGCATACCTAACCCACCTAAGTTCAATGGGGATCCTAAGGAATGCCGAGGGTTCTTGAACCAGTGTGCTATTCAATTTGAACTGCAGCCCGGAAACTTTCCTACAGAGAAAACTAAAGTCGCATATATAATCTCCTTATTGTCTGGTCAAGCGCTTGCCTGGGCTTCTCCTCTTTGGGAACATGATGACCCTATCCTTCATAATTGTGGCACTTTTCTGGAAACCTTCAAACGCATCTTTGATGAACCCGGACGTGTCTCCAGTGCTGCTTCAGGACTTCTCCGTCTACGCCAAGGTCCCCTTACTCTGGGCCAATACGCTCTCCAATTTCGCACTATGGCGGCTGAGCTATGTTGGAACAATGAAGCTTTGGTGGCCACGTTTTGGCAAGGCTTGTCAGATCGTATTAAGGATGAGTTAGCGGCCCGGGAGTTACCCACTACTCTGGACGAATTGATTTCTCTCTGTAACCAGATTGATATCCGGTTCCGTGAACGTACCCAAGAGAGAGAAAGTTCCCGTCGATCAACATTCCGCTTGGCACCCCGATTTCAGAGTCCAATTACTCCTGAGGAAGAGCCTATGCAGTTGGGAAGGGCACGTTTATCCCAGGAGGAAAGAGAGAGGCGATTCAAGAACCGTTTGTGCCTCTATTGCGGAGAACCCGGTCATGTTTTGAGCCAGTGTGGGAGGCGTCCGGGAAACGACCGGACCTAACTGATGTTGGAGAGGCTAAGTTAGGTAGGTCTATTCCCTTTCTGTGGATTCTAGTTTTTCTATCCAAGTCCTTCTGCGATATATTGATAAACAACTGTCTTTTCCAGCACTTATTGACTCCGGAGCAGCTGGGAATTTTCTACGAGCTGACATCGTAAAGAGGTTGTCGTTACCCATGCAACCATTGGATCCACCTGTCGCTATTACAGCTATAGACGGCAGCTGTATTATTGGAGGATCCATTAAGAACAGAACTGTCAACCTTTCTCTACGCATCGGAGCCTTACACACTGAGGAAATCTCCTTTTTAGTCATCCCAGATGCTATCAACCCTGTGATTTTAGGCCTACCTTGGCTCAGGCTTCACTCCCCCACTCTAGATTGGCAGAAGCCTGAAGTTCTTGCATGGGGTCCAGGATGTCATTCCAGATGTCTTCCCAGGATTCATAGGCCCGCTATGGCCGGTCCTCCCACATCCTCTGGTATTCCTCCTCAATACCATTCATTTTCTGACGTCTTTTGTGAAAAGGAGGCTTCCAAGTTACCCCCACACAGACCTTGGGATTGCGCCATTGAATTGTTGCCGGACAAGATACCATCCAGAGGACGTGTATTCCCATTATTTTTACCCGAATCAGATGCTATGTCCCTATATATCAAGGAGAATTTGAACAGGGGTTTTATCCGGAAATCCTCGTCACCAGCAGGAGCCGGTTTCTTTTTTGTAAAGAAAAAGGACGGCGAACTGCGTCCTTGTATAGACTATCGTGGTCTCAATGCCATGACTAAGAAGAACAGGTACCCCTTGCCTTTGAACTCTTTGATAGGGTCAAGGGAGCTTCTATATTTTCTAAACTTGATTTGAAAGGGGCCTACAATCTAATCTGTATCAAACAGAGGGATGAATGGAAGACAGCGTTCAATACGCACGATGGGCATTTTGAGTACCTAGTTTGGACTTTGCAACGCCCCTGCTGTTTTCCAAAATTTCATTAATGAGATTTTTCAAGACTTCCTGTATCAATTTGTTGTGATTTATCTGGATGATATCCTGATTTTTTTCTCGTGATATGGTTACTCATCGCCATCATGTCTCCTTAGTTCTTCAACGCCTTCGTTCACATCATCTATATTGTAATTTGGACAAGTGTGTTTTTGAAAAAACGCATCTTCCTTTTCTTGGTCATGTGGTTTCTGGCTCCGGATTACGTATGAACCCCGAGAAGTTGAAGGCAATTTCTGATTGGCCTCAACCGGTAGGTCTCAAGGCCACCCAGCGTTTCGTTGGATTTTCTAATTATTACCGCCACTTTATCAAAGGGTTTTCTTCCGTGATTGCACCCATCACCTCCTTGACCAAGAAGTCCGCCAACGCTAAAACCTGGCTGCCGGAGGCCATGGAAGCCTTCAAGTACCTTAAAGAAGCCTTCATCTCGGCTCCTATTCTTCAGCAACCGGATCCTTCCTTCCCTTTCTTCCTTGAGGTAGATGCATCCTCTACTGGAGTGGGAGCTATTTTGTCTCAGAAAAATTCTACTGGAAAGTTTTTTTCCTGTGGCTTCTTTTCTCGCAAATTTTCGGCTACCGAAAAAAACTATGGCATTGGAGATAGAGAACTTCTCGCTATCAAATTGGCCTTGGAAGCTTGGAGACACCATTTGGAAGGGGCCAGATTTCCTGTTACTATTTTTACAGATCACAAGAACTTGCTGTATTTACAAACTGCATCTTGTCTCAATCCTCGTCAGGCCAGATGGTCCCTATTTTTCTCCCGCTTCGATATGATCATTACCTTCAGACCAGGGTCCAAAAACAAGAAGGCTGACGCTCTCTCTCGTTCCTTCGACTCCATGGATAGAGAAGAAGAAGAAGGTTCTAGATCCATCCTAGATCCAGAATGTATTTTGGCTACTACTCCCACTCACTTTATCATTCCTCACGGGAAGACTTTGGTTCCTCCACATCTCCAATCAAAACTCCTTAAATGGGCTCATACCTCCCATTTTTCTGGTCATGCCGATATAAAGAAAACCTTGGAATTTATCTCCCGTGGTTATTGGTGGCCGCCTATCCACTCAGACGTTCCACAGTTTGTGACGGCATGTTCCACTTGTGCTCAGCACAAAGTCCCTCGTCAAGCTCCATACGGTCTGCTGCAACCTCTACCAATTCCAGATCGACCTTGGAGTCATCTCTCCATGGATTTTATCACAGATTTACCCTCCTCCAGAGGTTTCTCAGTAGTATGGGTGGTCACTGATCGCCTTTCCCGGGCCGCTCATTTTGTGGCATTAAAAGGTCTCCCTTCTGCTCCTGTTCTGGCTCAACTCTTCATCAAAGAGATTTTCCGCCTACATGGCTGTCCAGATGTTATCGTTTCTGATCGGGGAACTCAGTTCATGGCAAGATTTTGGAGGGCTTTTTCTCGCCTCTGTGGTATTAAGTTGAATTTCTCCTCTGCATATCATCCTCAAAGTAATGGTCTCACTGAAAGGACGAATCAAGAATTGGAGAAATTTCTCAGATGTTTCATTTCAGCTAAACATGATTGGGTCGATTTATTACCTTGGGCAGAATTCGCTCACAATAATAATTCGCATGCTTCTACCTCCACTTCTCCCTTTTTTGCTCTTCAGGGATTTCATCCTAAAGTTCCACCCTTCAAGGATCTACCCGCTTCTGGAGTTTCTGCAGTTGATTCCCTTCTATCAGACTTCTCGGCTAGGTGGGATCTTATTAAACGCAAATTGCTTCACACCTCTGCCATCAGTAAAAAAGCATTTGACAAAAGAAGAAGACCATCTCCATTACTTGCTCCTGGTGACAAAGTATGGTTGTCTACGAAGAATCTTCGCTTGCTGGTTCCCTCTAGGAAATTTGCTCCCCGATTTATTGGCCCCTTCAAGATCATAGAGGTCGTTAATCCGGTGGCCTTTAGATTAAAGTTACCTCCTACCTTGAGGATTCCCAATATGTTCCACATTTCCCTTCTCAAGCCACTTGTTATTAACAAATTTTTCTCTTTACCAAGACCTCCTGCTGCCATCTCTACGCCAGATCAGGAATTCGAGGTTAAAGAGATTCTAAACTCTCGTATCTCCAGAGGTTCCTTACAGTTCCTGGTTGATTGGAAAGGATACGGCCCGGAGGAACGTTCTTGGATTCCTGCAAGAGATCTTCATGCTCCAAACTTGTTAAAAAAATTCCATGCCAAGTTCCCTCAAAAGCCTTATAGGTTGTCTGGAGGCCACCCTTGAGGGGAGGGGTACTGTTAGGATCTTACCTGTGTTTCAACTCCTCTGGACTCATCTCCTGCTACGGACTCCACCGACTCCGTTTATCTAGCCGGTTACTGCTCCAGACCTTCACACCCTGGAATTCACGGTTAGTGCCTGTATTTACCACACTTTGTCATATTGCCTATTTGACTACCCATCACTTAGAGCCTTCTCCCTTATATCAGTAGGCTATCTGCCATGTGCTGTAATGCGGACACTTCTCAGATGTTCCCTGTTTGTGTCTATGTTCTTATTTATGATGCAGCTCAAAAAAAAAATCATGGAGTTTAATATGAGAAATAGTAACAATATTTTTGGAATAAAAATGTTGATACCAAACTATCATGAACATAAATGCAAAAAATCTCTTTAAAATAAAATTAACTTTTCAGGTAACCTGATGCTTGGGGGGAGGGTAGATGGTGGGCCGTACCTCCATAGGAGACTGACCCCCACCAAAAATGTCAATTTCTAAAATCAATACATAACTTCTAAACTCTTTTCTTGCACAACCCCCCCCCCCCCCCCCCATGCCCTCCCTGTGACATCAAGGCAATAGGGTGTATTGGTAAGCTAATATGTTTTGGAACTGCTTTATTGCCCTCTGTTCCAAAACAGTTCTAGTAATGAGTTCCTTATTTTTTATATCTCTGTTATGGAACATTGCAGAGATAAAACATTTAACATAGCATGATTTTAAGCACATATGCATATAAAACATGACTATGTTATCACTAAAACTTTTTATGGGGCCAATATATATTGATGGTACTGTATATGCCTACTTCCACTGGTTACACATTTATACAGAGGTATTCTCAAACATGGATTATGGAAAGTAGTGCTTTAATGAGTTATGTTTCCTATAAGAAAACATAATAAACTTGGAGTGACCTCAAATATGGTCTTTTCTAGGGAATTATATTTCACAATCTTTAACAACTGTGGGCTTGGCAATAAACAACACATGATTGACTGGCTGTCTGTGACACTATGCATCTCTGAATAAGCAATCAAAGGCAAGAGACAAACCAAGCTTCTGAAGCATACATCATAATACATTTAGCCGTTGTTTGCTTACAAACAGTGATTTTCTGGGAACCGTGTTAATCAAAGCAACTCATGTTTCGGGTGTGATAATGGCCACATTAATATATTATGTTCCTAATTATCTTGATTAGGACATAATCAGTACAATTTCAGCTGAGCTATAAGAGAGGTGGGTCCATCAAAGAATAACATTACAATAGCATGATTATAAAGGCATATACCGTAACCAGTATGGGCGTTAAGGTCATTCTCAAGGGTTGTAATATACAAATTGTAGTAGCTGCTGAATATGCCCGTTGATGTCAAACTGAAGACTTTCTTAATTAGTCAGACCAAGTGATATTTCAATTATTAGTAAACAAACAAGAACAATAAGCAATAGAAAATAGTATATACCGTTTAATAGTAAGAACATTTTTGTTTGAGAATGAAAATCAAAGAAACACATGCCACTTGCATTCACAGTTAATACTACAACTACAATTCAATGGATTTCTGTACAAATGGGGGCATATCTGAAAATGTTGGCTCTGATGTCAGATTCAACTAGTTCTAAGACAATAACATCTCAATTAGCTGGTGGAAATGTGTCCTGCTGCAGTAAAATATATTGCCATGGAATAATGTACTTCTTTTAGGGTTCCTTAACTTTGTTATCTTGCTTATCCTTAAAGTTTGTGGGCATCCTACATATATGTTGAAGCAGGAACATTGCAACATGTAACCAACTCTTATGCACAAGCAATTGAATTGATTTTTTTTAATCTTGTTACCAGAGGAAATTAAATATGATTGTATATTATTAGTACATTGTGCACGATGATCACATTCAGAATTCTCTGAAAGGGGTGAATGCAATAAATAAATAATTTTCAGTTGAACCTGCAAACTTGCAAAGGTCATGTAGATCCCATTTATGATGGCAGTTCTAAAAGCACAATAACGGCATGCTCTGGGCCTCATCATTTTAATGCAAGACGGACAATTAAGAGCAATTGACCAAATAGAAATATATAGCATTACTGTATATTTTGCAACTTTTAAAATACATTTTCAGAGCTCCAATGTTCCGTATTCCCCATTTTTCACTACAATAATTAACAGCTTATGTACAACTCCTCATTTATTTGTATTTAAACTAGTGATAAGCACAGGTTATGCAATTTGGATATCACATTTATTTTCTTCATTTGTCATTCAAAATATTGCTTTTAATGTAATTTCATGGAGGTATTTTAAAATAAACGGGCCCCCTAATTGCCTTATATAACATAATACATTTAATGCATTCCTTTATCCACTGAGTCCATTTGAGATACTATTCCTTGGTCATGAGATCTTTATGTTTAGGTTCTCATAGAAGAAGATCTTTGTATACTTTATTACATTTGGGGTCCTAACAATTTGTGGAGATATGTTTTCTAGAAGAAACATATTACAGATCAACATGTTCTTCAGCTAAAACCCTGGGCTCCAAAATACTCAGCAAGCACAGTATAATGCAAACTGAAAGCAAGCTAATCCTTGGATTTATTAAAGGTATTTGCTGTAAAGCTCTTTATCTTTGTCAGCACATCTGTTAGAAGATTGCTGGTGTTAAATGGTGATTTTGTAGCCTTAGAAATACATTTGGAAAACTGAAAAGAATCAAACTCAAGTTTCAGTGAACTTTATTAGTAGAATAATTATATTTAACAGGACATAACACAAAGTAAAATGCAAGCTGCTTTAAACAAATGCGATACTAAAGGCATTCATATATAGGAGCTCATCAGATCTGGAGATATTTTTGTTACAAAGTTTATCATGTTAGTGGAATTTTTCCTATTATCACCAGATCTCCTGCTAATAAAATCATTGAAGAGTACCACAATCAGTCTATATTAGCCTACAGAGACAGATGTGACTGTAGTGTTATGCACTGTCAGTGATTATAGCTCCTAAGGAATATGTGGAGTATAAAATGACTGGGTGTATTGTGTTTTTTTTTGTGTGTGTGTAAATATAAAAAGTTTGTAGCTCAGGCTGCTCTTATAAGAGCACTTGTGTTTAAGAGATGGGTCTTATTGGTTGTAACCTCTGCGGTTTTTCCTGCTCCCTTTATTGGAGTGTGGTGAGCAGCTGCCAGCTTGTGTTCTGTGGCTGTGCCTTCCACTCCTCACTTCCGGTTTCTCTGTGGAACGCACAGGCTTCCGGTTTTCACGATCAGCAGTTTCTCAGTTTTTTGATGCAGGGGGATGTGTAGAGATGGCACAGTGCATACAAATAGCTCAATCTTGGATAACTGTGGTAATTCAAAAGCTAATACACACTGGTGAGCAAATTACCCACTTCCCATTTGGGAATATAGTCACGAAATATAACAATGGATTATTCTTTTGAGGCAAAATTGAAATGAGTACACCCTAAATTCTTTAATAATCTGTTGGAGGTCAATCTGGTGCCAACAGCTGCAATATAAGCAATGTGGAGCTTGTGCTGTGTACATACAGAGAAAAACATTCTGACCTTGGAAACAATCCCAGGGGCTATAGAGTTTTCTAAGGACCTTCCAGGTTCCAGCTGCAACACCACCAGCTAGAAACAATGGCCTTTGAGAAAAATCCCACAAATACGATAGTATGAAGAAAAGTTTTTCAGAGATTAAATGATTTTAAATGTCCTTGTAAGACACCCAGGGAGCTAAGCAAAGGGGGCATCAAAGTAACCCCAAAACTGCACATCAAGTCATGGTAAATATAACAAGCTCAGGCAAATTGCAGAAAAATACAACTTTGGGTCCGGAGACTGTGGGGAATATTGACATTTACTTTTGAGGTATATGAGCAGAGTAAGCATAAAATAGAAAAATATAACAAGGATCAAAAGAATCAAAGACCCAACAAAGCAAACATTATTATATGAACCTGTCTCCCAAAGCTACTCAACCCACTTGTCCCCTAACCTTCCCCCCAAACTGAAGAGACACAATATTTCAGTCAATATGTTTTATTAAAACAAATCTAAAACATAGAAGAAACAACTTTATATGTAGCAAAGATCAAATGCTGACAAAGAAAAATGTTAATACAGCAATCAACAAAGGGTTTAAAACAATGCAGTTGACAATGTAAAGTAAAATAAAAATGCAACAGCTTTTGGAAGTAGTAAGCCAATTCTGACATCTGTGAAAGAGTCAAACAGTGCAGAGATACCAAATATGAAAAACAAAACCAATAAATATCAAAGGTTAAACATCCTCGAGGGGAGAGAAGGTGGCAATGCAAAAAATAAAAGAAGACCAGACATGAGAATAACTTGTATATTTAAACAAAACCATGGAGGAAGGATCAAATGACTCCTGCAGAGTCAAAGAGTACTTCTATATCCAGAGAACTAGGGTTGATCTCTGAGACCTTTGCCTGTATTGAAGAGAGATGCAAATAAAGCTGGGTACACACTACAGAAAATTTCTCCGGATGTGATATCTTTAAAGATCTGAAAGTCCAGCACAGCATGCCGATTCATGCGTACACACTTTCACAATTTAATGTCAGATCTGTGGTTTTTGTCTGTGATAACCATTGGCTCAAATTTTTATGACTTTGTGCACACTCGTGCACACTCTACAGACTCTACCGTCCCTGCAACAATATGCATAATTTAAATAAAGGGCTGAATCTCAGTGCACACAACGCCCATAAATAAACATCCAGGAAAAGGAAATACCACCATCGCCAGTCACTGCTTTGTTATTATTTGTGTATAGTGTACTTTTGGCAACTCTATTTACAACTGTACACTTGTTACAATTTATTGTAATATAATGAGCCGCTCAAATAAATGAAAAGCTTGTGCTTAGTTGCTGATCGCCATGACAGCAATGCTGCAAACAACATCATAGATTTAAATATACACGTTCACAAATGGGTCACTGTTGGAGGAATTGTCAGCAGAATTGTCGTACAGATGGCCGTGAGTGCATAAACACTGTAGAATTGACACAACATTGTTCCATCGCTTATAGCTATTTTTAGGAAGATTGTAAAATCAAATCAAAAGATATGATGTGCTTTAGTGCGACAAAGCATGATTGTTGGAGCGTACACTCCAATGCAATATTGGACTTAATGGTCGTTTATCGTGTAATCGGCCAAACAATTGGTGATCTGACAATTCGTCTATTGATAAATATGGGTCTAGGTCCGCTCTGCTCTAATAGACAGTATAAAGTCACAAAAGAATACACAGAAAAAAAACTATGCAATTAATGTAATCTGCTAATAATCTAGTAATTAATGACAAAACATAAAAATAAAAAAAAAATTGCCCCTCTTAACATAAAATGCATTCATTTGGATGTTATTAATGTCTACTATACATAAAATATTTTTTACAGATACTCTTGATTGCAAACACATGTTCTAGTTTGCATACATAGTTGTCATCACTAGTTACTGCCACTTACAGACTTGTAGCTGCTGGTGCAAGTGATACGCCT
The DNA here is from genome assembly GCF_038048845.1 of Mixophyes fleayi. Taxonomy (NCBI): domain Eukaryota; kingdom Metazoa; phylum Chordata; class Amphibia; order Anura; family Limnodynastidae; genus Mixophyes; species Mixophyes fleayi. Next base: position 372,431,234 of record NC_134402.1, read on the forward strand.
AAATATCACATGCCTTAGAGATGCCCAAAGCTTGAATTGATTGGACCATGCCACATGCGCTGATGCCTTACTATACACTGACTATGTGCATAACACCAGTCTCATCCCCGTTCCACCCATGAAATCGTAGGGTCCTTTGCGCTCAAAATTGAATTGGGCGTTGCTGCGTCCTCTGGTGTATGGTTTGTTTCTGGGCACGTGCAGCGCGATTTTACACAAAATATGGCACATATCTGCATTTACGTTTCTTGATGATTCAGGCCCTAAGTAACTATGAGTCTGTATAACTAGAGGCATGAATGATAATTAGAAGAAGTGATGGGGAGTATTATGAAGAAAAAATGTAAAGGCAAGGACATAAAATAATATATACTACTATGGAAGATAATGTTATACAATGAAAATAATATAGAGAATTATAGTGACCGTAGAATCAAAGTACCCACAAAGGATAATATGTTGTTTATTTTGTAAGGCGAGTCCCACAGTGTGAGTACTGAAACATGGTAGCTGAAAAGGATAAATCTATAATATGGATGACAATTGATGCAAACAATGAAAACAATGAAACAGATTTAACAAGTCAATGAATTTTATTATAATATTACTAAATAACAAAGGCAACATTTCCAAAACTCAAAGATTTGCTAAAGGAGTAGCAATATGACTGATACACCACCCTGGTTCTGGGGAGGAAAAATAAGTCTGGCCACTCACCTGACCCCTATCAGAACTGCAGGAAGGGGCAGTTGATTGTAAGACTGAGCAACCTGTATGGCACAGAAAGTGAGGGCATCCGTGGCATCGTTAGAGCATTTTGCTGGGATCACCTTTCTGAAACTAGACAAATATAGGATAGACAAGTATCTGTAGGTAGTTTATATAATTACAGGTAAAGTCAAAGAGGTAATAAACACTCTGAATATTAGAAGTAAGATTTGGCCTATGTAATTACACCTCCTGAAATTGGGAGCTTAAATTCCTCCTTCCTTGTTGCCTCCCTACCCTCCTCTTTTCAATTTGCTTCAATCTCTTCCCTTATCACCTTACTCTTGCCATCCTTGCAATTGCCCAGTCATTTCCCTTTCTAATATGACTTGATTTAGCTCACTCTTCTTGTATTAATTACCCACACATTTTTTAGTTCTATTTGTGCTTTGTAATTTTTGTGAACTTTTGTCTGTTTTTGTAAACTATCTCTGCCTTGTTCGTACTACTATCATGTACGACACTGCAGAACTTTGTGGCATCCTCTGAATAAAAGCTAACAATAATAATAATAACAATAATAATAATAATACTGGGGGCCTTATCTGCCAAAGTAAAGAAATTAAAAAGTTGAAAGTGAGGGAAAAGGTAAACCATTGTTAGTCTGAAAACCAAATGATAGGAGTAAATAATGGTGCTTCTACCTTTGAGAAGAGAGGTCAACACAGAGTGAATAAAGCCTAGTTGTTAAAAAAAAAAAGTCCTATACATTCAAGTGCCCATGTAAAACAGTCTGCAATAGTCTCTTAATGATGTTATACTTAAATCCAATGATGTTCACTTAATTTTTCTGTATTAAGGTGTTATTAAAGTCTTACTTGATCCCAGTGTAAAAGTCAAATAATTGGATGAAGTAAATCAGATTGATTAATATTGTTTTATCATGCGATTGAGATTAGTACACCACATGTTATGACGAAATCGCACGGATAAATAACGCACACATATATTTACACTCACACTTTCATTATGTAAATAGTTCACCTTAATAAAGTTCTAACACACAGTCTTTTATAATCAAATGTAATAAATTTAATAGGTTAATGTAATAATGTTAAAACCACTTTGTTGATATTTAAGATTCAGGATATAGAAAACATATTTATATATACAAGTTTAGTGCCATTCTAATCCACTTTTCACCATCATACATCCGATACTATTGGCTAAGCGATTGCACCTTGCGTATGCAAGTTATGGATGATAGAAGATTAATGGTCAAAATGATAGTGTGTGTGTAATGATACTAGACCAGTTTAAACCAGCTTTTCAGAGGGAAGACACATAGGCAGCTGTTGGAGAGTTGACCCCACCCTTGGAGGGCATTGTTTGAACCGACCTATGTCCTGCATTACACTGGACTGTCTTGAATCCTGACATTGCTACTGTTTTTTATGTACCACAAACTGTATATAAACCAGGCACTGAGACCATCATACAGTCTACTTGAACACAGACTTCAGGATTGAAAGACTGTATGTTGGATCCAAAGCGCTTGCGTATGTATCGGCTGTACTTTATTTATTGAATTGTTATTTGTTGCATCTTGCTATTAAATCTCTTTGTGTGTTGGAACCACACAAATCGCAGTGGACAATGTTTTATAGGTAAGCGACGAAATGACTTTAATCTCAGTTTTCCTCTTTGTTAGCTTTCTATGTTTCTTGCTGGAAGGGCTATGCAATGTCTTTTTAGATGCTCTAGGGAAAACTCCTTTTTTAGGGTAATATGACCTACAAACTAAAGAGGGATAGAGGACTGGATATCTCATTTCATTAATGACTGGTTAAGGGAAGGCAAAGTGAAGAACTTCCAAGTGCTGCATGACTATCTCCTGCAATATACTCCTTTTCTGAGTTCTTTGATGTATTCACAAATAACAGAAGGGCAGCTCAAAACTATTCTGAGGATGGTGTTGGAGAGGAGTATTTTGTTGCTCTTATTGTTGTAAACCACTGGCACTGAGCGCTGTAGGGAAGGTATTGCTTTTGAAAACTTACTGAAAAAATCTTCAAAATACTGAGTCATCTGGCTTGATGTCCATTTGAGACTCTACATGTGAAATTTGAAATCTAATATTGCGAGTGCTCAAAATTGTACACAGGAGTAATGTCTAGTGGATGTGAAAAGTATTGACCATCTTCTTCTCTGATGAATTTTATAAAAGAGTATGTGGTACCCTGTCTATTTTTTGTCTTACTTGGTCTAGTCCCCTAGATTGAGTGCAGGGCCGGACTGGGACTAAAAATCAGCCCTGGCATTTAAAGCACACAGGCCCTCATCTGTTGATGGGCAGGAAACAAACAGTGTCGCCACAGAGCGGTGGAGCCACCAAGGGAGTGGCCACATTGTGCTGGGGGTGTGGTCAACATAGGGTGCTGAAACATACATTATAATAACAAATTACATTTATAATGCCATCCCCAGCCACATCACGCCAATCCCCCAGGCACATTATTACACTCCCAGTCCACTGTACTTATCTATCCATCTGGATGGGAACTTCCTGTAGAGTGAGCAGGGAAGCTCTTAGAATCATGAGATTTCCAAATTTTGTGATACTTAGAGCTCCTCAGCTAGCTCTGCAGGCTGTGTCCTATCCTAGGACTGGGAGCAGCTATTAGCTTTCTCCTGCTAACCAAAGCTGGATCAAGGCTTGTGGGGCCCGGGATATTTAAGAAAGGGGGTCCCTATTATGTAACATGTTTATCATTTGAAACAAATACACAGACAATACTGTGTGCACTACTGTTAGGTTGACGCAGCTCTGCCTTTACAAGCAGTACAGTGTGAAGCTCCCAACTGTCCTTTTAGTCGGACCAAATCCTGATTAAGCGAGACAGTGACTCAAATTTGTTACTGCCCCACCAGATCCAGGACAGTTGGAAGACTGTCCTGCTCTCTTCTACTGTTCTTGTCACTTTCATCACCTGTGACTGCTGGTTTCTTTAGATCAGTTGCTGCTTGTCTGGATCATGGAATCTTGGAGACTCTTTTTGGGGGAAAAAATGGGTACATGAAACTTAGAAAATTCCAACCAGCCCCGGTGTTAAAGCAGAAGCACCAACTTTTATAATTAGGCCTCCCTCAACCCCCAACATTAAAATAACAGTACTCACATTTAATAAATAGACTGATTTCCCTCCAACCAGCCCCAACATTAAATTAATAGTATACACATTTAATAAATAAACCTATTTTCCTCCCTCCAAACAGCCCCAGCAATAAATAAATAGCAAATATGTTTAATAAATATAACCATTTCCCACAACCATCCCCGGCATTAAATAATTCATTTTCACATTTAATAAATAGCCCACCTCCCCAAACCCAACCCCATATTTAATTAATAGTCCCAAACAACCCCAGCATTAAATTGATAGGCCCCACTATTAAATTAAATAGCCCCAGCATCACCAACAAATAAATTAATAGCCCTCCACCCTCATCCCACAATTAAATTAACCTCCTAACATAAATTAGTCCACCTCCCATCCTCATTACATTAATATACCCCCCTCGCACTTACCTCCTTTCACCAGCACTAGTGCACCCAGGTTTGTGAGGAGTTAGAAACATCACTTCCATTAAATATTAAAATATTGCACTGTTCTGCCTCATTTATGGCTCAAAGTTAACAGGCCTGATGTCCCCTAACTCTCATATATTTGTTACATGTGTGTTTGAAGGTATTTTTACATAGGGCAAAGTGCAACTGGAAGATGCAAAATGCATCTCATTATAAAGTATAGGACAAAACCCAATCTCCACCGGCTGAGAGCTGGTACAAATATTGTGGTGTTGCAGAGTGAAGTGATTTTAATGATCTTGATCTACAAAAGGAAATGTGTTTATGTAATGTTAAAACTACAAAGGTGTGCCTACTGCATACTTCGCAACTGCTCCCATCGACCACTGAAAACCTCTATTCATTTGTAAATGTTGCCATCTTTCACTGAAAACCTATACACTTTGATGGATATAGAAATGCACCAGGGCAAATCGAGGTGCATGGTGTCAGAGGAATCTGCACTGTGCCTTTGGAATCAGGGAGAGTATCTGTCTAGTTCAGAGCATGGGCCTACATTGTCAGCTGTCATATCAATAATGTGCCATGTGAGTTACACACTTCTAGTTGGCCCAGTCTCCTCCTCTTCCTCATAATTGTGTTTAATTTGTGAACAATTGAGTTTTGAATAAAAAGCCATATACTGGGGCACATAGTCTTGGGCACTTGTTAAAGAGATGCTCATTAGCTAAAACATTGAATTTTTCTGTAATTGGAAACACTTATGAAACTCAGTGACTATTTAGCATAAACAGTATCAAATGCTTTGTGTTATGATGCTATAACAGCAATATTGGAAATAACAGGCACCAAAATAGGCAATATCGGGGGTAATATCACTATTTGAGTGATAATACCTAATGAAGTCCGATTCTGTGCCATTTGTTTTTCACATACATATTATTGGTTATTTAAATAACCAATTCACAATCACTGCTTACACATCTCTTGGCATATACTACAGACAACTTATACTCACTTCTTGTGAAAGTTCTGGCCTCTGCAGTCTTGTCTGGTTCACTAGCCTTGAATACATTTAATAATACATGACTTCTAACAAGAGTGCGCCGTCCGGAATTGAATCTGCGGTATGCGTTCCACAGTGGAACGCAGCCCGAATTCCTGGTTAACAAGCTCTTCCTGTGTTGCGTATATGCAAAAACAGCATAAAGTAAGGCGGCTGGTCCCGGAGATGGGGCCAGTCACCAAGGAATAGTGACGGACAGGCCCAAAATAGTTTTTTCCTGGCCAAGCCCGACCCTGGTGCCGGGAGATGCAGATGCTGGGGCGGCCAGATGGGCCCATTTAGCCATCGGCCCTTCTGGCATTTGCCAGAAGTGCCAGATGGCCAGTCCGCCCCTGATTGAGTGTGTGGACCTCAAAAGCTTACTTGGTCTACCAAGGCCAAGTTGTTGGGAAGATGCAGCAAGAAATACAAAAGGACCAAGGGGTATATTTACTAAACTGCAGGTTTGAAAAAGTGGAGATGTTGTTTATAGCAACCAATCAGACTTTAGGTATCATCTATTTAGTACATTCTACAAAATGACAGATAGAATCTGATTAGTTGCTATAGGCAACATTTTCACTCTTTTAAACCCACAGTTTAGTAAATATACCCCCCAAGTCAAAGAAAGCAAAAATTTGTCTTACCTTTCGAATCAGAGAGTACTTGATCTCCAATATAGATGTTGATGGAATACATATTCAAACAAGACTTTTAATTACAACTGTTTTATACAAGACAACTTGCATTTTAGTTTTAGTACAGTACTTTTATTACAGTATATTTTGTGGTGCATATTCTGTATAGTATTAGATATCAATATAATTTGTGGGGAAAGGTCACCTTTTATATGAATTATATTTAAAAATGAGAACCCATGCTTAGAAGTGAAATCTTAAATTAAGCGAAAATATATTTTCTAGTTGAACACTTCAGTTACATCTACTTTAATATCCATTACTTATGCTAAAACCAATTTGTACAATCATTTTATTTTTCTGTATTATTTCCTTGTAATGTGTTATTTTAGAACATATACTTAAGATGTCTTTTTTTTCTTGTTAATTCATTTGCCAGCCTGTATGTCAAAGACTGATTAAAAGTAGTTTGTTCAGTCAGAACAACTGAAGTGTTTAAACAAGGAAGTCTGTGTTTATTCAAGAGAATGGAGAAAATCTTACCCTGACAGATTGTACTAAAAAAACAGGATAGACATTTTACAACATTAACATCTAAATTTGTCTTCAGGCTGCTTTGATTTTTTTCAGTTTTATTCGTAAAATTCTCTTTGTGTTTATAGCTTTGAGCTGATTCTTAGACTCTTATGCATTTACTTATATGTATTTAGCATGGATTCACCCTTGTAATGATGTAGCAAATTGTACCAAGGGTTATGTTATTAATTGGTGTTTGCTAATACATATTAAATAAATAAAAATAAGCCAATCAGCTTTCATATATATAAACCTCATTGAAAAATAATTGTTCTACAGTTCTAAAACATTGGAATAAATAAAATACTTGGCTCAGCATTACGACTGGAGTGTGGGAGTAATTTCTTTAGTTGATGTGCAATTCTTTCTCCATGGCAAGTACTTTTTAAGTTTGTATATTTTCTTTTGTAATAGATTTGCTCTACTATTTATGGCATTTTGCACCCACCATGATGGCTATCCACTGATATCATCTTTATTTAATTTAGAATTAGATATTGGCTTGCTAAATTCTAATACAGCACATAAAATATAGAATGGCCTAGGACCCCAATTATTTATGGGTCACCGAAGATACATAAGGGCATTTGTCACGTTGCTCTATTGTTAAACAGTTACTGATTTTTCAATCGACACTTCTGTTTTTTTTAAGTAAGTTACATGGAATGCAATCTTTTGAGACAAGCTTTTCTGGGTATGTTCTTGCCTACTAATATTTCAACTAAGACAGGTTATTGGCTTGTAAACAGTTGTTGGAGAAATTACACAGGGGTTCCCCACCTTCTAAATGTATGTTAACTTGACATGAAAAAGTGCTTACTAATAATATATTACAATTGGAGAATTGTTTTTTTTCAGCGATGGTGCAGTACCTTAAATAGGTAGTGTGGCTGCACATTTTTCCCCAAACTCTTTATGAAATATAATTTAAATATTATTCCTTCATCTTTTGTGCAGTCACTTGGTTTTTGACACCTTATTGGTGATTTGTCTGTTTGTTATCGAACATCTTCTTTAGATATATGGTTATTTTTAAGGGACATATTTATTTGCACTTTTATTTTATTTTTTTAAAATATTTAATAGTTTATCTTCTTGTTGTTTTGACGTTTCCATTCATCTAGTTGAAGTTTGGGAAAACTATCTGTTTTCTATTGTTACCTAATAAATGTTAAAAATATAAGATTTTAATATTTATCACTCACAACCCAATATAGAAGGTACTATAACTACATTTACACCATTCATTTCTTTAGGTGCAACATTTTTCTCCTCGGATTAAGTTCATTCCTACAGTAGCCCAAGATTATCTGTCATTTTTAGACATTTGGGTTTGTTATCAGCAGCAAACTATGCAATTCTATCTTCCATAGGTATACTCATAGAAACATTATGAGATGTGGTACCTCCCAGAGGCATCTGAACTATATTTACCCATATCTAAACTTTTCTAGGTTTTTAGATTTTGTACAAATTTAAGATAAGTGTGACAAGCAGATTGAAATTATGCATAAAATCTAAATTAAACACTGTACAGATGTCCATTCTGTCTTTGTATGCAACAGTATGTCAAGATGCATGTACATCCATGCTCAATGTGACTCCCTTGTAAAAGAATAACTTGGTAGATAAACCAGTAAATATATAAAATAAATGGCAAATACATGAGACCCTTAAAATGTCAATTTATCAAAATAAGATACATATATGTGAACATATTGTATACAGTTGTATAGCATTTGCTTGTATGTATGTAAGAAAGTATAAAAGGAATTTATGAATATGCTACATTGTGTAACATATATAATTGGTAATTGTAAAATAAAAATAGAGAAAAAAAAAAGCCAGCGCTCAGTATATCCCATATTATATATGGTCCAACTGTATGGCAATATAAATGCCCATATATGTATACAAAATAAAAGAGACAGTTGTCAGCGCTTATCCTTTACACTGCATATCTGTGTGTATCTAGCAAAATGAAAACATGAGGTATTAGTTCATATTTTGATCAAAACTTTTAAGCCTGCATCCCATCATCAAGCGCACCTCATTATATGCAGGTCCTACACTAACCTATATGCTTTAAACACCATTACAATACTGTTAAAATCAGATGCACTCACCTCCCAGGTAAGGGGTTTACATCTAGCTAGGACTGGCTTGTGGGTCACACTCAAGTGTGCCTTAAATAGGCTTGATGGACAGCTGCTATGAAAATAAGGCAATATTTTGAAACAAAAACTGAGAAAAAACAAGCCCGCGCTCGGTATATCCCATATTATATATGGTACCAGCTGCATGGCAATAAGCCCGCTCTCAGTATATCCCATATTGTATATGGTACCAGGCAGCTGCATGGCAATATAAATGCCCATATATGTATACCAAACAAAAAAAGACAGTAGTCAGCGCTTGTCCTTTACACTGAATATCTGTGTGTATCTAGCAAAATGAAAACACGAGGTATTAGTTCATATTTTGATAAATTTGGACTTAGTAGCACTCACCTCTTATAGCTTAAATATAGAGGTATGTTGTGAAAGTTGATTGGATTTTTATTTAAATTTACCCAGTTTTTTCAGTATGTGGAAATCGGGAGCTAAGCATGGTATTTCCAAGGATCTTTGAAAAATTTGGTGGAAGTTTCTGTGATACAAACTTTGAGTTACACTTTTGATTCACCATCCCGCGGTATGTCTTTGTCACACACCAGACTGTGAGTGCTTCTTCCCGTGTGTTTAGGAACCGTGGCCGTCCACCATCCTGAGGGTCTGCGCATACGCAGCCCTTTCAAAACCTTCAGTACCTGTCCCTTTACTTAATTGGCTGATCAGGCAACACTCTCTATTTAAAGCACCTGCTGTCCATACCTCGTGGCCTGATCTTGGAGTCCCATGAGCCTCTGAAGGTGTTCCTGTGTTTCCTCGTGTATTCAGCGCTGCTGATTCCTGTGGTTTCCAGACCACTTCTACTCCTGTGGTTTCATCGTGACTGTTAGCTGATTCCTATCCGCTGCCTCCGTGCACTACAGTCCTCAGACCACTTCAACTCTCCTGTGTTTCATCGTGACTGTTAGCTGATTCCTATCCGCTGCCTCCGTGCACTACAGTCCTCAGACCACTTCAACTCTCCTGTGTTTCATCGTGACTGTTAGCTGATTCCTATCCGCTGCCTCCGTGCACTACAGTCCTCAGACCACTTCAACTCTCCTGTGTTTCATCGAGACTGTTTGGCTGATTCCTATCCGCTGCCTCCGTGCGCTACAGTCTTCAGCTCATCTCAACTCTCCTGTGTTTCCTCGAGACTGCTACAACTGATTCCTATCCGCTGCTCTCCGTGCTCAACAGTTCCAGCTCAGCTCTACTCTCCCGTGTTTCATCGTGGCTGCACCTGCTGGTTGCTATCCGCTACCTCCGTGTACCTGCAGAGTCCTGCTGGCTGCTACTCCTCAGTTCTACTCGTGTCTGCAACAGCTGATCCGCTCTCCGTGCTTCTCAGTGTTCCTGCTGGTGTCTACTCGCCAGCCTGCATCGGATCTGCGCCTCACTGCTTTCATCCCGTCTAGACCATCGCTACTCTTCAGGGTCCTCCAGGAGTCCAGTTCTACATACTACTGCTTCCTGAGTATTTGTTCCCCTGCTGGTCTACCTACCTGTGCGCTGCACCTACTTGATTACCGCTTCACCCTCCAGGGACTTCACATCCTGCCGGCCTCCAGCCGTTCAGGTATCTCTGCACTCCTGTCTGACAGCCTGCTCCTGAACCACGGTATGCATACTTCTCATTGACTGTGCTGGTGTATTGCATATCTTGCTGGACTGAGTTGTTCTCCTCTGGAGCTTACTATCCGCTGAGACTTTTGCCATCATTGACTGTGTTATCTTTTGCCCGGATAGTTTCTATGACTTTGTATTATTGCAGTGCTGTTCAGTCATTATTATATTGTGCATGTCATTGTGGATCAAGTTCAAGGTGCCCGTGTATCCTCTGTATTGCAGTCTCTCCCCGTGCTCCTCCTCACTCATATATTCAGTGGTACAACTTGCTAGAGGCAGACCACTGATTCCTGTTTCCTGTGTCACCTGTGCCAGTGTCCTCTCACATAGCAGTGGTGCAACTTGCTAACGCAGACCACTGACTCCCCGGATACCTTCACCTGGATTCTATTCCTTCACCCAGACAGTGGTACAACTTGCTAAACGCAGACCGCTGACTCTCATCACCTCCTCGTTTCTGTTGGACATTCCTCCTCACTATAGCAGTGGTACAACTTGCTACCGCAGACCACTGACTACCCTCACGTGTCCTTTGTCCATTCAGTTCCTCGTGTATTTCTACATATATATTACCAGTGCTGCTAGTCATAGACTTTCCCGAGCATCTCTATCATCTGCTGTCTCCTGTTCCGTGATCACCCCGCTACCAGAGTACCATATTACCACCTATACTGCTCTGGTAAGCTTATCACCTGGTGATCCCTGGGTAAAGACTCCTAGTGCCCGTGACAGTCTTTCCGCACTGTCTTTTTTAAATGTACATTTTGTGGAATTTACAGTCTATGAATAGAGGGATCACAATGATTCATTCATTCTGCTGTGTGGCGTGTTTGCAGTAGGACTGGGAACCCATAAGGTCAAATGCTGCCAAGGAAATATGCAAACTTTTATGGCCAAATGCGTAAAATGTTAAAATGTTGCTTATTGAGCTTTACAGTATATTTACAATGATTAAAAAATGCATTTGTTTCAGATTTGATCTCTTTATTTAGAACAAGAATATTACTGTCTAATAACTAACAACATATTTTTAAAATATCTTTTCTTATAAAATAACGTACAGTTGTCACTGTTCACAAATTGTCAATAAAGAGGTCATGCAGTCAGTCAACTGTTTTCTATAGACAGTAATTGTGACACAAATCACAATTCACAATTTTATCTATTCCCAGACACAAAAAAGGTACTGCACTTCCTTTAGATATTATACTGTTTTAACATAATCAAATTGACACACTATATTTAAAAATCATATTTTGATACCACTATACCGACTTTGACTAGAGTTCTTCAGGCTCGGTTCCCCGAGAACCGAGCACACCCGAACTTCGCCGATCCAAGAGCCGAGCAGGCTCGGTACTTTCGCACGCCCTCGGGATTGAAAACGAGGCAAAACATCATTGTTACGTCATTGGATCTTGCAAGTTTTAGATTCTATAAGTACCGCCCTCCACGGTGATCCAGCGCCATTCCACAGAGGTACACAGAAGGGGTAGCACAGTTCTTGGCAGTCTCTAGTGCAGTTGGGCAGTGTCATAGCTGGAAAAGAAAGAGGAGAGGTAGCAGTGTTCTTCAAAGTCTCCAGTGACATTCAGGAGAGCTCTATTGCTCCATTGCTAATTGTTATTGCTGAAATAGAAATAATAGGGCTGGCAGTCTTGGTCTAAATCTACAGTCAAATTGTACTGTGTTATATAGCTCACATACAAACAGGAGAGCTCCATTGCTATTTGTCATTGCTGAAATAGAAATAATAAGGCTGGCAGTCTTGGTCTAAATCTGCAGTCATATTGCACTGTTATATAGCTCACACACAAACAGGAGAGCTCCATTGCTCCATTGCTAATTGCCATATACTTATCAGTGTAATCTTATACTCCACACAGCGCTGTGTATAAAAATCCTTACTGACGCGTTTCGTCCCACAGGTAGCGGAACTTGAGAAAGTTCCGCTACCTGTGGGACGAAACGCGTCAGTTAAGGATTTTCCTCTCACCTGTTTTTATTCGTTTTTATACACAGCGCTGTGTGGAGTATAAGATTACACTGATAAGTATATGCCCTGATAACTTCAATTGCATTTGACTGAAGCGGAACAAATAATTCATCATATGGTTTCCTGGAGGTCAGAATATACACCGCACTCCCCTGACGGAAATACCATCAGAGGTTTGGAAGGTCCGGGGACGATCGCAAAACAACATTGGAATTACGTTCTCCATTTACCCTCCTTTGAGAGCTATAGGATGTGGTAAGAGCGATTCCAGCATATTATATTTTTTAAAATATCTGATGCCACGCAATTCCCGTATATGTTAAAAGAAGGATTTCATTTATCATACTAAGTATATGTGGAACCAACGGAACTTTACATCATTGTAATTGTTTATTACGAACATATGATTAATCCATTACTCTGGAATTTACTAATATTATTATTCTTAATGTGTGTCTGACAAGACCCTTTATTCTATGTCCGGATTTTATTTCTCTTCTTTTTCTCTTTTTTATGCATGCATGCATTTTTGAAAGTACTCCGGAAAATTGTATTTTCAATTATGGAAATCTAGAATATCCATGATCCATGGAGTCCTGTTTAGTTGTATACTAATTATCCGGATCCTACGTTCCATGATTTATATGGAGGTTTATACATTATAAATACACCTTAGCCTCATATTGAATCAATGTGCTCATTATATATCATTGTATAAACTTGTATGTATTTCAGGTATGTTTATTTTAATATAGGAATCTATGGTTCTAATAAATGTGTGTTTTTTATCAAATTGCATACATCTCTGAAGTTTATCAAGAAACGTTTTGCTATATAGAGATAGAGGGTTTTTCTTTTCCCAGCGCTGGACATATGCTGTCTTTTATGTTTATTCTGTGACACGGTCTGATTAACCGTGGTCCAAGCTGCAGGGTTACCCGGAAAAAATATTCCTATATTTATGGTTAATTGTGAGACTACAAGCGCCGAGGAGGTTCCATAGGGACCGTGTTGTTTGTTGACTTTAGACAGATACTTGAGGTCTTGTGTCCTCGTTACCAAATTCCATCACAACACCATTTTACTAGAAAAGCTATTCCTCACCTCTACCAGAAGGTTCGTAAAAATTTAATTATTGGGCAACAAAAGGCCATGCTACCCACTGTACACTTATGTGGAAAAACAGAACTGGGAAACTAAATCTTATATGACTGTGACAGCACACTGGGTTGGTGATTTGCATTCACCAGCAGGAACAGCAGCAGCATGTACCCGAGTACGTCACATTTTTCAGAGGAAGGCTACTCTGTGTATCACCGGCTTCACTAGGAGGCATACAGCTGACAATCTGTTACAAAAACGAAGGGATGTCATTGCAACATTGCTTATCCCGCTTGGACTCTCCTCAGGATATGTCATTATTAATAACGACACCAATATTGTGAGAGCGTTACAGCTGGGTGAATTCCATCACATTTCCTGTTTTGCTTACACAATAAATTTGGTGGTGCAGAGCTTTTTAAAAATGACAGGGACATGCAGGAGATGATGTCTTTGGCCCGTAAAATATTTGGACATTTGCAGTATTCGGCAACAGCATGTAGGAGATTGCAGCAGCTACAGGAGCCATTTAATTTGCCCTTCCGCCAACTGAAGCAAGAGTTACACCCTGTATATGCTTCTGAGGATCCACTCTTACTCCATAAGCCATGACATTGGGAAAGTAGGGGGGATATATTTTACTCAAGCGCAGTGGAGAATACTTTCCGTGTTGTGAAAGGTGCTGATGCCATTCGAACTAGTCACTTGTGAAGTGAGTTCAGACACTGCTAGCTTGAGCCAAGTGAATCCCTTAATTAGACTTTTGAAAAAGCAGCTTGAGAAACTAAAGGAGATGAAACAAAGCAATTATGCCAAGTATGTCAGACTTGTAGATCAAGTACTTTATTCGCTTCACCAGGATCCAAGAGTTATCAAAATCTTGAAATCGGAGCACTACATTTTGGCGACTGTGCTTGATCCTAGGTTTAAGAGCTATGTCTTCTCTTTGTTTCCAACTGACCCAGATCTCAAGCGATGCAAGGAGCTCCTGGTAAGCAAGATGACAGCTCAAGTGTTAAGTGACAGGATGGCATCTCCTCCTTCAGTTTCTCAGTCATCTGCTGATAGGAAAAAAAATTAGCTTTCCCAAGAGAACCAAGGATGATGCAGTTGATTCAGCACAACATTTTGACATCTGGGGGTAAATGTATCATACTTCCCTTTACAAGGCAGCACCGCTTTAAATTTAAACTGCAAAGACGCCGATCTCCCACGAGTTGAGAAAACCGGGGTATGATACATTTACCCCCTGGTCTTGTCTGATGTAAAATAATTACCAAAATTAGTGACACCTCTTCTGTAACTCCACCTGGTCCTACTATCAACTATCAACATCCAAAGAATGGTGGAGGATTATTTTTTATTTTTTTTGAACCGTATAAAGACAACATTTTTATTAACAAAGAAGTAATGTAAGCATGGATGTCTAAATAGACGTGTATATGTATTACTCAAAACCTCCACTTTGCTGCTTTTTCATCAGTATTGCAATCTATACTTTATGTGAAAGGTATTATCATTTTTTTGGTAATTGGGGCTGATTCGAAGCTCAGTGATGAACTTTCTTTTTGCTGTGAATTTCAATGGCTCTTTTTAGTGCATTGTCTGGCACCCTGGATTGGTCTTGGTCTTATAAAAGCACGCATCCCGTCGAGGTCAGCGCTCGTCGCCATGTATTAGCTGTAGAGTTACCACAGTTATCCATGGAACGGTTGGAGCGATCAAATGAACCATAACTGATTTCATGATGCATTCTCAGTTTCACTGTACCGGCCATGTGCTCAGGGTGACTGCGATCTCCTCGTCTTCATCTTCCAAAGCTTAGTCTGCAGTGACCAGTGACACACCCATTTGTTTTCTCAGGTCTCTTAGCTGTTCTTTAAACTGGACATATTTATCGTCCTGTCTCATGGCCTCCTCTGTATTATTCTTTTGAAGCACAGTGTATCTCTCGTTTACAAGCTCTCTTAAATCTGGGATCTCATCTGGTGGGTCACATTTTAACTTAAGTATGGCCTCCTCAACTGCGTCTATATATTGGTTTAAATCTCTGTTCAATGCAGCATATTCCATTATGACAGATTCCATGCTGACCACATGTTCCGTGTCACAGTCTGTATGAAGCAGATCTAATGCCACTCCAGTTGTAATATCCATTCCTGTGTCTACATAAGTTTGGCAGTTCTTCAGGGAGGAGAGGGAGGTATCCACAGAGGAGAAGGGGATTAAAAATGCAGCACGAGCAGACATGGTTTAATAATGTAGAGTTCATTGACAGCACTGTTAGGCTTAAGGCAGCTAAGCTTTTGACAGCTTGTTTTGTGGGGGCCCAAACAAATGAAGCACTTCAGCCCCAAAAGTGGCACTGCTTGTCTGTACAGTGCTTGCGTTGATAAACTGTACATGTCCTTTTCAATATCTTACATAACGATGGGTTAGAGGACCCAAAGACAATTCCATCTTGCACCACTTTTCTTTTCTGCCACTGCTGTATGGCAATGTTTCCTAGATGTGCTATGAACTGTCGTGCATTTGAGTCATTGCTCTGTCGCTTAGCATCCAGCCAGGTCGCTGCAGTCTTTGTTTGAAAGTGTATGAAAATAATATTGTGACCTGTGAGGTGGTCAAAATTGACTGCAAATTACTTGAAATTAGTATTATTCAGGTTAGTAATAATAAAGAAAAAAGAGGAGCAAAATTATGTGATTTTAGCAAAAAAAATAGGGATTTTAGAAAAAAATAAGGAACCAAAACCCAAACCAAAACACGCAAACATGCCAAAGTCAAAACCAAAAGCAAAACACGGAGTTAATCCAGATCCAAAACCAAAACCAAAATCAGAACACGGAGGTCAGTGAACATCTCTGATTTTGACAGTTAACATTTTAGCATGTGTCAATGTATTCCCTCCATTTCACTATCAACCAAACCTTTTGCCCAAGACCACACCCTCAGGACCTGATTCATTAAGTCACAGACAACTAATGTAATATGCAGTTTTTTAAAATTGTACATCCATATTCAACAAGGGGAGGATGTGAAGATACATGTGGCAATGAATACGGGTGTAGATCTGCACTGATCTACTAGACAGGACACTGTAGGATACGTCCCATACATATGAGGAATATAAACTCACGAAAGAACACAAAGAAAAAAAAATCAATTAATGTCACCTGTTCATAATATAGTCATTAATGACAAAACATTAAAGAAAAAAATCCCCCCGATGAAAAACATTTATTAGGATCATTAGTAATTGGCACTTAGACTAGACCTGTAGGTGAAGCTAGAGATATGGCTGAAAAAGAAGTACCTGAGAGATGTCCAGAACTTAAATCGGACAGTGCTGTGTACGCCATTACTGTACATTGACTGTGGGCAAACACCCTTTCCCCACCTCTTTCCCTTCCTGAAATCTTAATTTGTCATAAGTGTCTTTTGCACTTGAAGGTGAATTGGAAGCTGCTGCGTTCTATAGCGTATGGTCTTGTTCTGGAGGGGCACAATTTTGTGCTTTATATGCAATGTATCGCCATTTACATCCTTTAATGAATCAGGCCCTCAGTGTGGTTTATTATAGGTACACTCATGTTATTAACATAGTGTTAACATGTACAAAAACATTCACTGACGTGAAGAGAAATTCACGACTCAGCCGTCATCATCAATAAGGATATATTTAAAATGCAAAATTTAGAGTGTTAAAATGCTTTGAGAACATCAAGAATTTTCCCTTATTAAATAACTATTTATTTTTGGTTCAGAAACAGAGATGTGTGAAACAGATGGGGTCTAGTGCAAAAATGTGAAGACTGTAAACCTCACGCTCTCTGGAGATCCTGTACTCAGAGAATCAATTGAGCTTTGCTCCAGGCTGCTCTGTGCCATCTCTCATATAACAGAAAATCCCCTGCCCTAATATTATAGTTTAGAAACCATCTTTGTGAAAAAAAATCTAAGTATCCAGCTGGTCAGTTGATATGTTCAGCAACTGGAAGCTATAAATTAGTGTTTCTCAAGCCCCCCTTGCTGAGTACCTCTAACGGGTTATGTTTTTGAGGATTTTTCTGTTAAAATTGCAGTGAAGTATTGTACAGTGTTAGCCATTGATAGAAGAAGTAAAAAGGTGACATGAGAGTGATACCATTTATTGGCTTATTGAATAGAGCTTCTACCATACTTGACAAAAAGAACTAAGTAGTGTTGAAAGCTTGCAACTAAAATCTATTAAACTAGTGGTCACGAATGCCCAGGCGTTACCTTAGTCACTTAGCAATGAATACACCTTTTCTGCCACCACAAAGGATTTATTATGGTGTCCTTACGTTCACCAAAACCACTTATTAATGTTTTCACACTTAAATCACGTACACATGTAGCATGAGCCACCCTGGGTTTCATAAGTTCACAAAGAATCACAGAGATTCTAGATTAATTTTTTTTAATCTGAAAAATGTTTCCAAGGCTTATCTACAAAAAAATTAATGACAAGACATACAATAAATTGCACAAGTAAATTTCAGAAAATAAAACAGGAAACAAACTACTTACTATTTAAGACTTGGGGGTAAATGTATCAAGGTGCGATTTTGCAAAATCAGGGATTTTCTCGGGAGAGTTGAAACACGCAGATGTATGAAGCTGAGATTTCATGCAAAATCGCCAGAGTTGTGCTTCTGTCAAAATCGCTATTTGCAAAATCGATAGAGATCAAACTCCCGACTGTTTGCCACTGCAGCTATACAAGTCTCAAATGTATCAAGCTGCGATTAAGCAAACTCAGGAGAGTTTGCTTTCAAACACGCCAGATACAACACGCTGCTTGCTAGCAGCGTGTTGTATAAACACATCACAAGTGCCAACATGCCCTGACACCCACGGCTGGCTGGGACCTGTAGTTCCACAAAACAAAATGTTTACAAATCCGCAACACCCTGGTTAGAACCACTAACATTTATTAAAAATAATAAACCCACAATAAATACAGCAAACACCTTCATTTACACCACATAATTTTATAAAAAAATAATAAATACCCTATACTCACCAATGAAGTTTTCTTTTCTTGTCAGCAGCTTTCAATCCAAAAATGACTGTCACTAATGTCCAAAATAAATTTGAATCCAAAGTCTATGCTTGACAAAGTCCAAAATAAATTTGTAATTCCAAAAGTCCGGCTTGCCCCTGTCCCAAATAAATTTGTACTTCCAAATGTCCATGCTTGAAAACTGTTCAATTCTTCTGCCCAAGGGAGGCCCATTGTTGCTTCAAGTCTTCTGTTCTTCGGCCAGAGAGGCCCCATATTTTTAAGATTCCCGAATCTTCTTGCTTGACTGAATAAAAAGAAAAAATTGAGGAGCCGCCGCAAACAGCTTCTACATAGTAGAAGCTCTGCTATGCAATGAGCTTAGGAAAATCCCCTAATACTATACATAAACCTAATGCAATGAACTAAGTTCATTGTGTATCGGAGCACCAAAACAAAACTAGGACTCAACTTTTTATTTGTAGCCGGTGAAGCCTTTGCACTACAAAGTAATATTTTAAAACATTTCCCCTAAAAAACTCTGACACCTGAAAGGAGGATCTTTAATTACCGATTAGCAAGAGCAAGGCATGTGGTGGAAAATGCTTTTGTTATATTGAGTAATAGTTTTTGTTACGCATCACGGCTATTGACATTAGCTTTCAGAACAGGTGACAGAGGTCTTCACCTTCAGCAGTAGCCTTTCCCATAGAGCTGGTCACGCTCACAGGTACATGAATGCCCCCAGGTCTTAAACTCACCGTAGTGAAAGCTCATATACAATACCGCAGCAGGTGGGTAGAAGGCAGTAGCCAGACAGGAGCGAATGGTCAGAAACTAGCCTAAGTCAGGGGTCCGTGGCAGGCAGTATAGTCAGAAACAGCCAAAAGGGTCAGGGATGGCAGCGAGCAGGGATATCAAGCAGAGGTGAGGGCAATCAGAGTTCAAGCGGGTCCAAAACAAAGCCAAGGTCAAAACCAAGAAATCTATCAGGAGCCAGCAAACAGCAGCTCAGCAATCCACACGGAATGAACGCTATAAACGGCAGGGACACTAAACCCTCCTTGCCTTAAATACACAGAGTGACCAATCAGGGAAGAGGTGGATCCCAATGAGCCCCCGCAGTTGCATAATACTTAATTAATTTAGCCCACAGGGTATGAGGTTTACTGCGCTTGCACCTGACTGCCCAGCATTGCCGGGAAGCGGCGCTGATCAGAACAGCGAGACAGAGATCCCGGAAGTGATGCCCTGGGTGTTGTTATGACTGCTGGGACGCAGGTAGGAGCAGTTCCCCCCCTTGAGGAGGGTTAAAGAACCCCAATACCCAGGTTTCCTGGGAAATTGTTTGAAGAATTTCCTAACAAGCTTGTCAGCGTGTAGGTGCTTCGGTGGAACCCAGGACCTTTCCTCCAGATCAAGGTTTTTCCACTGTAACAAAAAAAATGGACTTGTCCTTGAACTTTCTAGGAATCGAATAAAACTTCAATCACAAATCCTTGACGTCCATCCATGTGATTGAGTTCTCAGTGGCTGAAGACATCTAAACTGACTTGAGTAGAACACAGGCTTGAGAAGGGAGCAATGAAAAGTGTTTTGAATTCTCAGAGAATTAGGAAGTTTTAACCCGAAGGCTACAGGATTGACTTGTTTGATGATAAAGAAGGGTCCAATAAACTAAGGCCTGAGTTTTTTACAGGGTTATCTGAACTTAATGTTACGAGTAGAGAGCCAGACCTACTGACCTACTTTAAAAGAACACATTGTATGATAACGGTCAGCAAACATCTTTGTATGAAACAAAGCCCTCATCAAGGCAGACTGAACTTTTTTCCAGATGGTCTTGAAATTAGAAGCTGTGAAACATATTTATGGGAAACCAGGAAGGGCTGAGTGAAGACAAAGAATTGTACCTTGGATGAAACCCAAAATTGCAGTAGAATAGAGAGGTGCGGGTAGAGGAATGAGATGAATTATTATATGCAAATTCTTCCCATGGTAATGAAAATGACCAGTTGCCGTGGAATTCTGTGGTGTACAATTGTATAAACTGTTCCAGGTACTGATTAACCCTTTCCATCTGTCTGACTGTGAGTGGTATGCAGATGAAAGGCTGATGTTTATCCTGAGGAGTGTAGAATTTTTTTTCCAAAATTGTGCAACAAATTGAGAGCCACGATCAGAGACAATGTCTGTGGGAAGGCCATGGAGCCAAAAGATATGTTGTACAAAGAGTGAAGCTAGAGTCTGTGCATTAGAGAGTCTAGTCAAACGAATAAAATGAGACATTTTAGTAAATCGGTCGACAACCACTCCTATAACACTATAGGAGTGGTTGCCGACTGATTTAGTAAAACATCTCATGCCCTGCAGAAGATGAAAGGTCTACAATGAAGTCCATAGACAAGTATGTCCAAGGTTTCAAAGGAAGACAGTCCTATCAGTTGGCCTGAAGGGCAATTCCTGGGAATCTTGTTTATTGCACATTCCCCACAAGACAGAACAAATTTCCTGACATCTGAGGACAAGGAAGGCCACCACACAGAATGTGATAGAATCTCCACGGTTTTGGAGATACCAGGATGCCTGGTGGGCTTGCTGTCATGGGCTTCGGAGAGAACCGCCTTAGATGGACTGGATCAATCAGGTGGTTTACCAGAGTCTCTGCGGGAGCCAATTTTTGAAATCTACGCAGAGTTACCCCCAAATCTTGATTTAATCCAGCATGAATAACAGAAGGTGAAATAATGGTCAGTGGTTCAGAAGCAGGTACATGATGCAAAATAAAACTACTTGATAGCTCGTGCGCCTTGCTATTCTTGGATCCGGGTCTGTAGGTATTAATGAAATTGAAACAGGTAAAAAAGAGTGCCCAGCTGGCCTGTCTGGGATTCAACATCTTCGCGGACTCAATGTACTGAAGGTTTTTGTGATCAGTTATAACAGAGATGACATGAATTGCTCCTTGAAGTCAATGATGCCATTCTTCAAAGGCCCACTTGATGGGCAAAAGTTACCATTTGCCTATGTCATAATTAGTCTCTGCGACAGAAAATCTACGGGAAAAATATGCACAGGAATGCAAACGTTGAGTATTAGGGTCCTTCTGAGAAAGGATAGCGACAGCTTCTACATCAGAGAGTGCATCAGCCTCTAATACAAAGGGTAAATACGGATTAGGGTGTCTGAGAACAGAAGCAGTGATGAATGCCCTTTTGAGGGCTTCAAACACAGTTATCGCCTGAAAGGACCAATTACTGGGATCCATTCCCTTATGGGTAAGGGCGACAATAGGAGCTACTAGATCTGAGAACCCACAAATAAATCTTCGATAATAATTTGCGAAGCCCAAGAACCTCTGGATGGCTTTGAGATTGTTAGGTTACACCCACACCAGGATGGCTTGGATCAATAGAGAAACCAGTAGAGGAAATTATGTACCCCAAGAAGGATAACTTCTGTACTTCAAATTCGTACTTCTCAAGCTTGGCAAAGAGATGGTGGTCACAAAATTTTTGGAAAACCTGTTTAACATGGGACCGATGTTGTGACAAGGACTGTGAATATATCAGGATAGCATCCAAATACATGAAAACGAACTGGCCAAGGAATTCACGGAGTACTTCATTAACGAGATCTTGGAACACCTCGGACGCATTACAAAGACTGAACAGCATGACCAGGTATTCATAATGGCCAGAATGTGTGTTGAATGCTGTTTCCATTCGTACCCTTCTTTAATGCGGATAAGATTATATGCTCTGCGGAGATCAGTCTTGGTAAAGATGGTAGCAGTCTTAAATTGATCAATAACACTGAGATGAGAGGAAGAGGATAGGTGTTTTTAATCGTGATTTTGTTGAGGCCCCAAAATTGTTGTAAGGCCGCAATCCACTGTCTTTTTTTGATACAAAGAAACATTCGGCTCCTACCCAAGACTTAGAAGGTCTAATAAAGCCTTTTTTAAGATTCCCCTCCACATACTCTTGCATGGCCCTGGTTTCTGGACCAGAGAGTGAATACAACCTACCTTTGAGCAATTTAAAACCCGTAATGATATCAATGGCAAAATCAAATTCACAATGTGGAGGCAGAGAGTTAGCCACTTTTTTAGAGAACACATTCCAGAATTCGTGGTCCTGGGGAGAAAGCTGTTCTGAAAGAGTTGCACAACCCGGACGGGCACAGTCAAACAGGCCTGCGAACAATAGGAACTCCATCGAATAATCTCCCCTTTGGCCCAATCCACTACAGGATTATGAATATGAAGCCAGGGATAACCCAGTATTAACCATAGAGATGGGCAAATGATAAGGTAGAAGGAAAAGGTTTCTGAGTGAAGGTTTCCCACTGTCAACTGTAACGGGGGTGTTTTACACAAAATCTTGCCGCCTGGCAGTGGCCCTCCATCTAAGTCACAAACAGTAATAGCAGTACTGATTCTCATGAAAGGAATCCCTAAAGAATTAACAAATCCAATGTTCATAAAGTTACCAGTGGCACTGCTATCTATAAAGGCCGAATTATCAAAGGAACAAGAACCACAAGTGATATGTGCAGAAACCAAAACCGCATTATTGGAGGAGATGATCTACAGACCTAGGTGAACCTCCTCCTTATTCCCTAGGCCTGTTCTTTTCCCGAGCGGAAAAAATTGCCTTTGATGCCACAGTAAAGACAGAGACCTTGGGTCCTTCTTCTGTTTTTTTCCTATGCAGAAATACAGTAGGCTCATAATTGCATAGGCTCTTCAGTGTCCATTGATGCTGGAACAAATGCAGATAATGAAAAGGAAGGTACCTCCTTTTCCGCCTTCCTCTCCTTGATCCATCTGCCAATTTTAATGGTGAATTGCATGAGTTTTTCCAGAGATGTTGTCGAAGGATACTGTACCAAAGCAGTCTTTGATTTGCTCTGACCAACCTAAGCAAAATTGACTGCGTAACGCAGGATCATTCCATTCGCTGTCAGTAGACCATCTCCTAAATTCAGCACAGTATTCCTCAGTGGAGCGCCGATCTTGCTTCAAATCCCTTAAATGAGCCTCGGCCGAGGCCACCCGATCTGGATCATCATAGAGCAGACCCAGGGCATTAAAGGATGCATCAACAGACTGTAAAGAAGGGCTTGCAGGAGCAAGACTGAATGCCCAGGACTGAGTGTCACCTTGGAGGAGAGATATTATAATACCAACCCTTTCCTGCTCTGAACCTGAAGAACGGGGTCTTAAACGAAAATAGAACTTACAACTTTTTTTAAAATTGCGGAATAAAGCTCTATCTCCAAAGAATCGATCTGGCAGATTCAATTTGGGTCCCACAGCAGGTGCCAGGAAAGCATGCTGAGCCTGCAAAGTCCTAGATCTGTCCTGCCAAGACTTGGGCTGCAGAGGGATTAGTCCCACTGTCATCCATGGAAAATTCTCTCAAGTTAACTTCACTGACTGGTTATAATGTTACGCCTCACGGCTATTGACTTGAGCTTCAGAACAGGTGACAGAGATCTTCGCCTTTAGCAGCCGCCTTTCCCGTAGAGCTGGTCATGCTCACAGGTACATGGATGCCCCCAGGTCTTAAACTCAACGTAGTGAAAACTCATAAACAATACCGCAGCAGGTGGGTAGAAGGCTGTAGCCAGGCAGGAGCGTATTGTCAGAAACCAAAGTCAGGGTTCCGTGGCAGGCAGAATAGTCAGAAACAGCTAAAAGGGTCAGGGATGGCAGCGAGCAGGGATATCCAAATAACAAGCAGAGATGAGGGCAATCAGAGTTCAAGTGGGTCCAAAACAAAGCCAAGGTCAAAACTAGGAAATCTTTCAGGGGTCAGCAAACAGCTTACAGCAGCTCAGCAATCCACAGGGAATGAATGCTATAGCCTTCCCTGCCTCAAATACAGAGTTACCAATCAGGGAAGGTGATAAGTTGGATCCCAATGAGCCCCAGCAGTTGCATAATACTTAATTAATTTAGCACACAGGCTATGAGGGACACGGCGTTGATCAGAAGAGGCCGAGAGATCCCGGTAGTGACGTCCCGGTTGTTATGACAGCCAGACCTACTGGCAGAGAGTCAGGGCTCACCAATTTGCTCTGTTCTCTGGTTCCCCACCGCACAACACCCAGCTCCTACTTGATCTCACCCTATTGGTGGTCCTTTCCCGCTCAATTTGGTCCCAATGTAATGGAATGGCATCTATCTCTCCTACCGCCTTGCTTTCTGGTCCAACCCTGACTTCACGCCTGGCCTCTCTTGCTCTATGTTTACCAAGTGGGCAGGTGGGGGTAAACTGTTACTGTTAAATCATAATACCAGGACTCCATCATTCCCACAGTTCTCAGACCTGGCAATTCATTGTGGGCTTACAATGGGAAAGTTCCATCAATATTTGGAGATTAGGCACTTCCACTAAACGGTCGAAGCCCCGCTATCATCCAGGTCACCCACTGTGTTTGAAAATCTATGTTTCTCTGGACCATCCTCGGAAGGTCTCATCTCTATATTGTATAATGAATTTTTCCCTCTCACTATGGATACTGTTTCATGATACAGTGGGAAACAGACCTGGGGGCATCACTAGACCATGAAGAGGGGTCAGACATCTATGAATGGACAGCACACTGTGCCATGAATGTCCGCATTAAGGAAAATGGTAATAGTTTACTCCATAGATGGTACTATGTTCCCTCCAGGCTACACGCTATATACCCACAGACAAGCGCTGCTTGTTGGAGAAATTTTGACTACATTGGAATCTTCATGCATATATGGTGGGACTGTCCCAAATTATGCCCATACTGGACAGCAGTCCTTTCTCTAGCCTCAGCAATTCTTGGTATCCCTTTACCCATCGATCCCAAACATGTTCTGCTGCCCCTACCTATACCAGACCTCCCCTCTCAATGCTCGTAAACTATTCTGAATTATTATTAGCACAGCCACATGCCAAATAGTTACTTGCTGGAAAAATCCTATACCTTCAACTCTTCAAATGGTCTGTGGTCGGGTTTGGCATACCTACCAGATGTAACATATCATCAGCATACTGAGGGGTTCCTCCGTGTCTTTCTGCAAAGTATGATCCCCATGGGCTTCTTATCACAATCAACCTTTGCTCTGATTCTAACAGGAACCGGACCTGGGATAGGATTACTGGTTTAGACTATTCCTTCCTACTCGTCGCGTGAACTTTCTTCCCCACATTCCCTTCCAATCTTAAAAATTCTCCCTCCTATAATCCTGTACTATACCCCTTCTCATCCACTGTCTTATACCCCCTCCCCCACTGTTTGAAATTTTAAAAATTAACAACTTTATGGTACCAAATCAATACACAGTTGATTTTTTATTGTAAAAGCACTGTAGGGGAGTGTTGTGTGTAATGTATTTATATTTATGCATATTGTGTTGCTGCTTTACCTCTTAGGAATTACTATAACTCTTTTCAACATTTGATGTTATTAATAAAATGTATTAAAAAGAAAATTGAGTAAGAAAAGTGGTTCTTAAAACTTTACTAAACTTGTTAGTAAACAGTGTTTGTAATTAACGGTAACAATATCAATTAGTATGATTTATATAACAGTGACATCTATTTACAGAAAGTAAAATATGTGATGATTATCACATAATGTCACATTTTATGTCCACAGTGGCTATGGTTCCCTCTCTTTTCTATAGCACAGCAAAAGAAAAGAGAGGGAGCCATAGCCACTGTGGACATAAAAGAGGAAAACACAGACATTGGAACTGGGGAAATAAAAGAGGAACAGAAAGTAGGTAATTAAAAATCATTCAAAATTTTAAAAAATTAAGGTGTTTTTCTGTGCCTATATATTAAAAATTGGCATCTATATTTCAATTGGTATGAACCATCATGGCAGCATGGCTGGACAAAACCTAGAGGGACATCAGCACAAAGTGATTTCAATCAGTGAGCAAATGCTAGTTGTCCAGGAGAGTGTTAAAAGCGGTGTGTCCCATTTCAGCTTTAAAAAAAAAATAAATGACAGCTTCCGTCCTTCATTTAGATCCCATCTTCATTTTAGCTGTAAGTTAAGAAGGAGAGAAGGAGGGACAAAGCATCAATAGTTCTCTAGCTTCCTGTGACGTAACAGGTGTGGCCAAGAAGATGGCAAAGCTGAAAGAATATTTTAAAAAATTGCGGGCAAACATAAATGATGTCAAGAAGAAATTTATCAAACTGGAGAAAAATTATATTGATTTATTTCACATCAATGAAAAAGTTTTGCTTGAAGCCTCTAATCATCTGAAAAGTAAACATTTGTAGTTATATCATAGTAATTAGTATATTGTCCTGCTCTGTAGTGTTATTATTTCACACCCACTTACTAGGAATCTATATTATGTTTGAAAATAAAGGATTTTCTAAACAACATTCTGGTTTCAGTGAACTGAAATATGGACTTGACCATGTGGTTGAAAATGATCATCAGAGATACAAGAAATATAAATATATATATATATATATATATATATATATATATATATATATATATATATAGTGGCTAGCAGATAATTTTTGAATGCAGATAATACTTTGACAGAGCCACTTAGATATTTTATTTGTAACCTCATTAGATTAATTTTAGCGCATAATTATTTAAAATTTTTAGATCAATTTTATCTCCAAATATGCGGAACCGCAATGGGGACCATTTTTGTCCCCAGCTTTGCAAATTTATTTAAGGGGAGCTGGAAGGAACATTAAATCTATCTTTGTGAAAAGTATTCCGAGAATATTATATTGTTTAAAGGGTACATAGAGGATATAATTATGGTTTGGAAAAGAGATGTAGGATCCTTTTAGGAATTTCTAGCCTATATAGAAGTTAATGAGTATAATTTAAGATTCATGACCAAATATGACCCCATTCAAGTGGAGTTTTTAAATCTTGTTTTAATGGGACAGAATGAGAAGGTCATTACGAAAAA
This sequence comes from Mixophyes fleayi, assembly GCF_038048845.1. NCBI lineage: Eukaryota > Metazoa > Chordata > Amphibia > Anura > Limnodynastidae > Mixophyes > Mixophyes fleayi. The sequence goes on from NC_134402.1 coordinate 372,458,645, forward strand.
TTTCATTAAGCCTGTGGACTGATGTGAATGAGTTCTCTGTACAGCGCTGCGGAATTAGTGGCGCTATATAAATAAATGATGAAGATGATGATGACACAAATAGTTATTTGCATTTTAACAGCTGTCAACAGATGGAAAACAAACATTCCATTCTCTCAGTTTAATTGAGTTAAAAAGAATTGCAGCAAAGTCGATCATTGCAAAGAGCAATTAGCAATTTATGTAAACAGATTTCATGAAAGGGGATATCTGAAAGATCTTCTTACAGGAGCTATGGATAGAGTTGAAAATATTGACAGATCAGAACTACAAACATATTCAAGAAAAGAACAGTATAAAAATGGAAATGAAGTTTCCTATATCACCCGGCATAATAGTGGAGAAAGTAGGATTAGGTCTGTCTTTTTTAAACATTGGGGTATTCTGAAAAGGGACCCTATTCTGAGTATGATTCTTCGTGAGAATACAAGTATTATCTTTAGCAAAAGCCAGAGCTTGAAGGATATCAATTAAAGTAATAAGGTCTTTTATAATTTTAGCAGTTGTTTTACAATTAATGATTAAAAATGTAATGAATTGGATTACATCAGTAATATATGTGTTGGAGTGTACACGTGGCCTAAAATATGTGGGGAAAACTAAAAGACCTCTCAAGCTACGTATTCAAGAGCATATTAGGAACATAAAGAACAAAGTGGATTTCTATTGATTCTTTTTATGAGGTATAAAGCCATTGTGTGGACATCAGAAACAGTGGACCTTATACAGACTACTGGATTTTACGCAGATAAGCCTTTGCTTGTTTTATATCTGGTATGCATTTATACACTGGAGGGGAGTGGGCTTGTTAAAAAGATAACACAGTATCTCTGCTCTTTTCTGCTTTTTTTGTGTGTATTTTACGAAACCTACTTCTGATGATCCTGAATATTTGGGAATGAGGTTTTGACATGCTTGAATTATCTGGCGGTTTGGTACGCATATATATTTCACTTAAGGATTTTGAAATATGATCCTAAAATACTACCCATCCGTCTGTTTGCATTATACATATATATATATATATATATATATATATATATATATATATATATTTTTATATATATATATATATATATATATATATATATATATATATATACACACACACACACACAGGAATATAATACAGGATAGAAGAAATGGACGCGTCACATGAGTAAATAAATGAGACTTTATTGAGAATATGCATTTTTAAATGTGTTAACAATTCATATTGTATGTACTTATAACTCTTAAAGACCAGAGTTGGAACTTAAAACAAAAAAGGCATTTCAAAAAGGCACTTTTATTTTCCTTTTTTGCCTTTTTTGTTTCAAGTTCCAACTCTGATCTTTAAGAGTAATAGTAATTATTTGTTGGAAGATAATTAATATAATTTAACAAATCTTGCTTGATTGTGTTGATGATTGAGGTCAGTCCTACTCCTTGTGCGATTACTATGTCTCTTTAGGATGTTGTTTACACTTGCATACAGGAACACATAGATGACATATAGTAAATGAAAAATATTTATTATAGATTTGATAAGAAAAGATCACTATTTCCATGAGCTTCATGTTTAGACAACACAGCAAGTGGGAGATGTAAGAGACAACCTCTTACATTTAATATGTACCCCCAGAGTCGTCGTTGTTGGAGGATCTATCGGCAGTATTGTTGGACAGATGGTCAAGAGTACGTACACACTGCAGAATTGGCATGACATCATTCCATCGTTTATGGAGATTTTTACTTTGATTATAAAATTTAATCAAATGATGCAATGTGCTTTGGGATGGTAAAAGCTGATTATTGCAGCGCACACACTAATGCGATATTGAACCTAACGGTTGTTTATTGTGTGATTGCCACAATAATCGATTGAAAAGCCTGTAGGGTCTGATTCATCAAGGCATGTATCTGCCATTTTTGAGCGTAACGCCTGCAAAATCACTTTGTGCATGCCCAGAACCGGGACATACGATGTTTAGAGGAGTCTGCTGCGTCTTCATACGCAAAGGAAACTTACTACAGCTTAATATTTCAGGTAGTGAACTGGGTGGGGAAGGAATGTTTTGCCATAGTGAATTTACAGAAGAGGCAAGCCAAACTCAAGCACACACAACCACATCCGCATCCAGCTCTGAGCATCTCAGTTACTTGTTTTTCTGCCGTTTCTCTTGCTCCAGCTAAAGGTTAGTCAAATTTCTGATCAGTGGTAATGATAGTCTTGTATTCATGCTATAACTTATGTGTTTGCAATCATGAGTAACTTATTTTATGTTCAGTAGACATTAACATTCTAATAAATGTATTTCACGGGAATTTTTTTTGAAAAGAAAACACTTTTTTTAACTGTCTTATTATTAATGCCTATATTATTAAAAGGTGACATTAATTCAAGATTTTTTTAATTCTCCTCTGCGTTCTTTCGCAAATTTCTTATCCACATATGTATTGGACGTATCCTGCAGTGTTTTGTGTAGTAAAGTACAGCAGACCTGCCCCCAATTTCAAAAGCACACATATCTAGAGATCCGTGCCTTGATGAATTCAGGAGTACACAAAGCCTAAATACGTGCATACAATACTAAACGCGGGTTGCGCTCAGAATACGTGCCTTGGTGCATCAGACCTGTAGTGTGTACCTAGCTTTAGAATGTATAGAGTGGGAGAGAGTGTCATAGAGGTTTAGAGGTTAAGGAAGAGCCAGAAAGCAGTGAAGCTGAGGGAACATTCTCACTGACTGATAGGAAAATACAAAATGCAAATGTCCATGGTCTTCTATGTACCTAAAAATTTGCTTAAGGATCTGCCAAACATTAGACAAGATGTTTAGAGGAATTGAATATTATTTTTACATGTTACAACCCAAGCTGGATAGATATTTGCCAGCAGCCCTTCCAAGTGTTTATTTGAAGTGTCTTATTGGTTATAACAGCAACCCACTTAACAAGATTTAATGCAGTCAAAAGGCAGACTGTTAGAAGCTGTAACTAGTGTCTGTCCAAAACAAATGTATTGGGCAATAATACATAATTGTAAAAAGAACAAGGGATAATTATCTGATTATTCAGGAAGTCTAAATTTTAACTATCTAAAGATAGTTCTTGATCATAATAAAAGGATTAAATCTGCTGATGACAATGTTCAAAGGCTACTGCCCAATATACAGGGCAAATTAAGCACTTTTTCTATATGTGTGTGACAGAAGCACTGGGGACTTAATTGATGTAAGGGATATATATGCCCAAGTTTCTGTCCTATATGTTTTAAACCCCCAGTTTTTTGGCTGCAAGAAGAGCCAGTGTAGGATCCTTGGGGTTATGCATGGAAAGAGAAGGGCGAACTCCATTCATTAGGCCCATTTTGAGTCTTTTAACCTCCTAGCAAGTTGCTTGCTAATTACAGGCTGCACATGTGAGGTATATATAAAAGGCTGTGAGACTGTTCTCTCAGTCTCTCACTGCCTAGGGAACAGGTCAGAGACCTGTTGAGAGACACTGCAAATGTTACCTGTATGTTCTGTTATTTTGTGTGTGGGGGACATTAGGTCATTCCACATAGAGAGGGAACTCCTTATTATGTTAGAGCTGGACAGGCTGGGATTTATGTTTTGTTTTGTTTATTTTAATCTGCTAATTAAAACTAGCTGCATCTACTTGTACCAAAGGAACAAGACTGATGTCCAATTACTTGGTTGCTACATGAGGAGGGCTGCTGTTTACCAAAGGAGATTGCACCCTAAACCTCAACTCTTGACAGATGGAAATATAAGTCACTGGCTGAACTGATCAGCATTGCTAACCACTGCTTAGCTTGCCAGGAAAAGAAAAAGTCAAATACAGAAACTAAAATGAGGCTCATCAAATTCAACATTTGTCTAAAAGTAGGAGAGGTACAGGAGGATTTATTAGGGAATGTAGAGAAAATGTAGACGTCTAATTAACAGCAGAGGAGGCTACTGTAACGAAAACTTACCTTCCTTGTTCCCCCGCGCTCCATCGGACCCGGAAGCTGCACTTCCGGATTCGGCGGTCACATGACCGCTAAACCTGGGCAGGGAATTCAAATAGTTCTTACTATATAAATCTCGCTCTGACACTTGGTGAGTGTCAGAGCAACTTACCTGTTCCTGGCTCTTGTTCCCCTGTTCCTCCTTGTGCATTGTCCTCCTATGTACCAGTCCCTGCTTGCTGACCTTTCTGGATCTCCTATACCTGTGTACCGACCCGGCTTGCTGACCACTCTGATTGATTGTGCCCCTGACCCGGATTGTCTGATGTCTCTTTGCCTCCATTTGTATTGCTGCTGCCTATCATGTACCGAACCGAATTCCCTTCACTCTGCATTCCCCTGCTATGCTAGCCGCTATACTACTTCTTGAGGCAAGCCTGAGGACCGCGACCTGCGTCTCCTGGAAGCTAAGCCCATCCCACCTTGCACCAGTTCTTGGTGAACACCTGGGAGTTCGTTAGACTCCGCACATCAGGTAAGCCAGCATTAATCAAGAATAGTACAGAATCCAGCTAATCCGTTACAGCTACTACATCTGTGGACTGGAAATCACAGTGCCCAAAACTGCTCAAACTGTATTAATAATACTTTCTCTCAAAACCTCCCTATACACACATACCTGCTTATACTCTGCAATAACAATGGCAGGAAAATAACATATCCACTTCTTTAATTTCAGTTGATTGATCAGGACCCTGTGCACAATGTGTAGTAAATAGCATTTCCACTAAGTCTAACTGCTCTGGAGCTTCACACTACATACTAAGATACTTTACTTGATGCTCCACAGTGCAATACAATTGTAAATGCTTTAGGTATTTCAAACAAAAATTGTAACTCATCCAGTCACAAAGCATATGTCAGTTTCAATTGGTCTAAATTTCTACACATCACATATTCTTCTTCTAAGCTATTAAACACTTGTGAATTTGGTACTGAGAATTTTACTTTGTAAGTCAAAGGTAGGCAGACAATACAACAATGCAATGGAGATAACCTGTCATATGCTAGGTTGCATAGGAACTTGGCATACAGACAGCAGTTAGACATGGCTGCACTTTAGGTCAGATATGTGCCCTACTCTTCTACTTGGTGGCAGCAGCTGTGACCACAACTTTTGCAAACATGGAAACAAGTGTTATGACTCTGTGTCCTTTTGCCAGCATGATACCAAACATGTATTGAGAGCACAACTACATTAAACTAGCAGATAACCACAAGAATGCCCATGCAGCACAACTGAAAAGACATTCTCCAGAACCAAAACAGTAAGGAGATTTGGTAAATCATCATTATCATCATACTTTTTTTATATAGCACCACTAATCCCCAGCGCTGTACAGAGAACTCACTCAAATCAGTCCCTGTCCCAATAGAGCTTACAGTCTAAATTCCCTAATATATACACAGACACAGACTAGGGTCAATTTGATAGCAGCCAATTAACCTACCAGTATGTTTTTGGATTGTGGGAGGTAACTGGATCACCGGGAGGAAACCAACGCAAAAACGGGGAGAACATTTAAACTCCACACAGATGCCAGCTCTTGTTGCCAGCAGCTGACTTCCATAAGATTTATAGGGCTAGTTCATCTTTCATGTCTCCACCTTCTACTCTCTCTCTCTCATTCCACCCGACACTACAACAGCTGCACAAAAATGTCAATCTATGATGGATGCTTTAATAATAATGGCTGATAATGCTTTTACTTTACAGTGGCCACACACATTTTCCCCCACCAACAGCTACATTTGTTATTCCATTACCTTATGTGTGAAGTGTTCCTCACACCTCTTAGATTGTAAGCTCATTTGGTCACAGCCATCTTTACTTTCTGTTTCATGTCATTGCATGTAATTTGTCTATATTGAGGTCCATTCACTATAAAGCACTGAGTAACATGTGGATGAATTGTAGATAAAGGATAATAATAATAATAATAATAATAATAATAATAATAATAATCATAACAATAACAATAACAGTAGGAACAGGAAATACTAGCAAAAAAGAGAGAGTTGGTGAAGTCATTGTATAAGTAATTTGTGAGATCTCACCTATGATATCTTAAGTTCTGGAGGGACATTCATAAATTACAGATCATACAAAGAAGGGCTATTAAAATGAATTGTCTACATCACAAGACTTGTCAGAAAAGAATAAAGTATCTTAAAATGTATTGCTTGGAGCAGAGAAGGTAAGTGGAGGATCTGATAGATTTTTTTAAATATACTGTATCTAGGGTTTTAACCAGACACAGGAGGTAAACATTCTGTAGATGAGTATTAGGACATTCACTAAAACTAGATGGTAGCAGGTTCAGGGGATATTTTATTAAGAATTACAGTAGCAAAAAGAGAGTAGATAGAAGGAGTAATCTTATAACAGATGAGGTAAAGACTAAAACTGTTTGTGAGATTAAACTCGCTAAAGATCAAATAGGGTATAAGGTTTTTAGGAACAAAATAGGGCAGACTAGTTGAGGTGCGTTGTTTTTGTCTGCCATTACATTCTATGTTTCTAGTTGGGATATACAAATTATTGTTATCCGGATGGAGCATATTTGGGTATCTCATCTGAAAATGAAAACTTGGTATTCACTGCAAATTCTCATTGCAGAACCTATAAACATCAGGATAAATCCTTATAAGCCATTCCGAAAGTACCTTACTATCTATTGCAATCTCAGACTGAGGAACGGATACACCCTATAATTTAAGACTTACCTAGTCAAAGAATCATCATTTCTTCCAAAATTCTTGTGATATACCTTTTCTTCTTGTTTGTACAACATTTTTTAGCGTTTTATCTACTTTTTATGTTGTCTTTCCTGTATGCCTCCAAGATTGACTCACTATATCTATATTCTGATTTCTTTTATATTCCAATTCATCTCGATAGCCGGACTTTACCTATCAATGTCAATAGTACACATTTATTCCTCAGGGGTATACTGTACTTGCAGAATTGGAACAACATTGCTCCATCATTGTACTGGATTTTCAAGTTAGTTTGAAAATCTCAATCAAAAATGTTATGTGCTTTGGAATGATAATCGTTCATCTTTTCAGGGTACACACTACTGGGATATCGGGCCAATCAGTCATTTATCGATAAAACATAGTAGTGTGTACGAATTAAACCAGAGGTGGAACTAGCGTGCTGTGCAGGGAGTTGGGGAGAAGGGAACCGTGGTCCCTGAATCTCTGTATCTTCCATGCAGCAGGCCCCATTATCTCCTTGGGCCCCTGTGCACAGCACCTACAGCACCAATGGTAGTTCCGCCACTGAATTAAACCCTACCTGAACAGGATTTGAGATATCTCTGAAGCATCTATAGACTTGCATGTATCAGCACTAATTTAAGAGCACAGCTATTGCTTATCCTAAGTGGTTAAATGTAATCCAATTGTTGTGTGAGTACCAACATACCAGTGTAATCCACAGGAGGGGTTTCCAATATTCCTTTACATAATATATCTATTAATATATCAGTCTATTATGTTACTAAGTGAAATTAAACTAAAAATCAATATATTGTCTTTTTGGAGACATAAACTTAATATGTGCCAGCCCGTGTGTGTGTGTGTGTGTGGAGTTTAAAGGGAATTAAATATCTAGTAAACAGTAGCTGAATGTGTAGTGGAATTCAAAATGGTCCCTGTAAAATGATTCATAGACAGAGAGCAAAAGAATTTCTTTCTAACCTTACTAACTTGTTGATTGTCAATTGTACAGCTGTAAAATGAAATGTCTTTTCTGTTCTATTTCATGTTTTTTTTATTATCCAGAAATGCAACATATTGCTAGCACTTTATTTTGATGTATATTGACATACAGCCTACAAATACCATCTACAAAAATATCAGAGAGAAAGGAGAAATGTAATTTGCTTAACAAGTTGGAAGCCTTTATCCACATAAGCAAAGGCATACAGCCTTGATGTATACTGAAATATCTAAAAGAGTAAGGGAAAGAGAACAATGCATGTAGTAATGAATTTACATATTGAATAATATTAAGCCAAAGTGGCTCAAAAGAAATAAGTGAAAGAATATATTCATTAGTACTCATTCATTTAAAGGAACAGAGGAAGTGTGCATGTTAAAGATAAAAAGTTTGTTGGATGTTGATAAGAAGGGTTGGGTATGGATTATCGATGACCACAATTCCGACATCCTTCATCCCTACAAAAAAAACTGATTGCATAAAAAACGAAGTTAATACAAGCTGACTTACCTGAAAGCCAAAGATGCAGGCTGATAGGCAGTAATTCTGAATGGACAGCTCTCCGGCACTTGAGTGTGACGTGTGCGCGACTTAGCTGAATCTTAATTTAATCCGGCAATGTCTGGACCCCAATGGCTAAGAAATAATCTACCAATTCGAGGAATTCCTGAGGCTATCGTGACTCAAGATTTGATCACCTTCCTCACCAAAACCTTTAACAAAATACAGTGGCAGTATCTGAATGAGGTAATCCAATTTGACAGAGCGCTGAAACCAAGGGGCACTCAGTCGGACTGCCCATGTGTTGTGATTTTTAATTTACATTATTATAAATAGAAAAAAACTATCCTTCAACAATGCACATGTGAAAATAAATCCAATCATTGACATATAAAACACTTCCAATAACATAGGTCTGCAACCAAAAAGCTGTTTTCATAATTTTATTTGATTCTTATGTTTTTTGGAGCGCCGAATTCGAAAATGACCACCGTTTTTTCCTGGGATGTCAGGTTTTTTCACAATCGAAATGTGCTTTGGTCAAACAGGTAGCTAGCTGGAAATCGCTAAATTTCAAATTCATCATACTTGGGGAAAACACTGAACATGGAAAAACAAATTTATTTTCACTGCCAGTGCTCCCAAAAACATGAAAATATATGTGTATTGGTCCTGATGGTGATCACTGCATTGTTGAGTGTGCTTGCTAGGGCCTGCCCAGACATGTTCTTTCATGCATTAACTTGTTCTCTGATTCCTCCACAATATTGTATTTCATTTCATTCGTCATCCTGCTATTGTCTGTGTGGTTCAAAATTAGTGCAATGCCTACAAGAAAGTGTGTAAATTTGCCTGACAGTTTCTGTTTCATATGTGGAGAGTTCATGGTGAAAAAGCAGCAGTTGAATATTACGGATTTTGTTAAGAAAGTTTATTTCATTTATTTTAAATTAAAACTTGGTGACCAAGATAAAGTTTAGGCTCCTCATAAAGTTCGTAAGCAGTGCATCAAAGATCTTCGTAATTGGTCAAAAGGCAAGATGAAAGCTTTTCGATTTGAAATTCCTATGATGTGGCGCGAGCAAAAGAATCATAGTGATGATTGTTATTTCTGTTCCTGTGATGTGAAGGGGTACAATTCAAAGTGGAAGTGCACCATCACGTATCCCAATATTCCTTCTGCTATTCCTCCCATTCCCCATGGTCCAGACGTCCCTGTGCCCGACCCTCCTACAAACCTGGATGAAGTCAATTGGCCTGACGAGAATGGAACTGTACCTCAGCCTGAAGATGGATCAAGTTCTTCAGATGTTGAAGTTGATGAACCAAAACATTTCTCGCAAGAGGAACACAATGATTTGGTGAGAGACCTAGATCTACCTAAGCATTCTGCTGAATTACTTGGTTCTAGACTTAAAAGCAAAAATTTGTTGATGGAAGGTACATCTTTTGCATGGTACAGACATCGGGAAAAAGACTTTCTGTCTTACTTATTTCATGAGGGCAATTTGGTGTTTTTTTCTGATTTAGAGGGGTTGATGGCTCAGTTCCACATTCAGTATGATTCTTCTGAATGGAAGCTTTTCATTGACTCTTCCAAAAGAAGCTTAAAAGCAGTTTTACTTCACAATGGTGACCGTTATGTGTCCATTTCTGTTGCTCATTCAGTGTACTTGAAGGAGACTTATGAGAACTTGGAGTTGGTACTCAAGAAAGTGGGTTATCAAAACCAAAACTGGTTGGTATGTGTGGATTTAAAAGTATTGTGTGTGCTGCTGGGACAACAGGCTGGGTACACCAAATACCCTTGTTTCTATGTTTATGGGACAATAGAGACCGACAAAATCACTGGAAGCAAAACAATTGGCAACCAAGAAGTCTAGTTGTTGGTGAAAAGAATGTTCTCAGAGATACCCCCTGAGAAGGTTTTATTGCCACCACTCCATATAAAATTAGGATTAATGAAGCAATTTGTTAAGGCACTTCCCAAAGATAGTGAATGCTTCAAGTACTTGGGATCCAAGTTTCCAGGTTTAACGGAGGCAAAACTGAATATTAGAAAACTCATATCCGACAAAGACTTCATCAGTTCAATGACTCCAACTCAAAAAGAAGTGTGGGTTGCCTTTACTGTGGTCATAAAAAACTCTATGGGAAACCAAAAGGACCCTAATTACAAGGAAATGGTGGAAACAATGTTGAAAGCGTTCCACAAGCTTGGTTGCTCCATGAGCTTAAAAGTCCATTTTCTCAACTCTGAAAATTTGGGAGCAGTGAGTGAAGAGCAGGCAGAACGTTTCCATCAAGATATAAAAGAAATGGAAACAAGGTATCAAGGGAAATGGAGTGTTACAATGATGGCTGACTTCTGCTGGATGTTGTACAGGGATCTTCCGGAAGCCACCTACAAGAGGAAAAGCTCAAAAAGAAGTTTAGAGTTTAAAAAAAGACGATTTCACAAGCAATCTACTTGAGTGTGGTGTTAATTTTGTCGTCACCTGTGCAAATGAGTTAATATTTTTCATGTAAATAAAATATTTGCGCTAAGAAATTTTTTTAAACGATGACCACCTGTTTGTTCGAAAACCTGACGTCCCAGGACAAAGCGGCTGTCATTTTTGGATTCAGCGCACCAAAAAAATGTAAGAATCAGTCAACTAAACCAAAACAGCTGTCCAAAAATATTTTTTTGCAGACCTGTGTAATTAAAGGGGCAGTATGGCTATAATAACTGTTACCACTCAGCCAAGTCCATCTGTAGCTTGAAATCTGAGTGTGTGAGTGTTAAACTGGCCAGGTTGGAATGCCCATTCCTATACCATAATTTAATATTATCCACATGTTAAATGCAGTGTGCTTGGGATTCATCTTTCATTATACATTGTAGGACCCTGTGGAGTACTTCTGTAGAAATAACAATACCTTCTGCTTCTAATCTAAAGCATGAAAGACTGGTCAGTCTAGCATGCACTTGTATGCTTGGCTGTCTTCCCAAATATGGGACTCTCATTACTGTGGTCACTGCTCTTTTACATCAGCAGGGTTTCTCACTGACGCCCTGTACAATGCCGTGAGATCATATTTATTGAAACAGTTTCTTAGAGAGTTTTCTTGTCCTCCATTAAACTGTGATTGACTTTACAGTTTGCACCACTTAATCTTCAACTTTAATAACGCTTGCTGAGTGAATGCTAATCTGTTGTACGGTTAAAATGTAAAATGTCTGCAATTATGGTTAAATTTCAAATTATTGATGTTCCCTTTAAAGGTGTCTTTGAATATGTTTGAGAGCTCTTGTATTTCTTGCCTCTGGAATGTCACATTTTTGTTACATATAAATGAATGCAAATTTCATTTCTGGCATATAATATGCTTTGTTAATTATGGGCAAGCGCATAAAGCACTTGTTTTGAAATAGTGGTGTATGTGCATGCTTAAATGTAAAAAAGCTTATTATACACCAGAAATACAATTTGGGATCGTTTTAACATGAGATGCTCAGTGATCAAATGGCTTCCGCCTTGCATTAGCTTTAAAAAGCCTTTTTATGTTTTCAGTAAAATAATGTTATTAATAGACATTTCATAAACACTGCTTGTATTCTAAAAAGACATTTTCTTTAAAAAAATATTCTCTAAATGGTAGGATTTTCTCTTACACATTATTTTCATGATTGTTACTTTTAACATCAAGATACATTTTATAGTACTAAACAGTTTGTAAAGACTATTTGAGCTGGAAAAATATATCTTTATTTTCATACAAATTAGGTTTATTTTTGTAATCATTAACATATGCTTTAAAACAGAGGAACATAAAGCACATTGAAAGCAAAGATTATTTTTTTGTTCTTAAGATTGTTGCAACTAGTTAAAACCCACAGGGCCTCAGCAGTCTTAATGATGCAGTTAATGATGTGTGAATTATAGATCCTGACAGCCTGTTTAATAAAAACAACACAATTGCACCAAATGGCTAGGGCAGCTGCATTAACTAATAATATGACACATGGAAAATAAAAACAAAAAATAGAGAAATCAGAAAATACAGATTTGCCTGACACACCTTCGGTGAATTGTATGGCACTAATTAAATGAATGTTGAGGGTAATATTATGTGTCCCACCTATTTGTTTAAAAAGGGTATCAGCGATGATACATAAAATATAGATTAGTCCTCATTTAGCTCTGTAGTCTTTGTAGTATTCGTGAAAACTGACAAATTAAATCATTTTCCATTATATTTATTTCATTATTCTAATATTTATTTTTGATAAGTGTGTATATATATCTAATATATCAGGAAACTAAATGGAAAATTAAATTTGCACTTCTGTGCCTTTTTTTACAACCTGAAATATGGTTGAGTGATTTTTTTCTTCTTTTCTTTTGAATAATGGATTCATGTATTCAAAATAACCACATGAGCATGAAAAAGTGGGAGGTATACTTTTCAAGACATACCATTACTGATTTTGTCAAAGTAATAATCTTAAATAAAGCTTATTATGTATATGTCATCTGTAGACTAGATAAAATAATCAAATGGGTAGAGTGGAAGACAGATATTTTATTATCATTTTCTTTCAAAATGTATTTCATATGATATTTAACATGTTTCAATGCTTTGTTGTATAGGAAACATTTTAGAAACATTTTATAAAATAGAAGCTTAAAATATATAAAGTACCCTACTTAAGGATCAGGAAGGCTCCAACACGTTTCTGCAAAATAAATTTTCATTAATGGGCCCACAAAAACTATGAATTTTAGAAGGGCAAAGATTTATCAGCTCAAAGAAGGATCACATCTCGCAGACATGGCAAGTGTATTCTTAAGTAAACGGACAGATAGGGGGGTGGTCTGTAAGAGCATGGTGTAGGTCACATATTGCTTACTCTACTTCAGCTAATCATCATCATCAACACCATTTATTTATATAGCGTCACTAATTCCGCAGCGCTGTACAGAGAAATCACTCATATCAGTCAGTGCCTATTGGGGCTTACAGTCTAAATTCCCTAACATACACACAGACAGACAGACGCACAGACTATGGTCAATTCGTTTAGCAGCCAATTAACCTACCAGTATGGAGGAAACCCACGCAAACATGGGGAGCGCATACAAACTCCTCACAGATAAGACCATGGTCGGGAATTGAACTCACGACCCCAGTCCTGTAAGGCATAAGTGCTAACCACTATGCTACCATGCTGCCTTAATACTGATACATATCCTGATTCTCCATGGAAGTGCGGCTTGAATGGGGTGGCGGGGACACATAATTTACCTGCTTGTCCCCTCGACCCTATTCCCTCCCAACTTCTCGGCTTCCTCTCCCCCCCTGCATGTCCACATTTAGCTCACCTCTTCAACCTGTCTCTCTTCACTGGCACATTTCCTTCCTCCTTTAAAAATGTGCTCCATCTCCAATTACAGCCCTATTTCTCTCTTCCTCTTTGCCTTTTAACTACTTGAGGGATAAGTATATAAACACTTGTTTCACTTTCTCTCTTTTCATTCCATGCTCGACTCTCTGCAATCAGACTTCCATCACCAACACTCAACTGAAACTGCTTTCACAAATGTAATCAATGAAGTACTTAGTACAAAATCTATGGGTAATTTTTCCTGGACCTCTCTGCTGCTTTTGACACTGTTGATTACCCTCTTCTACACACCCATCACTCTATTGGCCTACATGAACAGTTGTTTCCTGGTTCACTTCCTACATATTACACCACTTCTTTAGTGTTTCTACCTCTGCCACATCATCCCCTCCACTGCTACTATCTGTTGAGGACCCAAAAGGGACTTTCAGCAGGCGACACTACTGATACTATTGCCTTGTATGCTGATGTTACGCCACCTCTTTTTGGCCGATGAAGATGACTCGCTTAACAATTTGCTTTAGGTTGGTAGTTGACTTAGTAATGTTTCAGGTCTTAAGATGAATTGGTCTAAGTCTAATATATTTCCTCTCTGTCATACAATTCCTCACAGACAAAATGTTCTTTACAATGGACTTCAACATTTAAGTATATTGAGATCTGGATAACTAACAACATGTCAGATTATATATTACTATTATTATTTTATATATATTTTTTTAAAATGGCACCTATCATAGCGTTGCACCAAGAATATGTAACCATCCATATCCCTCCCCATTGAGGTTTCTAAATTTTCTAGAACACACTGCGCAAACACACAAAGGTCCATTTTTCAGAAGCCAATTAACCTAACATTGTGTGCTTAGGACCGTGGGAGGAAGCTGAGACACCTGGAAGAAACCCATGCAAACAAAACATGTGGAGAACATACAATCTCCACACAGATAGTGCTCTGGTTGGAATAAAACCCATGCACTGTGAGGCAATGCTAGCCACCAAAATGCTGTATCACTTCATATTGACCCAGCTATTGAATATTAAAGTTGAAAACCTACACTTGGAACAAACTTGCTCTGTGTCTGGATGTGTTAATTTAATTACAATGATAATCCAGACTAAATTTCCAATGCCCTATGCAACCATGCTTGTTAGATATCCCTGATACATCTTCCAGAACAACAATATGTATCTTCTCTGGTCTGTAGACAATACGGGCCAAAAATATAAATTAATACAGTGTTCAGATATATTCTGACATGGCCTAGATCTCAGGCAGTGAGAACAGGTAGACACAACCTCGGGCAAAGGTCTTTCTGAGAATTAAGTCTATAGCACAATACCAAGGACGGTGAGGTGTAGCTTCTTGGCTGCATAGACAGTTGGCAGAGATGGACGAGCGCATGGTTCTCCAGCACATTCCATATTTTAGGCCAGAGTATTGTTTGTGTCACAATTCACTAGAAAGAATGGACGTATACCTTCTAGCAGTTTATGCAACTGGACAAAGAGGCGTTGAGTCTAAATAGGTAAGAAGGAATTATTATTCATATGTAATATATATATATATATATATATATATATATATACCGTATTTGCCGGCGTATAAGACGACCCCCAACATTTCCACTCAAAATATAGAGTTTGTTATATACTCGCCGTATAAGACTACCCCCTCTTCCGCACACCTTCCACACACCAAATAAAACGTAAAAGAACATCAGATTTGATTTCAACATGTTAATTTATATTCGAATGCCTATGACACGCAGGAAAACTGTCACAAGGCTGTATGTTATCAAACATGTACAGTAAACATAAAACAGTGCAAGTTTATTAAATGTAATTCACTAGTCAATGATAGAAGGAAGATAACAAATAGAGGGAGAGAGCAAGTGCACACTTACCCCTTGACATAATCTTTAATGCTTTTTCATTTGATTTCCAGTCCCGAACCATCTTTTCTGTAACTCCATATTG
This sequence comes from Mixophyes fleayi, assembly GCF_038048845.1. Classification (NCBI taxonomy): domain Eukaryota; kingdom Metazoa; phylum Chordata; class Amphibia; order Anura; family Limnodynastidae; genus Mixophyes; species Mixophyes fleayi. The sequence continues at coordinate 372,474,286 of NC_134402.1, forward strand.
TCTTGCAGCAGCACAATTATTATGTTCCATGGCAAAGTTTACAACTTTAAGTTTAAAACTTGCATCATATTTCTTTCTTTTTGCTGGTGCCATGATAGGGTTGATAGGGGTTTGACTGCTGGACATTTTCTATGCTGTATTGTACTGTACAATGGTGCAGGACTGTGGTTGGCTGTTGGCTGTATACAATGCCTTATTAGATTGGTCCCTGCTCCCTGTCTGCCCTCCCTTTCAGCAGAACGGGCCGGTCACGCCAAAAAGGCTGGCCACCCCTGTATCGCTGCTGATGCTCGCCGCAGCCACGCCGATGACCGGCCGCACTGGATACCGCGCGATACTGGACCCGGTGTATAAGACGACCCCCCCACTTGGAGGCATGTTTTTCAGGGCAAAAAAGTAGTCTTATACGCCAGCAAATAGGGTATATATCTAATATATAAAAGAGAAATTTTGTCCTTCTGTCCTTCTGTCCTTCTGTCTGTCTTTCTATACAAATCCACATTTTTCAAGCGAAGATCATGAAATTTTGCATACGAGTGTATTAAAACATGACGGAGGCAACTAAAAAAATTTAAAATTGAAATTCATTACAGGGTGGGGGTGGGGAGGGGGTAACACCTAAAAATCATCGAAAACGACCATCACTCTGGAATGTCTGGAACAATTTACACCAAACCTGGTACACATATGACTTACAGTCTGACAACAAATATTGTGGGGGCAAGACACCCCTAGCACTCCTAAGGGTGGGGGTGGCGAGGGGGGTAACACCTAAAAATCATCGAAAACTACCATAACTCTGGAATGTCTGGAACAATTTACACCAAACCTGGTACACATATGACTTACAGTCTGACAACAAATATTGTGGGGGCAAGACACCCCTAGCACTCCTAAGGGTGGGGGTGGCGAGGGGGGTAACACCTAAAAATCATCGAAAACTACCATAACTCTGGAATGTCTGGAACAATTTACACCAAACCTGGTACACATATGACTTACAGTCTGACAACAAATATTGTGGGGGCAAAACACCCCTAGCACTCCTAAGGGTGGGGGTGGCGAGGGGGGTAACACCTAAAAATCATCGAAAACTACCATAACTCTGGAATGTCTGGAACAATTTACACCAAACCTGGTACAAATATGACTTACAGTCTGACAACAAATATTGTGGGGGCAAGACACCCCTAGCACTCCTAAGGGTGGGGGTGGCGAGGGGGGTAACACCTAAAAATCATCGAAAACGACCATAACTCTGGAATGTCTGGAACAATTTACACCAAGCCTGGTACAAATATGACTTACAGTCTGACAACAAATATTGTGGGGGCAAGACACCCCTAGCACTCCTAAGGGTGGGGGTGGCGAGGGGGGTAACACCTAAAAATCATCGAAAACGACCATAACTCTGGAATGTCTGGAACAATTTACACCAAACCTCCCCTAAAAAATATTGTTTGGGCAAGACACCCCTAGCACTCCTAAGGGTGGGGGTGGCGAGGGGGGTAACACATTCTTTAAATCCCGGGCAACGCCGGGTATTCTGCTAGTGTATATATATATTGTGGCAAGAGCCCGCTACTGCAGAAGCACACGCGTACAACTTCTTCCTTTTTATGGTTCTTTATTGTCAGGATGGTAATAATGTTTTGACACCGTTTACTTGCACAGCAATTATGGAGACCCTCAATGCGTACTATACATAGTCCAGCTCTCTGTCCAGATCAGCCAGCTAGCCCAGCGTTGATCTCCCTGAACAATGAAACAAGCAGGGTTTTATACCTGACACTCCTCCCACAGGCCTAGCTTGATGGACAGTTGACACACCCACCTTCTCTTTAAAAGGAAACGCCCATCCCTGGCTCTGTTTAGACTATCAGACCCATCCTGTCTGTTTGCTGAGAGGAAGCAGCTTTTAAATCATGTAAGTAAACCAATTTTAAACTACACATATGTTTTTACCTGGTTTAATCTCCACCTAGGTACATAACTGTGCCAATGTTTTACTCTACTTCCCTGCTTTCTCTGCATATTGCCAGCTAAATGCCTCCTTTTGTTACAATATATATATATATATATATATATATATATATATATTACATGTGTTGTACAGTCTGCAGGGTGCATAGTAGCTGCAATGACTTTCCCAAAACAGCAGACTATACTTTGTTGAGCAGCTCAGCACATTCAAAAAAACTCCTATCATATCAAGCGTTGCTGTGCTGGGGGACACATTTTATTTAGCATTAGTGGCTGCTAGCATTGTTTGTTTGTTTTTTGCTGGGTCTACTTAAGACAATCCTCCACAACAAATATCAACTTAGGTGGCAGTGACACAATCTAGTGAGTAAGCTTGCAGAGCTGATTCCATACACTTATGCAAAATGTTTATTCTAGGCACAAAAAAATTACTAAATGACAAAGCATGGTAAATAAAATAGATAATAAAAAAAATAAATCCTAAATGTTGGGTCTGATAGAGAGCGTGTAGCTCAGAGAGAATTTAGTGAATGCAGAACTACAGCATTGCCTGAAGCAAGCGTTTCTATCAAAGCAGCTAAAGGAACCATCTCAGTTCAACCTGGCTTAAAATGAGCTCATTACACAGTACATCTAGAGAATACTAATATGATATATCATGGTTTCATAACATCTTTTACAGGCATTGCAAATCTGCCCCATTATGGATATCTCCTTAAAGAATGCCGGATGAATTTGTAAAATAACCCCAGTTTACAGTTTATCTGTAACTGCTAGTAGTATTAGTTGCGTTTGTAGAATATATATAGTAGCATTTACCTCTCCTACAGCTCCGCATGCTGCTCTGGCCATATTAAGTGTTCCGTCTAGAGTTGGTCACCGCCATAACTCATATTGCTGAAGTCAGAGAAACGTGAAAAACATTTAGCGTATCCCATTTCACTTCAGTTTTAGGGGTTGCATTGGGGGGGAGTGGCAAAGGGGGCTGAGCTGTGGACAGAGAATTCAGGAGCTTTGTGAGAGGTTGGTGATAAATATACTTAAGTAGAGACTGTATATAAAAAATGATAACAGATAGTGTAGTGATAATATTTGCAGAATATACCCTATATGCCCAAATTTCACATTTAACATCCTAAAATAAAAAGTTCTTTAATGATGCACATAAAAATTGATCTGACTAGTATGGTCATTATCCCACATGACTTCACACAGGTAAATCCAATGGGCTACTGCATTGTAATGAGGTAATGAGATATTCTTCTTCCGTCTGGGTAGCTGTCCCGTTGATATATAAAAGAAGCAAATCCTCCGACTACCATCAGTGCCCAGGATCTTGCTTCCTATTTCAAGGACAAAATAGATAAAATCCGACTTGAAATGGTATCATCTCCCTCGACAAGCAATCAGCTCAATTCCTTTGTAGCACCCTCTGACACTCTCTCTTCATTTGATACCACAAATGAAGAGGAAGTTTCTACTCTCTTGTCATGTTCCTACTCTACCATCTGTTCTCTTGATCCCATTCTCCCACAAATTAGTAGGTCCCTGTCTCCTGTGCTCATTCCCCCTCTAACTAAAATCTGTAATCTATCTCTTTCTACTGGCATTTTTCCATCACAATTCAAGCATGCAGTGATTACTCCCATTTTAAAAAAACTGAATTCTGACCCAAACCTCTCTCAAATTACCGCCCCATCTCCCAGCTCCCATGCCCCTTCAAGCTTCTTGAGAGAATAGCCTACACTCGCCTCACACACTTTCTTACAGCTAACAAGATACTGGATTCTCTTCAGTCAGGCTTTCACTCTCAACACTCAACAGAGACTGCAATGACCAAGGTTGTCAATGATTTGATCACAGCAAAAAGTAAAAGCCACTAATCTCTTCTTATTCTCCTGGATCTCTCTGCTACATTTGACACAGTTGACCACTCTCTCCTCATACAAACGCTACAATCCCTAGGGCTTGAAGGCACTGTACTATCCTGGTTCTCATCCTACCTATCTAATTGCTCTTTCAGTGTTAATTTCTCTGAATCCACCTTTGCTCCGCTTCCTTTATCAGTTGGAGTACCACAAGGCTCAGTCCTAGGTCCTCTGCTATTTTCTATCTACACCACTTCTCTTGGAAAACTAATAAGATCCTTTGGATTTCAGTATCCTCTCTATGCGGATGATACACAAATCTATCTATCCTCTCCTGATCTTTCACCATCTGTGCTGTCTTGCGTTACTGACGGTCTTTCTGCCATTTCATCTTGGATGTCTTCTCGCCAACTCAAACTCAAGCTTTCTAAAACTGAAATAATAATATTCCCACCCAAAAACACAACATTCCTGCCTGACATTTCTATTTCTGTTGATAACATGACCATAAAGCCCACCCTGCAAGCTTGCTGCCTAGATGCAATCCTTGACTCACAACTATCATTTATACCCCACATCAACTCTGTATCTAAATCATGTTACATACATCTAAAGAACATTTCCAGAATGCGCACATATCTCACACAAGAGACTGCAAAAATCTTGATTCTTGCACTCATCATCTCTCGCATCGACTATTGCAATTCCCTCCTTACTGGTCTTCCCAAAGTTAGACTTAAACCCCTTCAATCTATTTTGCATGCAGCAGCTAGATTGACTTTCCTGGCAAACCGTTCTTCCTCTGCTGAGCCACTCTGTCATTCTCCACATTGGTTGCCTGTTTTTCAACTAATCCAATATAAAATTCTTCTACTAACATACAAGGCCGTCAACAAAATTGCACCGACATACATCTCCTCACTTGTCTCAAAATATCTCCCGAATCCACACCTCCGTTCTGCACAAGATTTGCGTCTTTCATTTACTCTCATCACATTCTTCCATTCCCAGTTACAGGACTTTTTTCGACCTGCACCCAATTTGTGGAATTCCCTCCCTCGCACAGTAAGACTTTCCTCTAGTCTTCAAACCTTTAAGCGTTCTCTGAAAACCCACCTCTTCAGGCAAGCTAATGATATTCCTCAACCACCATCTTAATCTCCCTAGGTTACCCTATTACCACCCTCTACACAGCTAACACAAGACAACAACCCTCTGACCAATATTGCTGTGTGACTGATGACACAGCCCACTCAATTCCTTTTACCTTTGCATTATAGCTGGTCCAGTGTGCAATATGATGTAGCACTTGTCCTTGTGTTTCTAACTCCTATTGTCCCATAGATTGTAATCTTGCGAGCAGGGTTCTCTTACCTCTCTGTCTGTATGTATTACCCAGTATTGTTTTATTAATGTTTGTTTCCAATTGTAAAGTGAATCGGAATTAGCTGGCGCTATATAAATAAATGTTGATGTTGAGTTTCGATAAACAATTTTTAATACTGTGCTAGTAGACCCACTTTAGAGCTCCCCTCTAAGCGTAATCAGGATGGGGTTGTGTGTTGTGTCTTGATGAAACAGTGTCTATGGGAAGCGTATATAAAGAAACAGTAAGCGTGTCAGATAATTGCAACACAAAAAGAAGTGGATGCTACCACAGTGATGCCGTTTAGGTGGTGTATCTCTTGTGGGTGTTGGAGGGTAGGTTCAACAATACTCAATGATGATGCTAACTCTCAGCAGCACTCTCTAGCTGCTTCTAATTTGGTTGATTGAACAGTCCGGCTAATAGCACAGAAATCATTGGTATATCCGCTATATTATGTAAAATCGTAGCCATGTGTTTGCATTACTTAATTAACATTTCCATTTGGACTACTATTGAAAAGAAGAATTTCCTTTATGTTGTATTTTGTATTTGTGTATATATTACATTACTGTACATTTTATATGGAAAATAAGATTTTAGCATTTATTAATAACTGTCAAGACAATAATTTCACTTGTGTAAATGCCATTATTATGTTGTTTACAAATATGGTAATGCATCTTTAGCATTTCCTATTAACTCTTTCAAGCATCATTTGTATGCTACCTCTACACTGTCGTATGGCTTTAATATACACACTTTGTCTTACACAAATGCTACTGTTTTACAGCTGAATGCTTCATGAAATGCATCCAACTGAACATATGAATGCAGCTGCAGTTTTTTGTAACTCTTGCATTTGTTGCAATGAAAGAAGCCTGTGCTGACTTTCTCAATCCTCTTCTTGGCTTCCTTGTTTTTTGGGATAAAAAAAGAGGCAAAGTATTTTTTTTAGATCAGATGCTTTATTTGTAAACTGCCTTAGGGTGTTTAAAGAGGTTTTCCTTTAAAGTTTCATCCTTCAAGCTGCTGTACTGTGGCATGCATAACATTTATTTTTCTTAGTTTTTGAAGTTTGTCTTTATTTTTGTATGTGAGTACACTCTCTCTCACATGCTATTTTTTGTGTGACCTTTTAGACTTAAGTCTCTCAGAGTTTTTTACAACATTGTGCAGCCTTGAGCAATGTTGTTAAATAACCCTCTAAGTCTCCAATGATAATATTTTAATTCACAAGCTTACCTTGTTCTGTTACATCACTGCATATGATGCCGATGTTGCTATAACATCAATAAAGCACAGTAACCAATTTTTGAAGTATTAAGACTTTAATTAAAGTTTATCCTGATTAACAGAATGGTAGAGATCTTATCTTAAAAATATGAATACTCTGACGAGGTGTGGCCTGGCAGACATCTTAAATGGATATTTTTGTCTTATTCCTGATATTTGACCCGGAAAAAACTGGGATATTTTCTCTCTAACCTGCACTAGCAGCCTGAACAAGACATTAGGACCCCTGGGGGTTCACAACAAGCCCTTTGCGACTGCAAGAAGCCCAAACCTCTGCAACCATCCTATTGAGGCCTAATCCATGCCTAATCGCGGGGACTCTCCGCTGAACACGGCAGGACTTCTTTACCTAAGTGGGTCCCTACCGCCTGCTGAGCCTCACCCCGCCATCTGATCGCAGGCAAGAGTTTTAAGCAGCATACGCTCGGGGAAGCAGCCAGCGTTCTTACCTGCCTGTAGACAGGAGCCGCGGAAGATAGCACTTCCCCTCCCTTTAGATTGTTCGCTCCTTTGAGCAGAGCTCGCCTACCTCCTGTTTCCATCACTTTTAACTGCGCTCTCCAGCTACTCTGCTCACCGCCTCTCGGTCCCTCTGCCCTCTGTCTCCTCTCGCTTCTCTCCGCTCCCCTCAGTGACTCTCAACCTGTCATCTGTGCCCACCCTCTTGGGCCATAGTTACCTGCCTATACTCACTTTTCCCCTCCCTCCCTCTCTTTCATGCTGTGCCTGAGCCCCCAGAATTATAGTGCTTACTGTTACTTGTACTGTGCTGTTTCACCTTGTACTGTGCCATTGTTTGTCCCTGTACGAGCTACGGATACTTTGTGGCGCCCTATAAATAAAAATTAATAATAATAACTGCTGTTAGCAGCCTGTGCGTGTGGGCACTATGAGACCGGCACACCCAAACGGATCTCAAGTTAGCTGACAGGTCAGCGCAACACTTCTTATTTGACATGCCATCTGGGCAGCGGCATCTTTCTAAGCACCATCAACCCTTACACCCCAACTGCCAGCTTTGCCCACAGAGCATCCATTTCCCCTCAGATAGCCTGGGGACCCTTCAACAGGTACATATTGCTTTGGACGATAGCAGCTGCATACGCTGGTCCACAGCCTACACGCAAGTACAAGTTACAGGTACATTGGCACTTTACATCTACTTTAGTCGATTATAATCTATATAAGCAAATATATTCCAGACATCAGAGGGTAAAATTCTACAACACATAAATTTCTGTTGGCCCGTCTCCTCTGTATTAGGCATTTCTCTCTAATGACCAATACAAAAGTTACAGTAGCATTTACTAACTAATGCCTGGCAGATGATTTGTGCTTGCCTGCGCAGCACATTTATTGCTTCTGGACCCTCCTAAGCTCTGATACTATAACTTACCTATTGTGCGCCCAGTCTAGTGGCACAACTACACGAAAACCTCTAAAAGTTGGTAACTAACCAGTACCTAAAACTAAAACTCACTTGATGGCTACGAATCAGCCTATAGTCTGGTCCCTAGGCATTACAACGTTCTATTTGTGGCCTATTGACGTCACTGTGGAGCAGTCATTCACTTACAATTATTGTCAATTATTCGCACCTAAGCCCTTTCTCATATGTACTAATTACCCTACATAGGGGCGTCAACTCATTATTACTAGAACTTTAACATACTGTAAGAATACAATTGACCTGCAATGAATTCAAGAACAAAACGGACTTCCTCAATGGACACCTCTAACTTTTGACAGAAGCAAAAAGAATACCAAACCTCAAGCGACATTGATGGCTTAACAACAGCTAGACCGTTCACCAAGTTCACACAACGGGAGAGGACGAAGTCCCTTCTGCTATGAGACACTTTATCAGCTCTCTGTTCAAGATATCAAGACAATGTTCCACAGCCAGTTGCGCCAAGCAATCTCGGACTTCAGTAAAGATATTAACGAACTCGGTAACCGAAAGGATGCCCTGGGGACCAAAAATGGATTGGATCTGTATATCTTTAACAGACACCACACAGGAGCTTTCCTCACTACGCTCCGATGTCGCATCCTTGACAGAGAAACGTGAGGATATCGAAAATAGAGCCCGAAGGAATAACATTCAACTCAAAAACATTCCTGAAGCAGTGGATGCAGAAGCCCTTCCTAGCTTTCTGCTTGGGTTCTTTGAAACCATTTTAACAGCACACAGGTTTCTACGACCCAGGTCCACTCCAGGAAAACCACCTAGGGATGTCATTCTCTGCTGCACATAAAGGAGAAAGTCATGCAGGCTACAAGGAACCACGACTTCATTCCATACCTTGGCAACAATATTCAGCTGTTCACAGACCTGGCTCCTCTCACCATACAAAAACGCAGGGAGTTGAAGGACACCTTAAAGATTGTTCGTCAACATGGATATCGCTATCAGCTTCAAGTTTTCACAAAATCCAGGGCTCTCTTTGCAATAACCCCCGCAGAAGGTGCTATAATACTTGAAAAACTAGGACTTCCGTCTAGCTCTACACCTTCTCCGGCTGCATCAGTGGCATAGAGAACCTTGCAAGCCCCTCCGCAGGCCGAATGGGACACTGCTTGAATCTAACAAGGGTTTGGAACCTGGACTGTTGATCTCCTTATGCCAATACAGAAATGAGAATTTCTGAAATATACTGGACATAGCCTTGACCCTCAGTGACTCATTCCTCGATGGCCCTTGATGTTGTCTCTCCTCCACTCTACTGTATTCTCTACCCCCCTGTCATGAACATGCTCCCAGCTTTCGTGACTTTGGGGTGTTTGCTGTATGAGGTTACACACAATTCCAGCCCGCAGTCTCTCTGTACCTATCACACCGGTTATAGACCTACTGAATTGCCCCCACACCGAGCTCTCACACACACACCCCACACACTTCATGTTTGCCACCACCTATTGAATATGGGCAATAGGACCCCAATATCCTGTCCCACACTAGGACACAAGGCTTCTGGCTACCCACAGGCTAGCAAGGCCCACAACAGCAAGGGTTAACTCTTTACAGCTCCAGACTATTGCACAGATCTAAATGCAAGCACACACTAGGCTTGTTAGTCAAATGTATCAACAAATCACACACCGGCGTTCAAAGGGTTGGCTTGGTTGAGCTATATTCTTCTTAACAAGCTATTGAATTCGTTAGAGTATCGAGGATGCCACTTACTAAATGTATATATTTAATATACAAAGGTACAGGGCATTCAGATATAAAAAAAAACAATTAATAAACAATTGACATAACATACACAAGCAAAGCAGTTTAAAATAAAAGGGGTTACATTCATAGTATAACTTACATGAGTTGTATAATCTGTGCCATGGGAAATTGGCTAGGAAGATGGACAGCTTATCAATGTGGATTGATTTTCCCAAAAGATTGACAATTTACCCCTTCCCAACACAGGTAATTTATAACCCTGGTCTGATTTTTGCTCCTCCATATGGAGTGCCACACAGATTTCCCAAAATATGAAATTTGAAGACATCCTCTTTGAAGTTCATATTTAAGTATCAGTAAGATTCTCACCTAGGCATATGGCTCTCTCTAATCTACACCTAGTGGTTCTTTTGTGTTTACACTACCTATTGAAAGGACGTCAATTAGGAAGTGGAATACATGATCAAAACAATGGATGCCTAGGATCTGCGTATCTTAAGCTAGTCTCCTCACAAAGGGTCTGCTCAACCTAATTACCTCCTACTGGGATAATTGACCCAGTGTTTTTAAAAGGAAACAAACTATCTGAGGGGAAAATCAGGTTCACTTCTATGTATCAATGCATCATTTTATTTGGGCCCTGACAGTTAATATTCTATTTCATCTTATCAGATTTATGCTCTCATTCTGCCCCCCACTTTCCCTATTTTTATATCTTTACAGGTACGAACACAGCCTAACAACGATCTTTACACAAATCGATTAGACGTGATCTGTAAAGTAATCTGGAAAATACACTACAGCACACCCTCCATCTTCATCACTGCCATCGCTAAGGGACATCGCCAACCTTCGAGCTCACAGTCCAGCTCTTTATTTATGTAACGTGTTCTATGGACTATTTTGCAATGGTGATGTTTGCCTTTTACAATTATTGTTCCTTGCTAGTTTAACAAGTCTATATTGCACTTTCACAAATGTTTACTAATGTTATATATTTGTTCTGAAAATTGTATTTTCATACCTGTTAATGTTTTAACTACGACTTCAAATTGTATTTGTTGATGCCCTGTTCTGCTTCACCCACTACTTGAAACTCACTTACACTAGAACACCCCCCCACCTATACCTTCTGGGTGCTGCATCCTGTAGCGGCACTCACATATCCTACCCAAGTTCGAGCAGTCGAGTAACCACAGGCCGGATAAATTATGACCGGCCTTTTCTTTCCCTCCCTGACTAGATACAAACAGTTTAAACTAACCTCACTCCTCTATCTTTCACCTTTTCCTTTTTCAACCATCTTCACGCGACCTCTGCCCATTTTGTCAACTTTTGGTTCTTCAGCGATCCACAAGAACCACAGACTCAGAAGAGCCCCTCCACAGCAAGTACCATGTTCCCTCTCATAACATGCCTCTGCAATTATTGTCTGTTAATGTCAAGGGACTAAACAAACCCCAGAAGCGCTCCATACTTATGGCCGCGCTAAAAAAGTTGCACGCGAATATAGTCTTTCTCCAAGAAGCCCAACTGCACGCAACGCTTCAGGGAAAGCTTTTCTCTCAAACTTTTTTTGCCTCAGCAGCATCTAAGCACCGGGGTGTTGCTATTCTTGTGCGCCCATCTATCCCACTGGTGGGGAGCCACTGCAGACCTAAACGGTCAATTTCTCATTTTGGTAGGCACACTACGCCAACTCCCAGTCACACTAGTGTGTTGCTACGCTAGCAACAATGACCAGATCCCCTTCTTCCAGATACTATTTAGCGTTGTAAATAAACATGCTGAAGGTCAGCTGCTAATTGTTGGCGACTTTAACATGATAATAGATCCCATGCTGAACAGGTCTCCAATGACTGCAACCTCCTCACTACTTCAAACACACTCTACCCTACAGGCTAAACAATTTGCTTTATTATTCAAAGAGCATTCTCTTTTAGATACATGGCGAGTCGTCAATGTCACTGATAGAGGGTACACTTTCTTTTCGCAGCCCCATAGCATATACACCTGAATATACTATTTTCTAATTGACACTAGACTAGCTACTAAGCTTCTTGTTGCTGGGGTCTATCCGTTTGCCTGGACAGACAACATGGGAGTATCTCCTCAACTAGACATAGTTAATCTTCCCAAACAAAGCTCGACTTGAAGATTAGATGACACCATTTTGTTTAACCTGGCGACATGCTTAGAGCTAACAGAGGCCATAGCAGATTTCTGTGTCCTACATGAGACCCCTGACATATCACCATCCATGGTCTGGGAGGCTCATAAAGCCACAATCTGTGGATGCCTTATTAGTATAGCAGCTGCCCGACATGAAGAGAAACGAGTACAGATATCTACACTGGAAACTCGACTCCTCTCCCTCCTCACCCAACATCAGGGCTCACTAGATCAGTCACAACTACAGGAGTTGACAGTGGCGAAAGGCAATCGCAACGCGGTCTTATACAAAAAAAAGCCCATAATCTTAAATAGACCCAACAACTTTTATAAGAAAAAAGCGATAAGGCAGATTCCCTCCTGGCCTGGAGGCTGCGGCAGAGACGTACACGCAATGCAATGTCATCCATTAAAAGTACTCAAGGGCAATTAACATACAATCCGAACTCAATCTTAAAAGAATTCCAAGCATATTATTCATCAGTGTATTATTTAGACGCCTCAGAGCCGTCGCCCTCCAGCCTGGACGAAAGAATAATCGGTTATCTACACTCCTGCCACCTCCCACAGTTTTCTGAATCGGAGATTCAATTTCTTAGCTCTGATATAGTGGAGGACGAAACTATTACAGCCCTGCGTAGTATGAAGGTGGCCTCTGCTCTGAGCCCGGATGGCTTCCCAGCCAAATATTACAAAAAGTTTGCTGGAGTCCATAGTCCAAAGCTCACCACCTGGTTTAACTCTATGTTTGGTGGGACACACTTTGACCCAGCCACAACCTGAGCCCTGATCACGGTCATTCTGAAAGAGTGCAAAGACCCCTTCCTCTGTAGTAGCTATTGCCCCATATCATTACTGAATGTAGATCTGAAAATATACGCCGAAGTCCTTGCGAATAGGGTAAATTCTGTACTGCCGATTTGTCCCAGGCAATCAGGCTGATGACAACACCAGGTGGACCATAGACCTAATCCAATATATTAATGAATGTGTACAACCCTCCCCCCTTTTATCCTTGGATGATGAGAAGGCATTTGATCGAGTTGGCCGGCCTTTCACGATGGAGGCTCTTACTGTTTACAATTTCCAAGACTGCTTTCTCAAAGGTGGGTCAGCACTGTACTTCACCCTACAGCCTCTGTGCAGGTGAACAGATGTTCTTCTCCTCCTTTTCATATTCGAAACGGGAGGTGGCAGGGCTGTCTCCTTTCCCCTCTCCTGTTTGCACTGGTTGTAAAACCCCTAGCTATGAAAATATGTCTGAACCCTAGTATCACCGGTATACATTTTCCCCCTAGCACCCACAAAATAGCACTCTATGCAGACGATATTCTTCTCACCATCACCAGCCCTCTGTCTTTGCTACCTAATCTATTTCAAGAGCTTGACACATTCTCTGAAATATCACATTTTAAAATCAACACAGCTAAAACCGATATCCTAAAATTCCACATACCTCCTAAACTAAAACAGCTCCTGGAGCTGAATTTTCCTTTTTACTAGAATGCTCACCCATAGCAGGTGGCCCCGGCATTCCTAACCTTCGCAATTATTATTACATGGCGCGACTAGCCCAATGTGTGCAATTTCACCAGGGTCTGGGTTGTTATAGAATCATGTTTACTAGGTGGATCGCCGATCTGTTCTATGCTTTGGCTCCCAGCTACACAACGCCCAGTCCCTGCACGAACCCACCCAGTAATGGCCCTCTCCCTTTCAATTTGGTCCCTATGTAATAGAATGGCAGCTCTCTCTCCCACCCACTCGATTCTTATACCTCTTTTGTCCAATCCCGCCTTCACGCCCGGACTCTCATGCGGCTCCATGTACACAAAATGGGCAGACGAGGGCAAATTACTACTACTGAACCACATTACCAGGGATCCAACATTCCCACAGTTCTTAGACTTAGCAGACAGTTGTGGGTTTTTGGATGGGACAGTTCCACCAATATTTGCAGATTAAACACTACCACCAAATGATCAAAGCCCAACTGTCATCCAGGTCACCCACTGTATTTGAGAATCTGTGCTTTTCAGGACCATCCTCAAAAAGTCTCATCAAAAGTCTCTGTGCTGTATAATGCCTTACTCTCCATCACTACAGATTTGAAGGATTGCTTCCAAACGCAGTGGGGGACGGACTTGGAGGCAACACTAGAACACAAAGAGTGGTCAGGCATTTATGAATGGACAGTGCGTTGCTCCATAAATGTCCGAATTATGGAAAATACCAGCAAATTACTCCATAGGTGGTATTATGTCCCCTCTAGGCTACACGTTATATATCCACAAACAGTTGCCGATTGTGGGTGACTGGAACATTCATGCATTTGTGGTGGGATTGTCCCACGATACGCCCATAATCAACAGCAGTCCTTATGCAAGCCTCAGCAATCCTTGAAAACCCAATACTCTCCAATCCTAAGCACATATTACTACCTCTACCTCTCCCAGGCCTTCCCACACATGCCCACAAGCTCCTCCGGCATATTATTAGCTCGGCTACTTATCAAATAGCTGCGTCCTGGAAAAATCCCACACCCCGACACTTCAAATGGTCTATGGTCGAGTTTGGCATACCTACCAGATGGAACACATAACCAGTATACTGAGGGGCTCCTCCAACCCCTTTAATAAAGTTTGGTCCCCATGAGCCTCTTACCACAACCAACCTTTGCTCCAATTTTAACAGGAACTGAACCTGGAATAGGACTACCAGGTTAGAATATCCCCTTCTATTTGATGCGTGAACATCCTTCTTCCCACTCCCACATTCCCTTCCAATCTTCTCTTCCCCCCTCCTATAATCTTGTGTTATACCCCTTCTTATCCACTGACTTCTACCCCCCCACACTGTTTGTTAATGTTAAAAACCAACATTTTTCTGATACCAGTTTAATACATAGTCAACTTTCTTTTGTAAAAGCACTGTGAGAGAGTGTTGTACACCCTTTATTTATATGTGCATATATTATGTCTCTAATGTACCTCTCAAGAATTTCTGTAACGCTTTTCAAAATAAGATGTTATTAATAAAACGTATTTTAAAAAATAATAATATATGAATACTCCAGGAATAGATGCATTGAAAATTCAAGTCAAAGTCAGTGAAACCATTTGTATTGATGTAATAGAATGTAATAGAAATAAGGTAGAAATAGTAGATTTTGGTTGCGATAACAATAACATTAGTAGTTATACATTCACTAGCATCATACAGAGGAGACATATGCCAGCTGCCTTAAAGTGTTGTTGCTTATCTACGTCTGGAAAATTCCTATTTGATTACCACTGTTGAACCAGAGGAGTGGGGAATGAATATAGGCTTAGTAGAACCCTCTTTAGTTTTTTAGTTCTGTACTGTGCACATTCCATTTTTGGATGTGGAATATTTTAGCCCAATAGATTCCATTGGCTATTATTTTGTCAATATGTGGAGGTGCATGGTTCTTCCAATGTAGAATTATAACTGTACATGCTACAATCAGAATGTAGCCAGCTACATATTTAGCATGTGAGAGAAAATGTATGTTTATGTAAAAGGGTGGTAACAGGGTATCTATCGATATTAGATACTGTTACTTATTTCATTCATTCAAAAACATTTATCATATGTGCCTAAACTAAGTACAGTACCAAATTATATGGAATACACCTCCCTGATGATCGGATTGACTAGACCATAGCTTGTTAGTATTTTATGTATCATTTTTGTTAACATTTAGATATGGTTTATGCATTTGGATATGTGATGGCTAGCAGTAAATATTTTTTTCTACTCCTCTTCTACAAAAAGTTGTTTGGAGAACCATTTCCCATAAACTTTACATCATAGATTTACCAGAGTGTTTAGGTAAGAGGAAAAAACTATACCTGATGTTACTAAAGAAGTGGGTGTGGTTAATATGCACATTCATGCTGTGCTAGAAAGATTTAGGTGACAAATGCCCCTTAACTAGAAAACATTAGATTAAAAAAAATGTACCTAATAAAATAATAATATTAGTCCAGTGAATACATATATCATATTTAGATAGATTTATTTAGCTACTGTAAATCATTTGAGGAAAAATCTTGTGCTTTTTAACAATAGCATCCCATTTTGTGACATTGTGTTATTGTATTCACCAGAGGAGTGACTAAAGGCGGAAATGCTCTGCACAGGGATTAGAAGAAAACATCCACATGCAATGTATGTCAAGATATAAATCTATAGCGTATAGCTTGTGGGGGTGCTGGTCCTGTTATATTTGGACAGAACGAATAATGAACAGAGGTTCATGTTAGAAGGACAAATTAGCACTCCTTATGTTATTTAAAATATAACTTTTAATGGTTATTGTTTAATAATGACATCCTCCCGGAAAACAAGGTGAAATATATTAAAATAACTTACAAATACACACATACACACGTGTGATAAAAACAAAAACACCAACTGATAGGGATCTATTATATAAGGAAATAGTCTGGTGGATACAAAGAGTATCTTGTATAAAACCTTTTTTAGCAAACCATTTACTGGTAAGTGGTGGTTGGTAAGAAGACAAAAATGATTTAAAGAGTAATTGAGAACCGTGTCTCTTATTGTGTTGGTGTTACAAGCCTTCTAGTCACCACTATAACAAATGTAGCAGGCAGATAACGGAGTAAGGTACTGGATCTTGGTGAATTTAATAAGGGGAACCCCCTAGCTCAAAAAGGTCTTAGCTTGTGTGATGCTATTGGTAAGTTTGAAATACAAGGCTTAATCTGGATTATTGGCAGTATGAAGCACTACACCATAGCACATCTATACTGAGGCTGGTGTGCTTCCTGCACTGTGTAATATTGTCAGCAATAATAAAGGCAGATAACTTATTGCCAGTAATGGCTCTATGTTACCAGAAAAAGTCCCTGATGTAAAACAAATGACAGTCTCTATAGTAGATACTGTTCACAGCAATTATACATTCAGGTGCATCTATGATAAGGCTGGTGCAATTCCTGCAATGTATGACCTTGTCAGCTATACCACATGTAATTAGCTCATTACCAGTAGCAGCTCTGTGGTACTGAAAGAGTTCCCTGATATGAGTGAGCTTATGTGTAGTCTCCGTGAAAGACACTAGTCTCAGCAGCTGAGCTATTTTTATCTGGCTAATAAAAGATCCCCTATTGTAGCTAAAAAACGTTTTTTTCTGCCTGCCACTAAATGGAAGCTATCACTGCATCCCTATCTGTAGTTGGTGTTGGCGCCAAATAACGCTGGCCCCAACGTACGTTTCACCCTCAGGCTTTGTCAAGGGGAATCACCGTTAGTGCCAAAGTGAGAAACTTTTAAGTTCAGCCAGTGGGATCAGATGTTACGATTGACATACTGTCCAGCCAATAGTGAATGGGATTACCGTGACATCACACGCTGGGAAGGCCATTCATAGGCTGATAGAGACAGCTGGTCTCTCCACAGGGGAATCCCTTGTGGGTATCGAATCAGAGGAGGAGAAATAATGATAGACAGATGAGCCAGCCAATGCCTGTCCTTGGAGCATTTTGGATTGGAATAAGATCCTGCAGACCAAGGATTAATATGACAGCGATAAGGATGATGTTAAACATGGTAAGTAATCACTTTTCCTACTGAATATCAGTATAGATCATGAATAATGATAACAAATAACATGCAGACTGTTTTAAATAACGGGAATGCGATAAGCTGGATCTCTCCTGCTGTTATAATATCAGCAGGAAATGGCTGATGAAATATGCCTTCCATAGTGTTAAGTTGTCAAAGTAATATTACTTGGCAGATCAGAAAATCTATATAGGGAAAACCCTTCTAAGTGTGATATAAGAGAAAGAGGGCATCAAACTGGAGGAATAAAATATGTACATTCTTGATGCACTTGGATTAAATAGCAGATCAAATAGAACAGGTATACATGTGACAACTGGGATTGTACTGACAAAAGATAGTACTTGTGACAGTTCATATAGTCACAGACCTGTCTGAAAATTTTTTTTTTTTTTTTTTTTTTTTTTATATCAAGAATGCTTATAATAAATTCCAGAAATGCCACCAGGAAAGTTGGAACTGTTGCTGGATTGCCCAAGAGAGAATGATAAAATGTTTCTCCTTTTCATAGGCCATTCTGGCCAGTAATTAGGACAATAATCTTCTGAAGCAGTAACACTTGATGAATATCATAGAAAGCAGGCATAGCTGTTATTTTCATTGAGGCCGAGAGGTTGTACAGAATTAAGCATAAATATCCATTTGTTTTCTGTCTGCAGGAGTATTCTGTCTTGGTCTCCGCCTCTAATGCCCATTTTTATGCTTTCAATTCCTGTGACAGTGAGCAAACGAAAGTCACCGTTGTGTGTCAGATGAAAATGTTTGGCAATAGGTGTTATGTTTCTCATTCGTTCCTTATCACGTGTAAAGTTCCGAATGCAGCCAACATGTTCTAAAATGCGCTGTTTCAGTGGGCGATTGGTCTTCCCCACATACTGTTTATTACATGGACAGGAGAGTAGGTACACCACTCCCTGAGTATCACACGTTATGAAGTTGTCTATCATATGTGTAGAACCATACCTATCTATGACTGTATAGGTTTTTTTCATATAAGGACAAGCTTTACACCTGCCACATTTATGTGAACCTTTGAATTTATTTTCAGGTTTTTTGCTGGTAAAGTGGCTGTGTACTAATCTGTCCTTTAAGTTCTGTGCCCGTCGCCAACTGAAATTAGGTCTATTATTTAGAGCTTTGCACAACACTTCATCTGTCCTGAGGATGTGCCAGTGTTGCTGTATTATGCTCTGTATAGAGCGCCATTCTTGGCACAGATCCCCCACGAATCTGATAGTGGTGGGATTAGCCTCTTTCTTCTTTTTATATATAATCTCATTGCGGGATTTTCCCTTGCTCTCTGCCCAGGCCTTGGAGACCACTTTGTTACTGTATCCTCGGTCTCGTAGGCGTTGACCAAGTTCTTTTGCGCGAATGTTAAAATCAAAAGCATCAGAACAGTTCCTGCGCATTCTCAAAAACTCTCCTTTGGGGATATTCCTTAAAGTGGGTGGAAAGTGGAAACTGGAATTGTGTAAGATGCTGTTGGTCGCAGTGGATTTCCTGTAAACATCTGTTGATAATCTTCCACAGGAGTCTTTCTTGATAATGAGATCAAGAAAGCAGATTTCATTTCTGTCAATAGAGTGTGTAAGTTTGAGATTAGTATCATTATCATTAAGGCAATTGATGAATTGTACGAAGTTGTCATGGGTACCACTCCATATAATCAGAATATCATCTATATACCTAATCCACAAGGTGATAGATTCGGTGTAATGATTATAGTTTTCCTGGAAGACAGTTTCCCGTTCCCATTGGCCCAGGTAGAGGTTTGCAAACGTCGGAGCACAAGCCGCTCCCATGGCTGTGCCCCGCGTTTGCAAATAAAATCTGTCCCCAAAAACAAAGAAGTTATGATTCAAAACGAAATCTAAAAGTGATAGTAGAAAGATATTGAACTGTGTGTTATCTTCTGATCTTAAAAAATATTCAACAGCATTCAAGCCGTTTTGATGTATAATGCTCGTATATAATGATTCTACATCACATGTAGCTAAGAATGTCTCCTCATCCAATACTATGCCATCAAGGATCTTGAGGACATCCGTTGTGTCTTGAACATAAGAAGGAAGAGTCATCACATGTTTACGCAGATGTTTATCAAGGAAAACACTCGCTTGTTCTGTAAGGGAGCCGTTCCCAGAAACAATAGGTCGACCTGGGGGATTCTCCTTATTTTTGTGTACCTTAGGGAGGAGGTAGAAGGTTGGGATGCGTGGGTGTTCAACGGTTAGAAACGCATGTTCTGTTTTGAGTATGGTTCCTTCATCTAAAGCTTTTCTGATTAGAGTGTCATATTTTTTCTTAAAATCGTGAATGGGATTGTTAAAAAGGAGTTGATAGCAGGACTGATCATTCAGTTGTCTCATGGACTCCTTTTTATACATCTCAACAGGCCAGATCACAATGTTGCCCCCTTTATCAGAGGGTTTGAAAATTACATCAGACCACTTCTCTATTTCTGCAAGAGAGGATCTCTCTTGTTTAGTAAGATTATCCATGTTGATTTTGGATTTTCTACGCGCGAGTTGGTCCAAATCTCGTGACACTAAGTTTTCGAAGACAGTTATTTGTGGACTGATTTGCTCCTGGGGCCAAAATTTGGATTTGGGCTTGCAAATATATCTAGATGAAGAGAGTTGTTGACTTAAATCTATTTCTTGTTCTGATGATAGATGTGCTAGATTATCTAAGGCATCCATTTCTTCTGCTGTAGTTAGCAACGTGTTAGGATTAACAGGTCCACCTTCATCTTCTTTGTCAAAGAACCTCCTCAATCTAAGTTTCCTTGTGAACAGATTGAGATCTTTCTCCCACCTGTATCTATTGAATCGTTTGGAGGGAGAGAAGGATAGGCCCTTAGAAAGTAATTTGATATGTGTTTCGTCTAGGGTTCTATTTGATAAATTAATAATTTGGAGGGATCCCGTGGTAGTTATCGCCTCCTTCCCGAGCGTTTGTTCGGTGGGCGATGGGTCTGCCATCCCCATTGTTCCCGATCCCGCAGGCTTCTTCCGCCCCCTGCGGGTGGGTTTGGTCCGCCTGTTCCTCCTGGATCTTGTACTGGTTGAATATTCTCTAAAAAATCCCCTGTAGTTGATGGTAAGTTTTTGAATGATCTACCCTTTGACCGCGAGCTGTTATGTTTTTCAACATCAGATATATCAGTATCTGAAGAATCACAGCTAGTAGAGACTTGAAATCTATTGTGATTTCGTTTAAATTGTCTCGGATTTTTGGTCCACTTAAACACAGTACCATCCAAGAAATCTTTTGAATCTCTAGTAAACTTACTTCTCTTTTTAGAGATAATAAATTGTTCGAAATCATCTAGTTCTTTCTTATCATTTTCGTATGCTGAGAGAAAGATATCATCCTTCTCAAACTCTTTTAGTTTTTGACTCACCGATTCGATTTCTTTGGTAAGAGAGTCATATACTAAGGTATTGTGTTTCAAAGTCAGTTCTAAAAGGTCTTTGGAGCATTTTAAGAGAATATTATCCCATTGGGTTTTCAAATCCTCGGTTGCCAGCTCATATGTAGGAAACAATTTAGGACGTAGTCCCCTAGGGGTGATGGCTTTTTTGATATAACTCTGGGTAGTTGTCATTTCCCACCATACTTTCATTTGTTTTTGCATCAATTTTTTAAGATCTAGTAAATCATTTTTCCAAATGTCTCGTTGGGATGTTCCCAGACCTGATCCATCATTGGAAAAAATATCGTCTAAATCATTTCGTCTTCTCTCCTGCCTCTTAGTGATGTCTGCAGTGAGGCTGAAACCTGCCATATTAGACTGCGAGGTTTGAGGTTTACACAGTTCTACACTTTACAGGATTCAGATTCATGCCTGAATTATTTTTATTATCTCTCTGATTCTCACAGGGCAGAACGGGATTAAATTTAAATTCTGGAAATTTTGTTCCTGTTCCCAAAATAACCGGGGAATGTTGAGAATATATGGTACTCAAGTGTTAGTATCCCGTGCTAAAGCATGAAACCGGATGTAATTCCGGATTAAGATAATTAAAGTGACTAAAGGCGGAAATGCTCTGCACAGGGATTAGAAGAAAACATCCACATGCAATGTATGTCAAGATATAAATCTATAGCGTATAGCTTGTGGGGGTGCTGGTCCTGTTATATTTGGACAGAACGAATAATGAACAGAGGTTCATGTTAGAAGGACAAATTAGCACTCCTTATGTTATTTAAAATATAACTTTTAATGGTTATTGTTTAATAATGACATCCTCCCGGAAAACAAGGTGAAATATATTAAAATAACTTACAAATACACACATACACACGTGTGATAAAAACAAAAACACCAACTGATAGGGATCTATTATATAAGGAAATAGTCTGGTGGATACAAAGAGTATCTTGTATAAAACCTTTTTTAGCAAACCATTTACTGGTAAGTGGTGGTTGGTAAGAAGACAAAAATGATTTAAAGAGTAATTGAGAACCGTGTCTCTTATTGTGTTGGTGTTACAAGCCTTCTAGTCACCACTATAACAAATGTAGCAGGCAGATAACGGAGTAAGGTACTGGATCTTGGTGAATTTAATAAGGGGAACCCCCTAGCTCAAAAAGGTCTTAGCTTGTGTGATGCTATTGGTAAGTTTGAAATACAAGGCTTAATCTGGATTATTGGCAGTATGAAGCACTACACCATAGCACATCTATACTGAGGCTGGTGTGCTTCCTGCACTGTGTAATATTGTCAGCAATAATAAAGGCAGATAACTTATTGCCAGTAATGGCTCTATGTTACCAGAAAAAGTCCCTGATGTAAAACAAATGACAGTCTCTATAGTAGATACTGTTCACAGCAATTATACATTCAGGTGCATCTATGATAAGGCTGGTGCAATTCCTGCAATGTATGACCTTGTCAGCTATACCACATGTAATTAGCTCATTACCAGTAGCAGCTCTGTGGTACTGAAAGAGTTCCCTGATATGAGTGAGCTTATGTGTAGTCTCCGTGAAAGACACTAGTCTCAGCAGCTGAGCTATTTTTATCTGGCTAATAAAAGATCCCCTATTGTAGCTAAAAAACGTTTTTTTCTGCCTGCCACTAAATGGAAGCTATCACTGCATCCCTATCTGTAGTTGGTGTTGGCGCCAAATAACGCTGGCCCCAACGTACGTTTCACCCTCAGGCTTTGTCAAGGGGAATCACCGTTAGTGCCAAAGTGAGAAACTTTTAAGTTCAGCCAGTGGGATCAGATGTTACGATTGACATACTGTCCAGCCAATAGTGAATGGGATTACCGTGACATCACACGCTGGGAAGGCCATTCATAGGCTGATAGAGACAGCTGGTCTCTCCACAGGGGAATCCCTTGTGGGTATCGAATCAGAGGAGGAGAAATAATGATAGACAGATGAGCCAGCCAATGCCTGTCCTTGGAGCATTTTGGATTGGAATAAGATCCTGCAGACCAAGGATTAATATGACAGCGATAAGGATGATGTTAAACATGGTAAGTAATCACTTTTCCTACTGAATATCAGTATAGATCATGAATAATGATAACAAATAACATGCAGACTGTTTTAAATAACGGGAATGCGATAAGCTGGATCTCTCCTGCTGTTATAATATCAGCAGGAAATGGCTGATGAAATATGCCTTCCATAGTGTTAAGTTGTCAAAGTAATATTACTTGGCAGATCAGAAAATCTATATAGGGAAAACCCTTCTAAGTGTGATATAAGAGAAAGAGGGCATCAAACTGGAGGAATAAAATATGTACATTCTTGATGCACTTGGATTAAATAGCAGATCAAATAGAACAGGTATACATGTGACAACTGGGATTGTACTGACAAAAGATAGTACTTGTGACAGTTCATATAGTCACAGACCTGTCTGAAATTTTTTTTTTTTTTTTTTTATTTTTTTTTTTATTTTTTTTTTTTTTTAGGAGTGCTAATTTGTCCTTCTAACATGAACCTCTGTTCATTATTCGTTCTATTCACCAGAGGAGACAAGGCTTTTAAAATAATTAGGCCTTTAATTGCATTGTCACGTTTTGTTGACAAGTGCTCAATGTTTTGTCTTATTGACAATTTCTCCATTATTGTAAATTGCTGTTGGATTGTTCATTCTTTGAGTGTTCTGTTCTGATCTCCTGACTTCCCTTGTTAATTGACTCTGTTGTACAGAGTATTGATTGCCATTTGCCTGGAGAGAAACCTGCATTTGATTCTCAGACTGGTTTTTAAAAAGCACTTTCTATAGTGTAATCAATTGACGGACACACTGTTAATCTTTTAAAAGACATATAAGAAGGTGTAAAGTACAGCTCCACGAGTAGCACTATGTAACTGAGAATCATTTTCAGTATGGAAAACCTGGAGTTGTCACATTAGGATTTGCATGTCAGATACCAAGTTCTTTGTCAAATTTACCATTTTTCACAGTATAATGGTAAACACACATTATTAGCAAGATAAAAATATTACACTATTATCCCTTTAACAGATACAGTATCTTCCAATCAACAATAACATTTTTAAACTTGATCTCCAATTCACTCATCTGTATTAATCACATTTCATTTTAATAAATTTCGATTTATATATTTTTTACTTAAATAAATAAAGTTTAGGTTTAATATTTTTATTAATAAATTAGCTTTTAAGTAGTCCATGCCTACATTTATGTTATAAAAACTGAAACATTTCCTTTTATGTTTTACTTTATCTTCTAAGAGTATTATTTACTGGCATTTAAATGTATCATCTGACTTATGTTTTTAATGCATGAAAAAACAAAACTCAATCTATGTCCTTACCCATTCTCATTCATGTTTGTGCTGTGTTTTTGTGCATACTGTTTTTTCCATTTCAGATCAAAGTTCAAAGCATGTCACCACAAAACTTATATTGATCTCTTTGGGAGTACATGTATTATTATTACTATCATCATTGATTTGTAAGGCGCTATAGTGCTCTGCTGTGCTGGACAGTGGGAACAAATAAAGCATACATAATACAGGGACATATAACATAGGTAGAAAAAGGTGCAGACATAGAAACAAAGTGTAGGGTGCACCCTGCTTTTGAGATCTAGCATTGTAGTGGCTTGTGTACATACCCAATAACGGTTAACATGAGCGGCTTAATCTGTGTGTTTGTTGTACTTTTTCCCATTCATGTCAATTGTCCATTCATTTTGTGGACCATTCATTCATCACACAATGGAATTGGGTGCTACTATGTAGAAACTGTATTGAAATATATAGGGGATTGAAATTAATAGGTCATTGACATGAATGGAATCCACCAGGATTGTCAATTTATTTTCCCTAAACCAATAGGGATTCATTTGATGTCTGTTGATGTGTGATCAAAACAGGAAATACTTGGGACTCCTCTTACTACCAGCTAATCACATTATGGTTAGCATGGTAAACCACTTGTGATTGGTTGAGCAACTAAGGAAAGCCCAGGTCAATTCAATTCACAGTCATTCTGTGGAGGGGCTCTTAGGGGAGAGGTTCATTTTGTCCTTTGTGTTTTTTCTTATTTCCTACTGCAAGAAGTTGATTACAAGAAGTGTTAACTTGGATTAGAATAAGAGCAATTCCAATGGATAACAAATTAAGAAAATTGAGCTTGGATTAAAGAAGATGTCTTGAATTAAAATTAAAGGTATTTTCTGTGGAGTACTCAAAAGGTCTCTTGGATTACAAATGTATGCCCTTAGTTACAAGAAGAATTCCCATTGCTTAAAAGAAGAAGATCCTCTTGAAATACAAGAACATTTTTTACATTTATTAATAAACTGGTGAACAAGGGTTTGAATAATTTAAATTGCAATAAATATTTAGCAATGCTCTCTGTTTTGTTTACATTGTAATCATGTATTATTAAAATACTTTTTTGTAGTATATGGGTCCCTTACCGTTACACTGGGACCACTGGGGTGGCAAAATTGTCATTCCATAAGTCTCTATCTTGCTCATTACTCAAGTGCCCACACATCCCAGTGCTTTATAGCATATTCTGGTAGTCTTTGGGAGGAGGTGTGTTCTTGTTGTTGTCCCTTCAAATAGAGGCTCTAGCAACACCCTGACCAGCCTGAGCTGGTACCCATCATGGCAGGAGAATCCCATGCTGCATGTCTTATGTTGGGAGCTCTATCAGCGGGACCCCGCACTTGTCTCCCTGCTTTAGCAGGAACCAGACAAGGCTGTCCATCGCTGCGATTGAAAGGAATGAGAAATGTTGGGGGGTTGGCATGCAACTTATTTGATATAGTTCTTCATTTAATGTACTGAGCTTTTCCCTTTTATTTCCATAGCCTATACATTTTAATGGGGGTTGGACATGTAATACTTGTTGCTTGCAATTTGGATGCATACACAGTAACAGATAAAGTGCATGTAAATGATCTATCAAACATATGAGCAAATATGTTGCATTTTTTTATGCATTTTCACATGCATTTTTCACTCATGCAGTCACAATGCCAGTGCGTAACCAGTCTTAGGCAGGATACAAATATTGCTGCTTCAGCATCTGAATTATGGCTTATGTGTGAGAAAAATATGTTTTTTCATACAAGATCATGTTAATTCATTATGAAAACATTCAATGGCTGTAAGCAACTTACAAAAGCTTATGATAGCTATTAAAGGGTCCTTTAGAAAGAAACGGTTTCTGATAGTTGAAATTGAGTGTTTTAAGACAAGGCTAATGTTAAATACATGATATATTGATTAAATCTTTGCAAATGTTGAGAGCTATCCTTATTGGCCTTGGTTCACTTCTTTCCCCATGTGTCTTGATACAAAGTCTTGTAAATATGTATGACAAGGAAGCATAAAACCCATACGCAAAACTGTCACATCGAGAAAAGCTCAGTCCTGTCCTTTGCTGTCAAGGTCATTTGAGTTCCCTGTTCTTGCATGCCTACAATGTAAGATAAACATAACATAATACTATATATAAATGCTTATAATAATACAGGAATATACAAATGAAGGTTGTAAATTGAATGAAATACTATCAGATTAGTTTATATTATAAATTCAGTTACATTTTGCTATCAATTTCACAATTATTTTTCTATCAATATTACATGTATTGCATCTTCTGTTATTATCATCTAATTTACAACTGACATTTCCTCACCCATTCACTTTTTATACTCTGCTCTTCTAATCTCTAAATTTGTACTGCTTTTAGGGGTCTATTTATGACCCTGCTGCAAACTACTGTGCTGAAACTTCTCTGGGAGCCCTGGCATTGACCCTCTCCTCAACTAAGTGTCTTCCCTTTTCTCCATAACTCTAATACTGCTGGCAAATGGAGAAAGGACTGTGTGCATTCGTAACCTTTTCCCATTAGTAATCCAGCAGAGCTGGAGAGGTTTCAGCTGGATACCAGTGAAAATGACCATCATGAGATGGCGATGCTTTGCTGTGAAATACTTTAGTTAATAAATTAACAAATGCTGCTGGCTTCACAGAGGTCTATGGGGTCAGCAATAAGCTCCGATGATTAGTTAGATGCCGAATAAATCTATTATTTCTTCAATGTTAATCCTTTGGCAAATAACTAAAAGTAGTGAAAGAGCATTTTGCCGCTTCTTAAATAGATCCCTTAATCAAAGAAATATAAATCAGGCTTAATATATCATTCATAAAAACAGTATCTTATCTAGACTGCATCTCTCATTCAAAGGTGTCTGGTGCATGTATAATAGACAAAATAAAGAAACAAAAAAAGAGAGCTCTAATACCAGATATCACAATTTTATTACAAAAAATTATTTAAAATACCATATAAGGCATTAGGAGTTATTAGAATTATTAACCACAATATAGAATATATTAGTAATTCACTATAACAGAGCAATTCGCAACAATAAACATTGCATATATAAATGTGGGTCAAGGAAAAAAAATAGTTCGAAAACTTCTCAGTGAGGAGCAATCATTGAGTGTCATCAAATATTTAGGGATATAATCGTTTCCACTCTTCTTTGCTGCTCCATGAAGAAATAAAAGCTGTGCATGGAACCCTTTGCTTATAAGACAACAGATCACAGCATGCTTGAACAGAACTGCAAATAAGTATATAGATGATACTTATCCTCTCAGTAACAGCCCACAGTATACACAGAGGTGTTTATATTTGATAGTTGATACTCTTTATTAATTGCTGAAATGTCCAAAGAGAAACTAGAGGAAACAGACCCAGCACTGAATTCCAATGTATATGTGATATCTACTGATTCCAAAATTTGAAAAACGAGCCCTGGGACAAAAAGACTCCAATATTCTGCCAGCAACACTGCCTTACGTATTTCTCCATCCACCAGACAGTTTCCTCAGAGGCAATAAAAAAAATCATCTGTTTCCGACACTGTTTAAATTGCCGAACCGGCGGTCATGTGACACCAGTAGGCCAATCAACATTCAAATTACATTTTTCATTTAAATTGTTCATCTATAAATAAAGCTAAGCAGACTTGTTGTTATAAAAACCACTTCTGTGAGGAGTTTGTATGTTCTCCCCGTGTTTGCGTGGGTTTCCTCCGGGTGCTCCGGTTTCCTCCCACACTCCAAAAGTCTCTGTGTGTGTGTGTGTGTGTGTGTGTGTGTGTGTGTGTCTGTGTGTATGTTAGGGAATTAAGACTGTAAGCTTCAAAGGGGCAGGGACTGATGTGAGTGAGTTCTCTGTACAGCGATGCGGAATCAGTGGAACTTTATAAATAAATGGTGATGCTGATGATGGCGAAATAAACACACAGCAAGACCTTTCAAGCTCCAAGCCCGTCATTATGGGCAGTTCATTTGTAGCCACAATCAGCTCAATAACATAACATAATCTAATCTATATAGAATTGTATACAGATTAATGCATTAAGCACACTAGTCTTCATTAAGTAACATATGAATTAACATTAATTTCTGCATTAGAAGCTAGTAACGATGACGATTTTAATGCATACATTTCCATAGCAAATATAGCCATAAGAATACATCTCCACATAACAAATGATATTAAATATATTATACATACAGATATATAAAATATCACATAATTATAACAATTAATTAGTAATTAAAAACAATTAAATTCAGAAATAAATATATACTGTGTATATATAAATATGCAGACATACCTATAATAAAATTTAAAATAAAAATGAATACATTTATTTAATAAAAATTGTTTTATTATATTTTTTTCTATATATTTTAAATTTGCCATTACATATAATGTATGGCAAATTTATATCAAACATAATCATCCTATCAAAACACATAAAATTAAAAAATCATAAGAATAACATAATCATCCTATCAAAAGTAAATCAGTAAATAATATAATACAATTGCAAAACCCTAAAAGTAACACTTGCGGACCAAAAAACCTTTCAAATCATGCATAGAGTTCTGTACTAGTATATCAAAAACTAAACAATAATCTTGATATAGAGCTGGATGATTCTCGCAAACACACCAAAAACAAATATGATATATGA
This sequence comes from Mixophyes fleayi, assembly GCF_038048845.1. Taxonomy (NCBI): domain Eukaryota; kingdom Metazoa; phylum Chordata; class Amphibia; order Anura; family Limnodynastidae; genus Mixophyes; species Mixophyes fleayi. Next base: position 372,503,289 of record NC_134402.1, read on the forward strand.
AGAAGCTTAATATCCAATTTGAGGTCTTTAAATTATATTATATTAATGTAACAACTAATAAATACATAAACTTTGCACAATGACTAAATAGGATCACATACGTACAAATGAATATATATATATATATATATATATATATATATATATATATATATATACATATACACAAATATATATATATATATACGGCCCTCAATGATACCAAAAAAGAGAACATCATTGAGCAATAATAAGGTCCAGATGCAACAGTCAAACATTGTTAAGCTCTATCATATAAAGACCCAAAGGCATCAATCTCTTTAATCTACATGTCCAATACGCCTCACTTTTGCAGGGGAGGCTAAACCTATCTCCCCCTCTTTTTTCTTTTAATATTTATTTGTTCAATTGCCCTCACTTTAAGGCCTTCGAGGTTGCCATTTCTACACAAGTTCACTTGATGCGGTAAGCTATGAAATTTTTAAAAATATTCCGTTGATGTTCAGAAAAGGGCACACCCAAGGATCTGATTGTACGACCAACATACTGAATACTACACTGGCAATTAATGAGCTAAACAACAAAACGTAGATTGACAATCTAGAACTTTTTAAATTAAATTGAATTTCTTGCCGGATACAAAGGAGGGAAATTCTGTACAGCTATGATCCCTATATTTGCAAGCAATACATTTGTTTCTACCACACCAATAGAAACCATTTGGCCTTATTCCAAGCCATATAGCAGGTGTTCCACTTTGGATCTTACCTCCCCTTGGATAGCCTTAAAAAAAGTTGATGCTAAGCTGTCTTTCAAGCTTCTTGATTTTCTAAAGACTACATTTTGCCTTGATTAATAGAGGGACCTATCAAGTCATCTTATTCTAGTAAAGTCGAGTTCTTATTGATAATTTGTCTAATCTCCGTTGCATGGCTATTAAACTGTATTACAAAAAACCATTGACTTTTCTTCTACTTTCTTTTTCAGAGCTTGGTCAAACAAATTTGTCCTGTCCAACACTTCAGTTTTCTTGTCCAATTTCTGTAAAATACATTCAGGATAGCATTGTTTGAAGAATGAGTGATACAGTTTAGCAGTATGTTTTCTAAAGTTTTCTGGGTTAGAACAATTCCTTTTCATACAAAGGAATTGAACCTTTGGAATGTTATCTTTCCAAGCTCGAGAATGACCACTTTTATTATGCAAAAAAATTATGTGAGTCCACCTCTTTTGAGAGGTATTCAACCCTGCAACCCGCAGGCTACTCATCTCACCACCTTTCCAGAGGTATCCAACTCTGCAACCTGCAGGCTACTCATCTTGCCACCTTCATAGAGGTATCTGACACTGCAACATGCAGACTACTTGTCTCACCACCTCTTCCAGAGGTATCCAACTCTGCAACCTGCAGGATACTGTTCTCTCCACCTTTCCAGAGATATCCAACCCTACAACTTTCAAGTTACTAATCTCACCACCTTTCCAGAGGTATCCAACCCTGCAACCTGCAGGCTACTCGTCTCACCACCTTTCCAGAGGTATCCAACCCTGCAACCCGCAGGCTACTCATCTCACCACCTTCATAGAGGTATCTGACCTTGCAACCCGCAGGCTACTCATCTCACCACCTTTCCAGAGGTATCCAACCCTGCAACCCGCAGGCTACTCATCTCACCACCTTCATAGAGGTATCTGACCCTGCAACCCGCAGGCTACTCATCTCACCACCTTTCCAGAGGTATCTGACCCTGCAATCCGCAGGCTACTCATCTCTTCACCTCTTCCAGAGGTATCCACTCTGCAACCCACTGGTTATTGCATCTCTCCATCACTTTACATTTTTGCCTATTCCACTGTTAAGAACTGGGGTTATATTTCTGCTTTACCAGTTATTGCATCCTGAGCCTGTATTACCTGTGTTTCTTTTTTTAAAATCTGTTTATTTTCGACAACAACAGGAACATAAAGTGAAAAACAAATTGCATTAGATATTTGACTTCTAAATAAAAATGACATTATTGCATATAATTTTTATAGCTAGAAAATAGTTTATACATTTGCTACTAAATATATTCAAAGAGTAGGAATCATGTTCCAAAATAACTTATTGCAATAGTGAAATACAGTAAACTGGAGTCTGACAGGTAATGCCTGGATCTGAATCTAATCCTGGAATCCAGGCTGGCAAAAGTACAATGTTGTTGGATTTTTCTGTATAAATGTAGGAAAGGGGAAGGGACCAGGGAAGGGAAAGGGGGAGGTAAGGGAAAACAAGATATATGTCCATCTAGGGTGGAGTGATCTGCCCCGCTACCGCCCCAGAGGGTAAAAGAGACAATACTTTGGGAGAAAGAAGAAAAGAGAAAAATATTTAAATGTCAAGAAGGGAAGAAGTGGCTCATCTAGTACCAGGTAATGGAGTGTGATGAAATGTGTACCATGAATTACCTGTGTTTCTAATAAACCACTAAGTTCACCTACTTTCTCTCTGTGGTCTTGCCTTTGTGAACCCTGACAAACTCTTTAGAAAAAGTCTCTGAAATAATTGAACTAGCACGTACCCTCAGTTTGATATCCAAATAATTTATAAGTGCAAATATGCTTGTGAAACGCAGACCAAAGCTATTAATATTCAAGTGTGACATAATCAATGAAATCTAAGAAAAATCACCATCAAAAGAAAAAATAAATCATCTATATATCTACCATAGAGGACTAGGATCACCCTAGATTGGGAAGCCCGGATATAATATTCCTGAAACAACCCCATATAGAGGTTAGCAAAGCTCGGGGAGAACCTAGTCCCCATGGCAGTACCCAGTGTCTATAAATAAAACTGTGAATTAAAAATAAAATAATTGTGTTGTAAAATGAACCAAATAGATAACAAAATATCCATTAATCATCTATCTGGTCTTTGCTACTGTTCAGCTTCATCTATTTTAACTATGGAAGAGACAAAAACCTCAGCTAAAGATGTCCATTTAATGACAAATTATGTATTAAAGATGCATTTCCACCTAATCACCAAATTGTACTCACCCACCCCTTCCCTATCTCGGAGTATTGGGGGCTGCTCCGTGTAGCCATTTTTCCTAGAGCTCCGTCGTTTGTTTTACAGCATTGGATAAAAATCAGAAGTCACAATCTCTGTATTTGTGTTTTCTCCTGCTCACACCTCACTGTGCAACCATTTTAAGGTGAGGACTTAAAGATTATGGGCCTGAGTCATTAAGGAGAGAAAAGCATAAAAAAGGAGTAACTTTGGACAAAACCATGTTACATTGTGCATTGGAGGGGGATGTAAATGTAAAATGTTGGGACAGATTTATAGTTGGGATAGTGCATGTCCTAGATCAACTTTAAATTTCAGTGTAAAAATAAAGCTAGCAATTATTTCTCTGTTAGATGTAAAAACAGCTAGTATTTAACTTATCTGCAAAATAATAAATTAATTTGTACCCCTTGCATTGTAACATGGTCTGTTCCAGAGAACTTTTACTCCTTTTTTTGCCTTACTTTCCTTAATGACTCAGGCTCTATATGTCAATGCAGCTTTAAGTTCAGGGTACTTAATTCATTGGATGTGACACAAAACAAAATGTGTCTATACTGATTAGCATTGATCAAGTCATTTTGTACATATACAGAACCAATTTTTATCTTTGTGGCTAAATTTAATGTAATTAAAAGCAAATATATTTTAAATTTAAGCCTCACTAATAAATTATAAAACTGACCCCCAGATGTAATCTAGGTCATAGGATGAAAAGGGATAAGAATACCTAGGTCAAAGAATATTAATATTGTTTAATAGGAAATTATAAAGCACCATCTTAAATATGTAAATATTAATATTATTCATCTATAAAGCATGATGAACAATCAACAACACACACACTTGGGAGTAATTTATAGTGCTAAAATGCACATGCAAAAAAATATGTATATCAGTCCATTTGCAGCGTCTAACACATCTCAAGATACATCCACCTCTGTATCTCTGCATCTGTAGCATATGTGCCAGAATTATTGTAGGTGTAATTACACCCACATATAAAAAATAGGTTGTATGCACAATAAAATGTTGCAAACATTTGTTTTCATATGGAAAATGGAAATTCATCTTGATTTCCTTTCCATTTAATCAAAATATCATCAATATAGCGATTCCATGAAGCTAGGTTCGCCTCAAAGTCTACCATGGGGTAAATGTATGAAAGTCCGTTTTTTTCAACTCGCCGGAAATCGGCGAGTTTCCAGCTAAAATTTAAAGCGGCGCTGGCTTGTAAAGGTAAACTTGCCTTTACATACGGACTTCATACATTTACCCCCAGATGTCAAGTTGTTTCTAAAGTGCCATATAAAGGTTGGCAAAGCTCAGGGCGAGCCTGGTCCCCATAGTCGCCCCTAATAGCTGTAAATAACATTTGTTTTTTAAAAAAAACATTATTTCTTGTTAAAATAAATTGGATGTCTTCCTTAATAAATTCTATGCAATTCTTATTTATTATTGTTTCTTTTAAGAAATAGTTAATATCATCCAAACTATATTTAAGGTATATACTACTATATATTCAAATATATTAAAGGTGATAATCTATACAGGCAGATACATTTGAGGCTATAGAACTTACTCCTGCTGCAATAGGTTTACAGGGTGGATCTTCAATATGTTTGCGAGCCTTATGTAATATATATTAAACTGAAGTAATGGAATCTTCCACATTTAAATACTTATAGGTTTCTTTGTCAATTGCTTATTTTTAAAAATGTTTACTTAGGGTATTGAAAACATTTTTCTCCATTTTTTCAATAGGGTTTGTTGTGTAGTAGTTTTTTTTTCTTCTATTAGGGTGAACTTTATTTTCATAAGTTTCTGTGTTCATGATAACAATACCCCAATTTATGTGATGGTTTATTATTAATAATAATAATAATAATAATAATAATAATAATAATAATAATAATAATATCCTTATATTGTAAGTATTTTAAAGCTAAAGTTTCATTTTTATTTAAATTCCTTTATTTTTTTGGGATTAAGTTTAATATTTTCAATTTCTTTACTGGCAATCTTTCTAAAAGTTTCAGCGAAGCAGCCCTTAACATGAGAACATGCATCCAGAATTTACTTGAATGGAGAGTTTATTTTAAACTTTATTCTCATTAGGATCTTTAGTAGATTTCTTGTGAAACATTCTCTTAAAGGTTATTGTATGTAGAAGTTTTTGTAAATCTACATATGCTTCAAAAGGATTAATTTTATTTGTTGGCGCAAACTTAAGTCTTCTACATGCTATTATCATTAGTCATATTTTTTGGGTTTGTTGTTGTTGTTGTTGTTAAGGCTTACTTTTCCCTCCTCTTTTCTTGCTTTTAAACTGTTTTGCTTTTGTTATTTATATCTCTTGAGCTGATTTTATACTAAAAAAAAAAATGACGTAGGTTCATCCCTTAAAACATTGTATTTGCTATAGGAAAAAAAACATTGAATTTGCATTTTCTTTGTCAGACGAAAATATTTTTCTATTTCATTTTAATCACTATAAAATCACTATAACATAATATAAATTTTTTTATTATATATTTCTATTTTATGTCTTGGTATTCATATTTATGGAATCTTGGTATATATTTGCACTCCAAATTCTTCTCATTCTAGTTTCAACTTTATTATGTATTATTTTTCATTTTTATAAAGATTCCCAATATTCTCACATAAAATCAGTTTTGTCCCTATTGTATTTTTTGTGTTTTCTGTCTATAACTTACTTTTTTCCCTTTAATCATTTTGTAATTTTGACAACAATTTCCTTATAATCTTGTAATTCAAAGATAGGGAGATTACAAGTTCTGCTTTTTTATTTAATAAATAATTTCATCAGGGAGAAGGAGCATGCATTTTGTAATGTGGAACCACTCTTTCTGGACTCAAAGGGGGATATTTTTAATTCTTAATCCTCTGGGGATGATTTGGTCCACTAAATATTTTTCAAGTGTAACTACATCCCACAATATACCTTTTTCTTTAATCAAAGTGTTTCCAATGTCTTCATCACATTTCCTAAATCATCATCATCATCTATTGATTTATATAGCGCCACTAATTCCGCAGCCCTGTACAGAGAACTCACTCACATCAGTCCCTGCCCCATTGGAGCTTACAGTCTAAATAAATCTTCCTCAACTTATTCTATATTCTCTCCCTTGCTCCTTATTATTAAAAACTTCATCCAATAGATTTAATCTTATTTCTTTCTTCTAAACATAATTTTACGGGCATATCATATAGCAAATTAGATGTAAAAAGAGGGTAATATCAAAAGTTATAAAAACTAATTGGAGCACTCCTGTGTGTATAGTCCTTATTCAAGATTGCACATAAAAATAATCTGTCCTATATCATAGAAAACTTATAAATCATCATCATAATCATCATCATTTATTTATTTAAATTGAAGTAAAAACAAAATATGCTGTCATACTGTTTAATCTTTATTCAAATGGAAAATAAAAACATTCCCTATGCACTCACATAGGAATCCTAAGAATATGCACAATAATAAACAAATACATTAATGGTGTAGCAAGTTTCATTACTGCTTATCAATGATGTGTCAGTTTATAGAAGCAGTCAACGTAAACCCAGGACTCGTAGAAGGTGCAAACACAAATGTAAAACAATGAATATAATAAACAGTGCAATTAAACAACACTCTGATCACCCCAATCACCAACATCTTAACACTTCCCCAACACATGCCCAGATAAAGATATTAGCAACCGTTATATGTTGAAACAGTATTTCTTTTGCCATGCCAAGTTGTAACTAGTCTGTGGCCAAGTTGTGTAATCTCACCCTGTCAAGCTGAATCCATAGTTGGTGGGCCTGATGCTTTGGCCACAACAACACAGTACTCGGGTTCTCCAGTTTCCTCCGATTTCTAGACTCTGGCCACACTTTTTTTTTTAACAAGTAAAATTTTTATTGGTTTTATAGATTTTTCAAGGGGATACAGAAAGGAAAAAAGGGAGGGGTACATAAAAGGGAATGGAACACAACAACCCTGAAGCATACAAAATCAAAGCAGTCTAATTTACCATACATGGTACACCCATTAATTGCTTACAAACAGACTCTCATTCACCAGTATCGGTATCATTAGTGGGCGAAGGTAGGGAACGTTACGGGGCTCCTTCCCCATCGGTAACATAGACATGCACACTTTTAATTGCTCTCCTTGTTGGACCTGGCCACTCAGACTCATGCTATCTATGGAAATGGTAGGAGTCTGGACCCCAGTCACCCTACTCCTATAGGCTCACCAAGTAAACAGAATGTAAGCACACCAGGCTACCAGACTTCCTGACCTCACTGTAGGAGGGGGTAACTGGTCAGGAAACAGGCCTACCTATAGTTTTAATGTTAAAAAGATGTATTCAATATAGACAAGTGCTGTATTTTGTTTGATATTAGCTTAAGCAGACTGGGTTTGTCTATTATTGTGCCTTAAATTAAGATCAGATCTCATTTTATGACCAATTTATGCAGAAATCTTGGCAATTCCAAAAGGCTTGCATACTTTTTTTGTCATTGTTTATATAAATTACACAAATGGGGTGCTCCATTGTGCATTAAAACAATATTTTATTGGACAGCTAGCTTAAAATGCACACACTAAGGGTCTGATTCATCAAGGCATGTGTCTGCCAATTTAGAGCATATCATCCGCAAAGTCACTCTGTGCATGCCTAGAAACAGCAGATATGGCCATGAATACAGGCCTGTTCCATGCGCCAGCGCATGAAAAGGACACTTAGTACAGTGTCCAAATTCTGAAAGTTTACTGGGGTGGGAAGGGTGTTTTGCCTTAGTGAATTTACAGTAGAAACATGCCAAATTGGAGCACACAAAGCTAAATCCGAATCAAGTCCTTAACTTACTTGTTTTTCTGCTGTATCCCTTGCACCAGCTCTGAGGCTAGTCAAAATTGAGCCAGCGGGTCTGGCGGCATTAAATAAAAAAATAATATATATATATGTGGTCCCACCATCCTAATGATATTAACCCTTGCCAACCTAGTGCTGGTAGTCACAAAATCGGGGGTGGGGCAGAGTGTGGGGTCCCCTCTCATTTTATGATAACCAGAACTAGCCAAGACAGCCAGGGTTGGTGAAACTATAGCAAGGGAAACCGCAGTGTGGGGACCCCTGCCATAATGACACCCAGCCCCAGGCTGGTCAACACGGGCCGGGATACCCTAGTGAGTGGGGTCTTAAAAACAATTGTGTGGGCCTCCCCTTTAGGGACACCAAGACCCATGTACTACAGCTCTTCCAACACCACTGCACAGTGGATGTGGGGCAATAAAGTGTTTAAAAAAAATAAAAATATGAATTAAGTACTATTTTAGTTTGTGGAAATACAAGTTCCAGCCTCCCTGGGCACACTGGTATTTGTTAGAACTACAAGCCCTAGCATTCCCATAGCAGCCTGGGTGGGCCTGTTGAGCCATGCAGTACCATAAACTAAAATGTAAATAAATCACACACCTCTTTTAAATTACATAATTTTATAAAAAAATAATAAAACCCTAGATATTCTTAACACTTTTTTTCATCATCTGTAAAAGATCTCAAAGTCCTGTAGCTGTCCTGTAGGTGTCCAACAAAAATAACATCCAAGTTCCTGTTGTTGACCATTAAAAATAATTTATTCCACAGGTAATGGTAAAAACATCTCCTTTTCATCTTTCCCCAAATAATCCTGTTTGGTAAAATAAACCCAGAACACCAAGACGAGAACTTAGTTCCTCTAAGGAGGAAGACGCGGCGCAAAATGAAATATTGAAATACGCAAGGTCCATTTATAAGCTAATGGGTTTCCCATGATTTTCACTGACAGCGTGAGAAATCCCCATATATTATAAATAGACATCTTTCAATAATTCATTCTGTGCAGCTGAATCTCTATACAGGATCATAGTTCTTGATGCCCTGAGAGTTTGTTATTTTGCCAAGCTATATCCTGTGTATTATTTTTGGTTCTTTAATAAAGAAGAAAAGAAGATTATTGTTCAACTAACAATGGAATATTTTGGGGGTTTTTATGGACTACTACAGGACCTAGGATGTGATATTTTTTTGAACACATGCAGTACCATGGAATATTTTGTTTTGTGTAATTTGTTTTTATTGGTAGAATAAAGACATGTATACATCTGATGGACTGAATATATAAGCATTATTAACTCAACGCAACATACTCCATCACATAATAATTGGCATTAGATATAATGACAAACAAAACATTAAAAACACTAGGGAAGAAAGAGAGAAAGGAAAAAGAAGGTATGGTGGGGCTTAGGAGAGGGGAGGAATGAGAGGGAAAGGGGGACTCCTCATACCTAGTACTATGATATCAGACAAAGGTGTATGCAGGGCTGGATTAAGGGGAGCACAGGGGGCAAGTGCCCCGGGCCTCCCTCTCTCAGGGGCCGCCCCGAACCAGGTGTGGCGATTTTTGCTGCCCCCAAATGTCAGAATACAGGGGGCAGCACAGGGTTCCATGCTTAAGTGCTCTGTCTGCATTGTAAGCACAAGTAAGCTTTTGCTTTTTTTTTTGAGTCTCCTGGGCTTCCCTAGCTGGCGCGTAGATAACAGTGTGAAGAGGAGCAGAGAAGAGCTGCCCTGCCTGTGAGGCATAAAGTAAGTTAAGATCTGGGGGGGATGTGTTTGTGAGAACAAGTACAATATATAAATATAGTGTGTGTGTGTGGGCAGTATATATTATGTGAGTGCAGTATATATTATGTGTGTGAGTGTTGTCAGTATATATATATTGTGTGTGTGTATGTGTGGGCAGTATATATATTGTGTGGGCAGTATATATATTCTGTATGTGTGGGCAGTGTAAATATATATTGTGTGTATGCATGGGCAGTATATAAATATATATATATATATATATATATATATATATATATATATATATATATATATTGTGTGTTTGGGGGGGCAGTATATATATTGTGTGTGTGGGCAGTATATATATTGTGTGTGTCTGTGTGGGCAGTATATAAACTATAGTATGTGAGTGTGGGGGGCCAGTATATAAATAAAGTGTGCATGGGGCAGTATGTTAATATATGTAAGGGAATGGGGGGTCTTAATATAGTGTGGGAGGTAGGCTATTTAATGGTGGAGTGCAGGTGGGGGCTAATTATTTAATGAGTGCTATTTTATTTGTGGGGTGATGGTGGGGCAATTTAATTTAATATTGGGTCCTATTAATTTAAGATGAGGTGGTTTGGGGCTATTAATTGAATATGAGACTGATTTTGGGGAGGAGGGCTATTTATTAATTGTAATTGTAAATATAAATTTCTTAATGCCAGTGATAGTTGTGGGAAATGGTTATATCTAGATCCATATAAGCTCGCTGAGCTTCACCAGTCAGATATGGCACCAGCCTCTCAGCCCAGTCTTTAGGAGGCCATTTTGCCCTTTTTGCAAGTCTCTCAAAGGACACCAGATATGCTTATATGTCATTACCTGGCGACATTTTCTGGAGAACAGGACCAAGTAGTTCATTTCTGTCATGCCTCACCTGGCTTAACTCTTCTCTTAAGAGCCTTGTGTTTTCCACCTGTGCCTCGGAAACTCGTAGCATCTGAGCTTGCTGTTCTTGCTGCGCAGCGGGCACATTCATGAGGGTTCTCAGTACTCCCTCCATGTTGACGTCTGCGCGGGTTGGGTAGCGGAAACTTGCTTCCCGGAGCATCCCACTTCTGACACCACTTGTGGCAAAAGCCCGCTACTGCAGAAGCACACGCGAACAACTTCTTCCTTTTAGGTAGTTTTATTGTCAGGATGGTAAATGTTTTGACACCGTACAGATTTCACAGCATTTCTTGGAGACCCCAAACGCTAGCTAGACATAGCTCTGCTCTCTCAAGACCAGCCAGCTCTCCCGGCGTTGATCTCTCTGAACAAATGACACAAACAAGCTTTTATACATGTTACTCCTCCCCCAGCCTTAGCTTGATGGACAGATGACACACCCACCTTCTCTTTAAAAGAAAACACCCATCAGTGGCTCTGTTTGCCCAGACACACCCTGTCTGTTTGCTGAGAGGAAATCATGTAAGTTAACAAACTTTAAACTACATATATACGTTTTTACCTGGTTTAATCTCAACCTAGGTGCATAACTGTGCCAATGTTTTATTCTGTTTGTATACTTTCTCTGCCTCTTGTCAGAAAAATGCCTCCCTTTGTTACACTAGTTATGTAGATAGTTATAAGATATAGTTATAAGTTATGTTAGTTATGTAGACAGTTATTAGATATAGTTATAAGTTATGTTAGTTATGTAGATAGTTATAAGATATAGTTATAAGTTAAGTTAGCTCACATCAGTCCTTACCTTATTTGGAGCTTACAGTCTAAAATCCTAAAATAGACACACACACACAAACGGAGCTAGTTAACCGACTAGTATGTTTTAGGACTGTGGAAGAACACCGCAAAGGCACCGTGCTGCAAGGTCTTGCATTGTCATGACTGAACTTACAAGAAGATGCCTCAAGGAAAGTTGCAGAACTAGCACTCTTACAGAATGGCCTGACTCTTTCTTTACCACTGCGTGTGTAATGGCATGTTGGCAATTTAAATTTTTTCTGCAGTTAACTTTGCCTTGATTACAGGTGTTTTTTAATTTACCAAGGAAAATTGTGGTTTTTTACATTTTGGTTTCCCTCACTTTAAAAACACTATGCACCTCAGTCTTTAACATAGGCTTTAGCAGATGACGTAGAGGCATTCCTATCATCATGACTGGTGCCAGCAGCTGCTTGGTGCTCCTGGTCTGTTCTCGACTGATGTGAATCCATATCGATGACACAATACAATGTCACTACACTTTAAAGAACACTGCCAGACTTATTAATAATGCTATAGCACAATACAATGTGAGTGGAGACTTTGAAATATAAATTCAAGGCCGATTACTTCTGTTGAAGCACGGAACACTGGCAACTATTTGGGGGTAAGCTATGGCACAGTACAATGTCACTACACTTTAAAGAACACTGCAAGGCCTATTAATAATGCTATGGCACAATTCAATGTAAGTGGAGACTTTGAAAAATAAATTCAAGGCCGATTACTTCTGTTGAAGCACTGAACACTGGTAACTATTTGGGGGTGAGATATGGCACAGTGTTTTGGGCAAAAGTAATATGAAAATCATATTGTGACCTGTGAGGTGCTAAAAATTGACTTGAAATGACTGTAAATTAGTGTTATTGGGGTAAATAATAATGTAGGTACAAAATAATAGCTAAATTATGTTATTTTAGCGCAAAAAGTGGTATTTTGTAAAAAAAAGCAAAACAAAACCTAACGAAAACAAGCGAGGGTGGTTTTGTCAAAACCAAAACCAAAATCCGAAGGTAATTCAGATCCAAAACCAAAACCAAAACCAAAACACGGCGGTCAGTGAGCATCTCTAATTTTAATAACTTCGGTGGAATGCTATCTTCATTGAGATAATATGGGTACCCCTTTTTACTGGAGAGGAATGCTTCACCCCAAATTAAATGTCAATTTGGCGCAATTTTAGGAAGTCCATAGAATTTAAACCCGAAATACTATGGCATTCAGTCGTTTAGGATTGGGGCAGCTACTGCTGCAGCTTTAGATGGGTCTTCAATCACAGTGTTACAGTACTTAGGGTGATGGAAGTCTGATACCTACCAGACAATTATCAGACCTACTAGAAGGCAATATGCCCGCCCTTACCCTGGGTAACCCAAGGCTTTGCTGCTTGTCACTTTTAGTGAGGGCATGAACTGATTTTTTTCCTATTTCTTCCTCTGGCAAAGGCCTAATTACCTACATGACTCCAAGGTTTTATAGGGTTTTTTACCTTCATATGGGTTACCGCATCACCCCCCCTTCTCCTTCTACTCTTGTATATTTTGTGCATTTGTCTGTCAGGACACCATTAGACTTAAGGATTTATTTACAGGTGTCCACACAGTGATGACATGGGTAGTTGGTCATTTATTTATGTCCTGGGCATCCAGGCACTACATGGCCCATGAGTTGTCATCCTTTCCTCACCCTGTGGAGATTCATTGGTTGGGTACAAGGGGTGTGTTCTAGCCAAATCTTATGACCATGTTGTTCTCAGATGTTGAGACTTGACGCCCTCCTTACCTACTTGTCATGCATCTTGGAGGGAATGATTTCATCAGAGGCAGATCCATTGGATTGCTGATTAAAATCAGGCTGGATTTTAGAGGGACCAAAATTAGATGACCAGCAGTAATTTGTGCTGGTTGGATATCCCTGAGATCTGCTGATTGGTAAGGTTAATGAATCGAGTCTGAGTCGGATTCAGTAAACCTGAACAAGTCCACTGGAATTTTAGTTAAGGAGCTCTGGGGGAGTGGTAATTGAAAACACTTGGTTTGCAGTAGATCAAGTCATTTGTTCAGCAATGACTGGTGCCCATTCCAGGTGAGGGTGTATTATTCGGGGCCCTATTTTGAGAAGTCTGCTAAAAACGCTTAATAGGGCTACTGGCCATGTTGTTAGGACTCTACAGGGTTATGCTAATTAAACATACCTTGATTACTATAGACGAGGCTCACTTGCTTAGAAAAGATGGGGTGCATTATACAGATGAAGCTTTGTAGCTGGTTTTTGATCAGCTAAAAGGGAGGTTTAGTTAGTTCACTTGGTGGCAGGTTGTGTGTTCGTTACAAGAACACAGCATTGGCTAATACAATGCACTTTCACTGATTGGCCGCAGGTTACTTCCCCCTTCATTATACTTAGTGGCTTTTGGTCCCCTTTTGTGGGGGACCCCATTACCTGTTTTGTGTGGATACGTCATTGTAAGTCCATAGTTTCTCTTATGCTAGACTAAGTACCAGCCTTCAGTAAAGCATGATATTCTGGCTTAGTAGATTCCGGGCCAGCTGGCAAATTTGTTTTACTAAATTTGCATTTTGCTTTACTCCACCAATTTAATTATAATTAAAACTGTGACCTTATTTGGCAAAATGTATATAGTTGTCCATGTTGTTACTTCATATTAAATTAATAATTTTAACTGGTAAAAAAGTTTTATTGTGCAGTGGAAAGAAGCATTCACATTATGCAGTTTAAGAGATACAGCAGAAAAACAAGGAACTTTGCCCAAAGCTTGACTCGGACGTGGCTGCGTGCACGCGAGTTTGGCACGCCCTTACTTTACATTGACTACTGGCGAACGCTGCTTCCCCACCCCATTCACTCACAGAAATCTTAGGCTCTAGTAAGTGTCATTTACGTACGTAGATGCAGTGAACATTGCTGTGTTTACTGGCCTATGTCCTGCTTCTGGGCATGCACAGATGCACAAAATTGGCAGATACTTGCCTTGATGAACCAGGCCTGGTTTGTCCAGGAGCAAATTTAATCTTTTTTTTTTTTGCATTGCTCCTAACTCAGATGATGACTAACGATTAAGGGCCTGATGATGTCATTGTACTATCATAAACACTGCTCTTGAGAGAGGAACTCAAGAACTATTTCTAGAAATGGGGCTGTACAACCAAGTAAATATTGAAATTATGTATTTATGGACAGCTGCACAGTACCACATGGTTTTTGGCTCTTGGGTGGTACAAGAGTATTAGGGAAAACTTTTGCAAACTAGTCAAGATACACAATAAAATGGCATGTAAATAGTAGTTGCCAAATGACTATTGGACTGTGTACATAAATCTTTCTAATTTATATTTGTTAGATACACACTTGTTTATGGTTAAGGGAGAAGGCAGAAAGGGAGCACAAGGGAATAATGCTAACACATGCCATAAGAATAATTGCAAAATCACAGATAAGCATTTTAAATAACATACTGTATTTATATGCACACATAGTCTACCCACAGGAGAAATTAGTGGTTACCTGAAATCAAAAGGTTATGATTTTGCTAAGCAGCCATGGGTGTGTTCAAATGTCTGATGTCTGCTAGCACCAGCCATAAGGCAGCAGAATTTAACCACACAAGAGTTTCCTTTAGCTTGTGAAGCATTTCCAGTTTCCCGACATAAGCCAAATCACCAAATGATAACATAACTTTATCTATATGGTGTTGTAGACAAAATAAAAGTGAGATGAGCAAATTCCCTATGGTTAGTTTTACTAAGGTTTTATCTCTTTCTGTTTTCTATTTTGTTTCAAACAGAAAAAGTAGTTGAAACCATTTAGAGGAAAAAGTGATGTTTTAGCTATCTATTAACATTGCTTTAATTGATGTTTTGAAAAACATTATTTTAAACTACTACGTCCGCAATTCATCAAATAAATTCCCATGAGTGAACTGCCTTGCGTTTTGTTTTATGAATTGACTTAAGACACGTGAAATAGCTTAAAATTGTCAAATAGGATAGATTGACATTGGTAAATGTCATTCTAAATATGGAGGGAGTCATGCATTCTGTGGTGTGGTAACATAAACATCATGGGTCTGAGACATTAAGGAGAGCAAAGCCAAATAAAGGAGTAACTTTGCACCTTGACAAAACCATGCTGGATTGGAAGGGGAGGCAAATTTAAAATGGGGACAGATTTATACTTGGGGTAGGGCATGTCTTAGATCAACTTTAAATTTCATTGTAAAAATAAAGTTATCAAGTATTTGTGTGCTACATGAAATAAAAAGCCAGTATTTTCTTTATGTGCAAAATAATAAATTAATAATTTGCACCTCTTGCATTGTAACATGGTTTGTCCAGGATCAAATTTACTCCCCTTTTACCTTGCTCTCCTTAATGACTCAGGTCGCAGCTGTTAAGAGATCTGTAGTAATCACTTTGGAGAGATTGTTGTAAAATATTGTAAAATACATACATTTTTATATTGTTTCACATCCTAATGGCCAAACGCAATTCATCTGCCACAAACAATTGTCTGACATGAGAATATAATGCAAGATTAAATATAGTTAAATGGGAGACATAATGAAAATCTGCATACAATATAAAAGGGCACCTTTCTACATTTGTAATTATTATACTTTTGGACTATGCAGTATATAGCAAGAGGACATTTTATTTCAAGCTTTCTGATTGCTTTCTCTATTGAAGTCAAATAAAGCTCTTCAAATACTAAACCACCAACCAAAGTAGTATCATATGCAGGGGCGCACACAGGGGGTTTCTGGGTCTCCAGAAACCCCTCCCCTCCGCTAAAGAAATGCCCCTACATAGCGGCACTGTACTATATAGCAGCCTCGTGCACCCCTGATATGTTAGGAATATTTAGGTATTGAGAAGTCATTTTCATATATGTGATCTGCACTGGGATACTTTTCAATCTTAATCTTATTTACTGAAGTTTATCACTGTGGTTTATTTTCCATTTTACTCCATATTATCTTATAGTACTGAACATTTCCTTTTTAAATGAAGCTTATGGTTATGGTCTACAGGTGTTAAATTGCTTTTACTCTGTGTAACGAATTAGCTGGATTCTGTACTATTATTGATTAGTGCTGTCTTACCTGAGGTGCGGAGGAATCCGGATTCGGTACACGGCTGGCGGCAGCAGTACGAATGGAGGCAAAGAAGCGTCAGACAATCCGGGTCAGGGGCACAGGCAATCAGAGTGGTCAGCAAGCCGGATCAGTACACAGGCATGGCTGAGAAAGCGGAATAGAGAGAGGAATGTCAACAATCCGGGTCAGGGTCACAGGCAAACGGGATAGTGGACAAGCCGGGTCAGTACACACGCGCAGGAGATCCAGAAAGGTCAGCAAGCAGGGACTGGTACACAGAAGGTCTACTCACAAGGAGCAGGCACAAGGAGATAACAGGGGAACAGGGAAACAGGAGCCAGGAACAGGTGAGTTGCTCTGACACTTACCAAGTGTCAGAGCGAGTCTTTTATAGGGAGCCCTATTTACAGAGAACACGATTCCTCTATGTTCTGCTACCTGATTGATACACAGTCCATTGTAAAAGAGAAAATGGGGATAGTGATAATGCAAACAGGGTATAGAATTTCCCAGGTGCAGGGAAACTTAGGAAACATTGTTATGGTAATTTAGATAGGCAGTCTACAGTTCCCTGATGACACCGAGTGTCCTTAATACTCGAAAATGTCACAGGTTTGTTTGAGCTGAAGGCTACTTGCTGGGAGATGTGCAGGTCGCAGCTCTCCAAGTTAGCCACCAGTGAAGTAGTAGGTGAACAGACATAGTCGTGCAATCTGAGGTCAAACCGTGTAGGCAAACGAAGTAAGGAAGGAGCAGTCAAGAGCAGAGTCAGGATCAAAGCAGGAGATAAAGACAGATCAAAGGGGAATCCAAAAACAAGTCAAGCAAAGCTGGATCAGAATCCAAAAGGGCAGACAGGATGCTGGAAAGCAAACTGCAGTGCTGGAGCATAGGTAGACCTAGGTACTCTGACTCCCTAAAGGTGCCAGAGTCTGCTTTAAATAGTGTTTGCTAGATCATTATTGGTGGCAGTGGAGCCGGCGATCAGGAACAGCTGACCGCGGACAGAGAGAGGAAAATAGCTTCCTGTGGTCTAGCCACTGTCCCTGGCACCTACTGTGCGTGCACTGACGTGGTGTCTGACAGCAAAGGATAGAAAATATGGTTTTCCAGTTTTAGAATGGTGGTAACACCTGGAATGAAAACATAAACAGAAGGGGCGGGATGGGACAAGGTATCAGGCTTGGAGAGTTTGTTTTTTCTTCTTACCATATTAGAAACCAGGAAGTGGACAGCTGCAGAATATCTACAAGCAGACAAAATTGAGAAGATGACAAAAGCGTAGGAGAAAGTAAAAATTTAAAATGACTGATATCTTTTTTTCCCGTCCCTACTAGATAATGAGAATTAAGGCGGTGCGCAGCTGTAGCAGATGATATCTCTGACAGATGACACTAGAAATCCTAAGATGGTCGCTAAGAACACAGAACAGCAGGACCTGGACACAGATGAGACCTGAACCAAATGTTAAAGATGATTGTACCTCACCAGACCTCCATCGTACTGACATCATAAAGCTACAGCACAGAAGAAACAACTCTAGCATTTTTGAGTTAGCTGGATAATTTAAAAAAAGATTTGCTAGACATGTGTGGGATTTTTCCTTTCATCAGTAAAAGAAAATAAGAACAACAACCAAAGAAAAAATGAAAATAAAAATAAGGCGCAGGTTTTTTCATCCAATCTGCCATAGCAACTTTAGGTCCCTTAGCACCTCTCATTTTTGTTACTTGATATTTTGTACTAATTTTTTTTACCATAATTAATTCTAAACTCAACAATATAAACCATATTGATCACCTGTTGTAGCACACGCCCATACTTGTTGCATACAAACACTAGGAACACTGATAAGAGAACGAAATGGAAATCTGTCAGTTTAACTGTAATGACAGAAAAACGATATTGGGGATTAATAAAGAGATCTTCCTTGCTTTATTAGAAACTGGTTTAGGAAAACCAACCTTTTTGGTTACCTGCAAAAGCATCAGGTAATTAACCTGTCTTACGATATCCTGAACGCCACCTACCTTTGGAGGTCAACTGTAAAAACAGACACACACAGGCATTCTGCTCTCTTTTACTACTGAGATGAAATCCCTAAGTCATCTCTCTCCAGTTTTGCTGCTATATCACATGAAACCCACAAAGTTTCAAAATAAGGCTGAGTAGGTAAAATTGTAAAGTTGTAACATGTAACATAGGGAATTGTGTTGTGTTAGTTATAGTTAATATATTTGTGATATTCTTAGTGATGTAGAAAATGATTAGATTGTTCTTGTAATGGGAGTTAATAAGACTGTTTAGTGTAATATGGCAGCAATATGCAATATGGCTACCATTGTAAGTTAATATAATCACCATGATATATATTTGTGATATGTTATTTGGAGGAGAGGAGTAGTTATGTTGAATGCCTTCAGCTTGTTCCTTCCCCCAACACACACATACACACACACACACACACACACACACACACACACACACACATTAGTGGACAATGTATATTGGCTACTTGACAAAGATGGTGTTTAGTGTACTTGTGTGATTGTTACATAGCAAGTGATAAGATTGTATGGGAAGTGACTTTGGAAAGATAGTTTAAGTGAGAAAATGTTACTCAGATGGGACTGTAATAAAAAATAATACTGGTAATTGTTACAGAAAGTGAAATAGTAAGTTTGGTTTGTACTGGATAGTAAGTGGGCAGAAGTTCGAATGAAGCTGAGATTTACATTGTTAAATGGAATAAGTTCAGTTTTGTTAGTTAATATGGCAGCAAGATGATAGTTAGAAATATTGCTTTGTTATGTTGGCGTTCACTATTAATATTGCTAAATACTGGTTGTAGAATTTAATACGGATGCTTATATAGGATTGTTATATACAGTACTAAGATGGCCGATAGAGTCCTGTGCCATGCAGTTTGGACTCCATTTTGTAAGGTTATCTTTGCCTGTTCGCCATCTTGTTATGTCATGTGGCCTATCCTCCATTGTGCAAACTAGATGAGCAAAGCGGTTCTTATCTGCCATCAAATTCTATGTTTCTATATTTGATCAAATCCCTTCCAACGGAAGAGGACCTCCAGACAAAAAGGGATTTTGAACTCTCAGAAGAGAGATTGCAAGACACCGTCCATATAGAGATGGATACCCTTCAAGTTGACTTTACTCAACTTTCCTCTAGTTAGCGCTTCTGCATTTCAGCACTGGGGTCATGAGTACAATTCCCGTCCATGGCCTTATCTGTGAGGAGTTTGTATGTTCTCCCCGTGTTTGCGTGGGATTCCTCCGTGTGCTCCGGTTGCCTCCAACAACCCAAAAACATACTGGTAAGTTAATTGGCTGCAAACAAATTGACCCTAGTCTGTGTGTATGTCTGTATGCATGTTTTAGGGAATTTAGAATGTAAGCCACAATGGGGCAGGGACTAATGTGGGTGAGTTCTCTGTACCGCACTGCGGAATCAGTGGCGCTATATAAATAAATGGCGATGATGATGTATGGTTGTGCTGTAGGAGTTTCTTTCCAGGTGCAAGACGTCAGGCCCCCATTAAAGGTAGGCATTTGTTTCTTTACTGTACTTCTATAATTCTCTGTGTCTGTGGGGACAAGGGGTTATTTAGAGTACACACGGTTAGGGTAGCACGCACGATAGTTTCCCCTTCCCGTAGGTCCCTGTGGTTACGCAGGATTCCAGAGGCAGTGATTGGGCACCTCACTGGCAGTGCAGCACATCCCTTTTGGGTTCCAGGGGTGTGTCCCATGGTTCCAATTGGGTGTCCAAGTCTGAGTTCCGGCAGGGTCCCTAACGTTTCCAGATTGGGGCGGTGTTACCACTCGGGTGAACGCAACTGGCTCGAGTTCCAGCAGTGGCCACTGACGGTACCGAGGGGAACCCACCACCCCGGTGGCACATTGTTCCAGTGAGCCCCGGTCGGGCAGGTGGCAACTGGTTCTTGGGATTCTGTGAGTGATCCCGTAGGGAGAAGACAGTCTTCTTGGTATGACCTGGGGCTCAGCCCCCAGAGTTAAAGGTGCACCCTGGCTGGTGTTCCCCGTAGGTACAGGGAGGAGGTTTAGGGAGTACAGCACACCCAGTACCTAGCAAAGTTGCATTACCCGACCATTAGTTGTTGTAGGGTCAGGGTGCCTGTTGTTAGCTAGTGCCAGTTGTGTGGGTGGTACATTCTAGCCTCAAGTGTGGAGTACAGGAAGGCCGTGTTGTATGCTGTCTTCCACAGATGATGGAGAGGAGCAGGAGAGCAGGGACCGGAAGTTGGAGTGCCCGGGTGAGTATAGCTCTCTTGATTCCTACTTCTGGTTAGGCCCTCACCAAGGGGTGAGTAGAATATTTGGGGTGGGACTGTTCCCGGTCACAAGTACTCATAGTCCCGTGCCCTTGGCCAGAGCAAAATGAGGTGGCGGCAGGCGGGGTTTTAGTGAGTGTCTCTGCTCCTTGCCATAGCCTCAGACAGTCCTTCCTGGTAGGCATGGGTCTCAACTTCTGTTTCTTCCTTAGGGGGAAGTGGAGTGATCTGACAAAAGTTCAGTTGCTGGTCTGCTGGAATAGGAAAGAGCAAATTATTCCATAGTGTTCCCTCTGGATTGGGGTCCATGAGTCAGACCTTCAATAAACACGGTGCTGATACGGAGAGCGGCTGGGGTGAATCCGAATTGGATGGTAGGCGGTCCTCGTTTAGAAGGTAAGACACCTGTGTCCTGTTCCCCTGCAGGCACTACAATAGCACAAAACTTCCCCAGAAATACTAAAATATGTTAATTTGTATAGTTTGTGGCAGAGACGGGAGAGGGGGGCATGATTCTTCAAAGGAAGAGAAATATTAGACCACAAGGACATTCACTGAAACTGGAGGGAAGTGGGTTCATAGGAAATTTGAGGAAAAATTATTCACAGAAAGGGTAGTAGATAAGTGGTATAGCTACCATCAGAGGTGGTAGAGGATAATACAGTTGAGCAATTTAAATATGCTTGGGATAGACATAAGGATATCCTTGCAAAGAACTAATTATCAAAGAGGGTTTGAGGTTACCATAGGTTAAAAAATGGGCAGACTAGATGGACCAAGTGGTTGTTATCTGCTGTCTATGACAAGACTTATCTTTTAAAAATTTTGGGAATCGAGAGAAAAAAAGGACTTCACATACTGAGTGAAGTAAAGTAATTTAGTCTAAAGCCTGATTGGTTGTTGTTCATTTTAGAAAAAAACAACTCAATATAGACCTCAAGAAAATGTTGCTATTTTGACTAGCTGGACAGTCCAGTACCATTTATTCTATACATCATTGGATGCAATTTTCAGCATGTAGATAATTATTGAAATAGAGTATTTAAAGTGCATTAAAAATTACATTATAACAACGTGCACTAAACAAATCATGATGTTGCTTGTAGTAAACAGAGGTCTATCTAGACTGCTCTGCACATGATGCAATTTACCTGCTTTACTGCAAAGTGGAAATTATTTTGAAAAATATATTACTTTGCTCGACATGTCAAAGTTTCAGCACTTAAAAATAGATCATATAAAATCCCTGTGTTAGCAGAGAGTTCTTTTTTTTAATAAAGTAAGTGCTCTCTGATCTACCAATACACTTTTTCCCTTTATCAATGGACCTATTGTACTACTGCAATTTTAATTAGCATTTTACTTTTCTCATAGTAACTTCTGTGAGTTATCATCATCATCACTATTTATTTATAGAGCGCCAACAATTCCGCAGGGCTGTAGAGAAAATATTTTGAGTTATATATTTATTTAAAGAAAATAAGTAAATAAATAAATACATAAAGTGCACTAAAAGAGAAACCTTTTAGGATGTAAACTGTCACAAGCAGGGCACTCTTTCCAATTGTTCTCCTTCTACCATTGCATCACCTCTGTACCTCTAAACCTGCGTTCCTAGCCCTGTTTTTTTGAGCCCAGGCCTACTTCATATTGGAGATTACTATCACTCTCACTCACTGTCCCATAAGTAATTTTGTCTGCATTACCAAGTTATCTGCATATAATTGTTAATCAGTAGATGTCTGGTCTTTTTATTATTTTGTTTTTATTTATTTTATGTAATGAAATGTCACTGTTTGTATAATGTATACTACTGTAAATTTCTTGTACTGAACTGCAGATCTTTATTGGTGCCTTATAAATAAAAGAGAATAATAATAACTGGAAGCCCATATTGGTGCTAGGAATGAAATATGTTGTTTTTTTGTCAATAATATGCTATTTGTTGTGGTAGTAAGACTAATAAGGTTTTGTTATTGCCTCAAGCTATAAATGATCTGAGCAAAGGTTTGTTTGCAATTCTTGATTGCTATAGAATATCAAGAGAAGAGTTAAACAAACTAAACTGAAAGTTTTAATCTGTGCTTTGAGAATTATTACCTTGCTCATACTAACAATACAGATGCCAAAGAATTCAGATTTTTTTGTTTATTTTATTAAATATCTGCGTTTTTTTTAATACTTGACTTTCAGAGTTTCTAAACGTCTGCCAGTTAAGTTTCCCATAAATATTCCATGCACGTGCATGAACTACTGCTGCTGATCTATTCTGTTCTTTTGGCAATCTTTTTAAATACCCTTGAATTGTACTTTCATGATATGTAAAATGAATCAGTGTCAGAAAAGTTTCTCTTGAGTACTTTCAAACTGCTTGTTCTCATGTTTTTGATTTACAGATTATCAATTGTATCAAGCATCAGCAGCACATAACTGGCAAATAGCATAAACAAACACATTAAATTGTGTGGTGGATTAACCTGAAGTGACACATTTATTTAAAAATCTGCCTACTTCTTGTCCTCATTGATTAAATGCCCTTAAGAAAGTGAGTCTGATGAAATAGAAGTCATTAAGATTCAACACAATTCCTGCACTTTTTTTTTTCCAATGGTTTACAGATTCCCTAGAGTAGATGATTAGACAGCTGATAAGGTAACACTGAATTTTAAGTACTCTGTAGAATGTCATTGTAAAATGAAAGGTTTACTGCTATGTGAACTGTGAATAGTGTCTTCTGGTTAAGATAATATATAAAAGGCAAAGTTTGAAAGCTTCACTATCATTAGTAGTTATCATCATCATCAACATTTATTTATGGAACACCACAAATTCCGCAGCTCTGTACAGAGAATATTTGTCACTACCATCAGTCCTTGCCCCATTGGAGCTCACAATGGAGTGTAGGAGGAAACTGGAGCACCTGGAGGAAAGCCACAAAAACACTGGGAAAACATACAAACTCCACTCAGATAAGGCCTTGGTTGGGAATCAAACTCATGATCCCAGTGCTGTGAGGCAGAAGTGTTAACCACTAAGCAACCATGCTCCACTACCACCTATGTTAACTATATTACTAAGCTGCTCCTCTCCATAGCCACAGGCACAAGGGATTGTACTTGCAATCCCTAGAACAATGCTGGATCTGTAATACAGCTGCACAGAGCAACCCTTAGAACTCTGGCTAATGCGAGATTTACAAGGTGGTAGTGCAGCTTTAGAAGTTATTGTTTACTCAATTATCAGTTTCTAATTAAGTAATATATATGCAAATTGTAATATCTTTGTTACTGGGGAGGTTAAAAAAACTCGTTATGACACAGCATGTGTGGACCTGAAACTAGTGTGATATCTGGTAATAAATCCTATCAAAATCAACTGAATCATTACTGGTTATGTATGATAGATGATTACTAATATTGACTTGTTGGTTCTGTCATCTTGCAACTTGACCAAAAGAACCAAATGTAAAGGAGTAAGTGTTGCTAATTGGACAGTGATCCTGTTGTTCAATGTTTAGGCTGTGTGGTAGGTTTAACCCATGTGCATGCATCCAGGGTGGTGATGGGTACAGGCAGCTGGGTTACCAAGCTCCGGGCTTTTCCATAGTACTATTGCCAATATAATCAGTGATAAATTTCCGAACATCTTAACCAAGCTAAATAATTTGGTGCCTGCGATGGTTTTATTGGCTTTTGACTTATTTTAAACCACGGCTTTGCATATACTAACATATATGTAAAATATCCTAAAATAATAAAATTAGCACTACAATAATTAATTAGTAAAAAAATATATTATTATTGCATTATGATTGGAAATATACAGGCTAAACTGTAAAAAATTAACAGGAAATATATATTCCTGCCGCTGGACAGATTATATTAATAATGCCTCCACAGATGGCTAGCATGTCAGCACCCGCATCTATGAAGAACTTGTGAGTTCTAAATGTAAAAAAACAAAAAAATAATATACAGTGCTGGATGTTTGTGCACTGAGCTCAGATAATTAACAATGTGTTGCACTTCAATGTCCGGAAAATTATAAAACGCTTGCTTTCTTTGAGAAAAACCAAACAAAATATTTGGTTTCTCAGCAATACAGCAATATCTCCACTGCAATTTACAGCTTTAGAAACAGTTTGGAGTGTGATAGTGGTATTCAATACTTTTCACTCACCACCATTGCATCTGGTTGGCTGAGTGGACAGCTGTGCATTGGCTGTTCTTTAGAAATCCCACTTTGACACCACTTGTAGAACTTCTGACACCTTGTAACACTGACAGCCCGCAGCCATCAGACACCAACAACGTTTTACTTGAAATCAAACAGTGCTTTATTGTTCATATCACAAAAACAACATGTCCTGTCAGGATGACACCAGTAAGCAATACCGAGTTGCCTATACCTCCTAATGTTAACTATACAAACCAGCTCTCTATCCACTGGCCAACTTATTCAGCATTAGTCACACTTTACAATTGAAAAAAACAGACTTAAATACCCAATCCCCCCCTGCACACTTTCCAGGATCTCACCTGTCCTTATACAGGAGAGGTGTGGAAAATAGGCCTTTTTGCCACAACACATATATTGTATTGTGTAGCCCTGGACATTTGGCCTCCTTATATTAACCCTTGAAGGCTATGCTTTTATCCAAGTCTACTCAGTATAGGCCAAACCACTGGGACTCTAGACAGTGCCTTTATAATCAGGACATTAAGCTCTCAGCCTTCTTCATGTCTGTTTCTGTGTCTGGAAACTAGCTTCCTGGGACCATCACCTCCACAGCCTCACGGATCACTTCCCAGCCAGCTTCATCAGAAACTCCTCTCTGACCAGCATACTTCCAGCCTTCGGGATCCAATTACCAGAATGAGGTAACGGACATTATTATTGATACTGTTATCATGACAGTAACTTGTGTTTTTTTATGCATTTAGAGATTTCCTGCATTTTGCCACACATTAACACACCAAAACAATATTCACATGTTTGGAATGATTGCCTACTCACCAAAAAGGAACTTTTCAAGTTCTTGATTAGTTTGTTCTGTGAGCCCATTGGACTGGGTGTGATATCCTGAAGAAAAGTCAAGTTTAATTCCCAATATAGCGCAGAAGGACCTTGAAACAAACTGTGACTCCCAGTTGGATACAATGTGCAGAGGGCAACCATGCTTTACATACTGGCCTCTACCTACTGGCTTTGTAGAGGCCAATCCAAGATGGCTTTCAATTTATCTGGGTCCATTTGAAGTCCGGTTCCCGAGAGGATATATCCCAAGAAAGGCAACTGCTCTTGCTCAAAGAGGCATTTCTCCAACTTAGAAAATATGGTGTTCTCTAAGGCGGTTAAGCACCTGACATACATGTCTCATATGAAGGAGAGGATGTCGAAAAAAACTAGGATATCATTCAAATAGGTGATAACAAACTGGTAGAGGAGGTCTTGAAAGATTTTGTTCATGACATTTTGGAACACAGCTGGGGCATTACATAGACCAAAAGTCATGACCAGATATTCGAAGTGGCCATCATGAGTGTTGAAAACTGCCTTCCATTTGTCCCCTTTTTTGATGTGGATGAGATTGTACACACCTCAAAGATTTAGTTTGGAGAAAACAACTATTTCTTGATACGATTAAAGAGTTTGGATATCAAAGGTAAATGATATCTGTTTTAAACAGTAATAGAGACGAAAATCTATACAAGGACGAAGACAGCCATCCTTTTTCTTTACAAAAAAGAATCCAGCACCGGTGAAGTAGACTTTCTAATAAAACCTCTCTTCAGGTTCTCCGAGATGTAGTCAGATGTGGCCTGGGTCTCTGAAATGGAGAGCGGGTAGACACGGCCTCGAGGAATAGGCTTCCCAGGTAAAAGTTCAATACCACAATCCAGACGCGATGAGGTGGAATTTCGGTAACCTTCTGTTCGTAAAAAACATCCTTGAATTCCTGATACTGGGGTGGTAGAGAAGCAGCAGATGAAAAACAGAGAGGTACTGTTTTGTTTAAACAATGGGAGTGGCACTGTGGTTTTGAGCGGATTGCCAGGACTAGGGAATTTATTGCCCTAGGAATCACTAGGGCAAGGCTCCAATCTGAAGTGTAAGTGGAACCATCTGGAACTGAATCAAGCCCCCAGTTACCTTGTTGCCATCAATGGTCATAAGGCCTACTGGACGTTCAAGGGGAATAGTGGGAATGCCATAATCCGGATTTACTGAAGCAGAAATTAAGTTCCCCACTGCTCCAGAGTCTAAAAGGGCAGATAGAGAAATAGAGTGTTTCTCAGAAAAGAGAAGAACAGGAAAAAGGAGATTCTCTTTTTGAAACGAGTATAGGAGAGAGAGACCAGGCAAACCTAACGAGACCTCTCCCTGTCTCACTAGGTCTTGTTGTTTCCTAGACAAATAGAACATGTACCAATAAGATGACCATTCCCTCCACAATAGAGGCATAATTTATTTTTAAATCTTCTCTTCCTCTCCTCGGGAGAAGGACGGGCTCTGCCCAACTGCATAAGCTCCTCCGGAGGTGTGGAAGGTGCCTGGAACTAGGGAACAAGACGGGAAGTAGTGACACTTAAGTTCTAAACTGGATGGCATATTGGCCAACAGTTTGCGAACCCATTTGTAGGCAAAGGATCCCTGTGGCGGCAATGGAAACCTGACCAGAGTTATCAAAGTTTCATTTGAAAGCCTTCAGGAATTCAGCGCAGTCCCATAATAGCAAGTCATTCCTCTCCCATAAAGGCAAAGCCCAGGCAAGAGCCTGTCCAGAGAGAAGAGAAATTATATAACCGACCTTAGCCTTCTTGGTAGGGAAGTTTCCAGACAGAAGTTCGAATTGGATAGCACATTGGCTTAAGAAACCTCTTTATAATTTGGAGTTCCCATCAAACATTGGAGTATTTGGGATCCATAACTGAGAAGTAGAGGTTGTAGCTGGAGCAGATACAGACTCAGAAGACGTATACAGTGGTACGTGGGGGTACAAGGGTATTCTGTAAAGAATCCAGCAGACCAGTAATCCCTGCAGAAATTGCATGAGGTGTTCCTGAATGTACTCTTTTTTTTCTACTCTCCTGTTGGGTCCAAGATCATGGTCAGTGCCAACTGTTACAATCTGCAGGTAAAAGACCTATGCTAATCCTAATTGGCACCGGCACACAAGGGGCACAGAGTCTAACGAGTTCCCCAGAGTTCGCCAAGAACCGCTGCACGGCGGAATGGACTACACTGTAAGGAACTTGCAGGTCGTGGCCCCCTGGACTGTCTCATGAAGTAACACAGGCCTCATGGGAGAATGATATTGCCAGAAGATAACGCAGAGATAATGATAATGGAAGGATCAGGTGTATGGATGCGCACAGAACAGGCTGGCAGGGATCTAGTACAGTGAATCAGGGATAGAGGTACTGACCGGTTAGGTTTGGGTACACGGGTAGTCAGACAATGCATAGTCAGAAAAGCCAGGTTAGGTACACAGGTGATCCAGCAATGTGTAGTCAGACAGGCCAAGTAACGGTACACAGGAGAACCAGCAAACGTTGTCAGACAAGCCAAGTAACGGTACATAGAAGAACCAGTAACAGTACTTACAGGGAGAAGGGCACACCGAGAATTCAGGAGTCAGACGCTAGCAACAAGTTGCACTGACACTGAGCGAGTGTTAATGCCGAGACTTTATTGCAATTCAAAAAGCCCACCCCGGCAGCTGAGTCATGTGACCTGCTACCCGGAAGTGCCGATCGCGGCACGGAGGGACAGGTAAGGGCGTAACAAGTATGCAAAGTACCTTAAAGTATAGACCTTATGTCTCAAGGCTCAAGTAATAGAAAGTCCAGGAAATAGTCAATGGTGCAGTAAGTTGCTAACTGAGCCTGTGGAAAACAGAGCAGCGGCTGTGCTCTTGTAACCCAGAGTCCCAGAAGCATCAGGTTCTTCCTAGGTATCAATGGTGTGAAAAATTCTGTGGTAGAGGAGCAGCCACACAATGTTAAAAAAAGAAGCAAGAAATAATAAATGGTGACTGGTGAGACTTTCAGGGCATATGAGATTATTGGAGAGAGACTAGAGTAAGTCAGGGACTGATCAAGCATGAGACCTGTCAGTGTCCCCTTGTTCTATAAATCCTTTTATTTTATAAATACTGCCTTCCTGAAATATATTAATACTTTTGATATATTTACTGTTTCTATCATATTGTCTATATCCCTTCTCTCCACTAATGTTAAAGTCTTTCCTGATAAGCTTTGCTTATATAGCCTATGCACCATTTTAGTAGCAATTCTCTTAAGTATTTCTAAGTAATTAATATATTTTCTAGAGATTGAGCATCTTACAACACTATAAAAAAACATATATATTTAAAGATAAAGGAAATCTATCCGGCATCTCCAAATACATTTAGAAATGGAGCGTAGAATTACCTTTTGGAATCAAAGTTACCATACTAATTTAAATGATTATTGCAACATCAGAAACACAAAAAACAGAAACATACTCCTGGAATGCAGATAGCTTGAAATATAATGCTGAAATTTAGTTATGTTAAACCTACAGTTTAAAAAACAACAAGTCTTCAAACTATTTTTAAAAGAGAGGCATCTCAAAAAGTATTTCCAAATTAGCCATTTCTACCAAGAAAATTCAAAATGAAAGAAAATAATTTTATTTACAGTCTTTGCATAAAGGTTTACTTTCCCAGAATGCATGCAGGGCATATTTACTTATTAAAAAGAACTGTAATGAACTTCATCACTGGTGGAATGAGTGGATCATAGCTTTAGAATTGAGAGGAATGTACTGCTATATTCAAGAATGATTCTGATTACTTTAACTGCCATGCAGCTCTTCACATTAGTTTCAATACTCACTCTGCTATTAACTTTTGCACTCTAGCTGTAGAAACTGGTTGAAATACTGCTGTCTTCTGAAGAGGTCTGTCCAGAGCAATCAAAACAATTTATTTCTCAAGACTTACCTATTGACTCATATGATGTAATAACTGAATCCACCTAGAAAGACACTCTATTTAATTACATAATGTAGGAGTACCAACTTCTGCATGGCCAACAAATAAGGATCTCCTTTTTTTAGTCTTTGTTTTATGAGAATTCTGCCAGCTCTTTTTCTGCTCCAAATCTTCTATAAAATATTGAAAGGCCCTTTTGCTATTGCATTCATTGTTTGTATTGCATACTGTATGGCCATACCATTAAAGAATATGCTAACTATATTACTTTATTTATAGAGTTATAGATCACCAACTGCAGTAAGTTACTTTTGACTTTGATTGATAATTTATCATTGTCAAGTAAGATGATTTTAGACCAGTCTTGTACAAAGCCATACCATAAAATGATTGTCCTCCTCCGATTCTGAGTCTCAAATGTTTGTAGCTCTTTCACATGCATCTGTGTGAGAAGTTCTTTGAAAAAAAGTTTTTTTCATTGCTTACAGTATCATTTGGGAAATATAAATATATATATATATATATATATATATATATATATATATATATATAAATATATATGTATATACACATTTTTAAAATCATCAATGTAATAACAAGGCTGTGGAAATACTTTACCTGAATAATATTACTATTTCAACCTGAGGAGATAAATATAATAATAGAGATTAATAACTAAAATAATATAAGTAGATTCTTGCACTTAAACAGCTACTATTTTAGAAAGGAAATGTTTTTCTTAAAAAAATGTAATACAGCTACAGAATTTTTCTTTTGAAACATAGTTAATGAGCAATGATAAACATAATATAAACTCATTATATAAAGCAGTACCAATCAGTACCAAGAAATATACACCGCTACAACTAATGATTAAAACAAACAGTTAAAAAATAAATACTATTACATGCAGTGGTCAGAACTCAGTGGAAATATCGACAGGCTAAATGCCGACACTTCCGATGTGGGTACAATGTTGACAGTGTGATTGTCGACATTCACAATGCTGACATTAAAAGGCCAATGCCGGCGGGTCCTGAAGCTATTCGCTGGACCTGCCGGCATTGGTCTTTTAATGTCAGCATTGTGATTGTTGTTACTGTGAATGTCGACAATCACTCTGTCAACATTGTCAAGCTGTCCCCACAATGGAAGTGTTGGTATTTAGCCTGCCAACATTTTCATGTCAGCAGGTTAACTGCCGACATTTCCACTGTCAGAGTTTAGTACCCTACCCATTATATGTTATATAGTATGTACTTTATATATTACATGTTATCATTACATTTTAATGTACATTTATATATCTATCTATGTCTATCTATCTATCTATCTATATATATATATATATATATATATATATATATATATGTTACTGCATGTGGTATGGTCTTTCAATATGGGGCACTATACTGTCCACCCTCCAAAGCACAGAAGCAGGCTCCACAACATACAACCATGGCAGTGAATACAATCTGACATCACACACACACAGATGTGTAATTGTTGTTATCATTTGCTGATAAACAAACGTTCATATTTTAATTTTGTGATAAAAATATATTTTCATCACTGTAATGCCAAAGTGTTCTACACTGATTGTGCTCAGAGAATTGCTTTAATAATACTTCACTTTGTTGACTTTTGTACAAACTGGAACTTATTTGTGCTGTAATTACTTGTCAGGAAGGTTTTAAAACTGACATGTACATGTCTATCAATGTAATTATTCTAAATGTGTTTATTTTATCAAGTTGAATAGCGTTAATTTATGATATTTATTGATATTTTTCCCTTTAATGACAAATAGTAAAAACAATTATTTGTTATACAATTTAACATAGATAATTGGCCTTAGGTTTCTTACCACTGACATTCCAGCAAATAGACCTTTATCACCTATTTTTAAAGGTGTGCTCTAAAACTTGTCAATTCTCTAAAGATAGCAGCCTTAGAAACCCCATCTGCCTCAGAATTAATTACTCATATAAAACATTATCATTTCCCTGCATCTCCTTTGAGATAAAGTGCCTGCTAAAATGATTAATGGCACTCTGTGATGTATAGTAATACGCAAGAATACTCAGTGGATTTAAGAATCTGCTCTAAATTTCATTTTTCCTTTCTGTAAGAACAAAAGTAAGGACATGTAGAGGCTTCTCTCATATATTAAATTATGGTTTTAGGACACATTCTAGAAAAAGAGTGAATAATGAAATATATTGTCTGAGGGTAGAAAACGAACTTCTTTTTAAAAGGCATTTTCAAATGGTATGGCAGTAACATTCATCACAGTTTTAGAACTGTCAGTGCAAAGTAATTCTTGTCCTAACATTAGACCTCTGCACACAATAAATTGTTACATTTACCCTGAAGGCCTATGTGCTCATTCTCAAACACTACATTAGACACAGTCCCTATTGGGATGTTATTGCAGGAAGCATTCATTTTATGTGAATAGGCAATAATTGGATAATACATGTATTTATTTATTAACTTAATTTTTACTTATATTACTTTGTATATGGTAGAGAAAGTGAAACACACATTCAAATAGGTATAATTTCACACAGGAAAGGTATTTTATTTGTACATCATTATTATTATTTTCTCTAAAATGTACTTTTATTTATTCCTACAATTATTAATGTAACCTATGGTGGCTGACATATGCATCCAGTTTGCTTATATTCCATGCACAGTAAGGATCACTAATGGCTATTTCAAGATCTGTTCTTGATCCTCACAGTGCTGAATGAATATCAGGTACAGGATTACAAGTCGCTGTGTACATTTTTCTAAGGCTCTTAGTCTATGGTAAAATGCTTGTGAATAGCAGATTCATTCGAATCTAGTTTCACATCATTTTAAATATCATGATTTCTATTTTGTTTTATGAAGCCGGTTCTCCAAGGTAAAAAATGATTATTATCATTTAAGCAATTGTATATATATCATGGTAAGCTCAAACTGGCCATCGTAATGTCCTTTAAAATTACCAGAGGTTCGTCTGATGGACCGTTATAACATGTCTGATACATTGAAAATATATAAAAATGATTCTAAAGTTGCATATATGCAGTACATAATATAAAATATGTGTGCTATAAAAAATATTTAAACTACTACTTCACTGGGCCTTCACAACTGTATAATTTAGGCCAATGCTGCTGCATAAATATATACAAGTCTCAATAATAGTCTTAATAAATATATGAAAGGTGGAGTGAATAGGGTCCTCTGCTCCTGCTTATGTTCAAAACCTTTTGGTTGGCATGAAAGTGATTCAAATAAGCTTGAATACAATGGACAGGCATTCATATTATTTAAATGGCATAATGAGTAAATGTTACATTTTCTTTGTCAACAGATATAGTGCTTTTATAGCACAGATTTTCTGACAGTACTTTTTTATTTATCTGTGGGACAATACAGTGAATGTTGGACTTGATTTTACTGCGGCCCATAAAAATTTGCCTTGCCACACTGTACGTGCTCAGAAAAATGCACCTTTTCTTAGAGTTTTAAAAAACTTGCACTTGTACCACTGAAAAGGCTGACCAGCGGCAGCTCTCCAGATATGCATTTTAGGAGGCGCATCTACTGCATGTCCCAAATATCTGCTGTAAAGAGATGTGCTGCTGATGATGATTCATCTCCACTGTTTTCTTTTAAAAAATAATCCCTCCTTCCCAATTAGTAAACAGTACCAATGCTATAGGCTTTGCTGGTTATTGCTAAAGCAGAGGTACAACAAGAGTGGGGTAGCCCTACACAAGAGATATGCCAGGCTTTAACATTGGGATGAAATCCCTAGGGACATTGGGTCTTCCAAACATGTGCAAACAATCAGCAAAATTAGGGATGTAAAGAAGTGACCTAAAATACCAGAGTTCATCAGACTTGAGGAAGAGAATATAAGAGCAAAATGTAGTTTATTAAATTTAAAAAACTAGACAGAAAAATATAAACATATAAATTAAGCAATATATTCAGTATATAAAGATGAAAGAAGTATCCTAAAATTATTAGTCTAAACCTCCTTCAATGGGGCAGATTTAATTCAATTCAATCACAACGTCACGCTCAGCATTCAGTGAGGAGCAAAGCAGGGAGGACCAAGATAGAAGAGAGAAGACAGAAGAGAAGAGAAGAGAAGAAAAGAAAAGAGATAAAAGAAACCAATACAAAGGTAAGTAAAAGAAAGAAAACAGAAAGGCACAGGGTGATGAAGAAGAGGGGGGGGGGAGAAGGGCACAGGGTGATGAAAAAAAGGGGGGGAGAAAGGAAGAGGGGGAGAAAGAAAGGCACAGGGTGATGAAGAAAAGGGGGGAGGCACAGGGTGATGAAGAAGAGGGGGGAGAGAGAAGGTTACAGGGTGATGAAGAAGAGGAGGGAGCAGTATTGCACAGAGTGATGAAGGGGGGAGCAGCATGGCAGAGTGTGGAGGGGGTCAAAAACAGCATGCAGAGTGGTTGCGGGAAATAGGTATATTTATGACATGTAAATACTATTAATTTATTGCTGGGGCTGTTTGGAGGGAGAGAGGGAAATATGTTTATTTATTAAATGGGAATACTATTATTTTAATGTTGGGGCTGAAGGAATTATTAATCGTGGGTACTATTGATTTAACGCCAGGGCTGGTTGAAATTTTCTAAATGTACCCATTTTTTTCCAAGTAGGGTGCCCAACATTCCAGGACCTAGACAAGCCGCAACTAAAGATACCTGCAGCCACAGGTGATGAAAGTGACAACAATAGGTAGCAGGGAGCAGTAGAGTCTGTAAAATGTTGTGATTCTAGTGGGACAATCCCAAATTTTGGTGACTGTTCTGCCCAATGTAAGGTGCAGGCCAAGACAGTGAACTCTTTATGTACACACTTCATTCTTTATACACTACACTGTGGTGCTAGATGTCCTGAAAGTCAGGAGTGCTTGGACATATGTCACGCTCCGGCGAATTCAGGGTTTAGCGCTTTACACCTGCTAGCCACACCCCAAAGATGCACAGCCACGCCCATAATGGTATGACCACACACACTTCTATTTTTGAGTGGCGGCGCAATTTTTTTTACCATGCTCAGCTATAAGGGGGGCCCCATGAAGTTGTTGTACCGGGGCCCTGAATTCCTCTTGGCAGCCCTGATGGCACTAATGCGCTTGCAACAGTTTTTAATACTTCCACTGCATTCACAGCGTCATATAACTGTGACCACAGCTGCTTTTTTCTTGCAAACATGGTCTTTACAGCTAGGGTTCTCAAAATCTGCTCATACACAGGCTCTAAATTGTGTATGAGGGTGCAATTTTGCAGAACGGCCTGCCTCTTCCTCCTGCTCCTCCTCACCTCCTAGCTCCTCTCTTTCCTCTTCCCCACTCTCCCTAGCCTCCTCACCACTCCTGTCTCTCACCATGCTGACAGACAAACACACAGGGGAAAGACAAAGCAAAAAAACAAATAGACTAAGAAATAAAACGTAGAGGTAATACAAAACAACAAACAAATACATTCACAAACCAAGGACAGAGGAAATACAGTAAGCAGCAAAAAAACAAAACTCACCCAAAAAAATAAATATTAATAAACACACAGAGAATAAGACAAACAAGGGTAGCTAAACGAAAATAATAATTAAAAACTACACAAACCTCACTTTACACACTCCTGAACACAAACTAATCTCTCTCCTACACTGTCACCTGATCTCTCTGTGCTATTTAAACCCCTTTCAACTCAAATAATATTGATTATTGATTTTGGAAGTGGTATAGCAACATCAAGCACCACGGGAAATAATTGGTCTAATCACCTCACGGAACTTAAAAATGTTATGTACAAACAAACCAAAACTTTTTGTGAAACAGGGTATGATACCTAGAGGATTGAGACTAAAAACGTATCCGACTTTCGAATTAATAACTAGTGATTTAAAAAAAGAATGGGAAAGCATTCTCACTAGATGTTCTAATGAACTTATACAAGTCTTAATGAAACATGATAGTCTTCTCCTAGAACAGTATGCTAATGATATTTCTCAATATGGTGACAAACTTAAACAATTTGAGAACTTGGAATCTTTTCAGAAGGCTTATAGCGATTTTAAACTGGATTTGGATGAATTTGAAAAAAATATTGTGGATAAGAAACGAAAAAAATTTGCAAGAGATAAAAATGACTATGCCCAAAATCAGATCTTTAAATGGGATAGGCCAAAATTTAATAGATCTCGTAGTTCTTACAGTAACTCTGGGATTGACTCCTCAACAAGTAAGATGTCTGACACCTCCCCCAACAAACGAGATCGTTTTCATTACACCAGATCTTTTTTAGAGAGGGGTTCGAAGAATCTAGAAGGTGGAGGCACCACAGAGTCAAACCGACACGAAGGGGGAGACATAAAACTAAGAGAACGCAAAAAAAGAAAACAGATGGAGGGACAAGAAGGCCCCCAATTCCATCGGAGGAATTACAGACGCTAGATGTATCAGATTCATCACTTAAAATTGTTAACCTAACTGATAAACAATTAGATCCCATACATAGACAGGTTCTAAGTCGAGGACTGTCATTTTCACCATCACAATCCTTTAACCGTTTTGAATGGGAAAAAGATTTAAATTTGTTTATAAGGAAACTACTAATAAAGAAGTTTTACTGCAATCAAAAAAAGATAAATGATCCTCATTCATTAAATCTGACCAATGAGGATGCCACATTGAATATTGAACTGGCATCTCTAACTGATGAAGAAAGGCAAGCTTTATCAATTCTAGAAGAACTAGATACTGATAGAGAACAACACAATCAGACGACACAAGATATACAAAAACAGACCAAACTAAAGAAAAAATCCACTTTCTCCCCAGATGTAACAATCTGTCCACAAGTTAGAATTTATCGTGATCTAGTATCTAAGGACTTAGACAGGCTGTTTAGACAGACAAAACCAAGGAATATCAACAAAAATTTAACAAAACAAGAATTTAAAGCACTTAAAGAGATAGATGAATGAGAGGATATAGTGATAAAACCTTTGGATAAAGGTGGCAACATTGTCTTGTTACCTACATCTAAATATATAACAGAAGCATACAGGCAATTAAATAATACCCAATGTTATAAAAGGCTGATTTTTAATCCTACAGCCAATTATACGAGAAAATATAACAACTTAATTAACACTGCATATAGGAATAACGCCATATCCAAACCAGATTATGAATTCTTAAAAGTAGAAAATCCAAAGACTCCCACTTTCTATACTCTACCAAAAATACATAAATCCACAACAGACCCACCCGGTAGACCCATAGTATCGGGACTAAACAGTCTGACGGAGAATGCCAGTAGATATATCGATCAACATCTACGTAAATATGTCACAAGTCTACCATCATACACTAGGGACACATTAGACGTTCTGTCTAAGATTAATGATATTACTGTTAATCGAGAAGTCAGATTGGCGTCATACGATGTGGAATCACTTTATACAAATATCTCACATCAGCAGGGTATTAAAGCAGTCCAATATTTTTTAGATATGGACTGCAAAAGTGATTTTCATGACTTTCTGATTTCTCTCTTGGAATTTATACTTACAAACAATTATTTTGTATTTGATGACAGATACTATCTACAAATTCGTGGAACCGCAATGGGCACAGCTTGTGCACCGACTTATGCAAATCTATATCTCGGCTGGTGGGAGAAGGAATTTGTTTTTAACGAACAGAATGAACTATATACTGACCATATTCAAATATGGTTTAGATATATAGATGTTATACTCCTATTATGGGAAGGAGAAGAAACCTTATTTCACGAATTTACTAAACAATTAAATACCAATAATCTGAATCTCCTACTTACTTCTGACATACAACAGAAAATGATTAATTTTCTCGATCTCCAAATATCTATTGATTTAGAAGGGAAATTAACAACAGATATGTTTAGGAAGTCTACATCCACTAACAGTCTATTACATTCCACTAGTGCACATTTTCCTTCAGTGATAAAGGGTGTTCCAAAAGGGGAATTTCTTCGAACGAAACGAAACTGTTCTGATAACACTACCTTTCATAAAAGGTCTGGAGAATTAAGTGAGAGACTGTTACAAAGGGGATACAGTAGAAAGAATATACGAAAGGCCTCTCACGAAGCAAATCTAAGAGAGAGAGAATCCCTAATATTCCCTATGCCCAAACCTGTTCCTGAACAGAAAACGAGAATGATAGGGACATTTTGCTCTGAATGGAGAAATATTTCAAACATATTTCAAAAACACTGGCATATATTATTACTAGATGATGATCTCAAACAAAACCTGGATGACAGATTCACGATAACATGGCGGAGAGCTCGAAACCTGAAAGATCGCTTTGTCCATAGCCACTTTATTAAGAACAAGAAATCATTGAATCCAACAAGGGGATTTTATAAGTGTGGCAGCTGCAAAGCCTGTAAATACACTATTCAAAAACAGGAATATATGGATAGGTATTCTAGAGTTTAGAAAATTAATAAATTTGTAAATTGTAATTCTATTGGAGTCGTCTACTGCTTAACTTGCCCCTGTGGCCTCAATTATATAGGCATGACAACAAAGCCATTTAAGAGACGTTTATTGGAGCATGTTAATAACATCAAAAATGCTCCAAATGATAGGGACAAATTTAAACCTATCACTACTGTGGCTAAACATTTTTTAATACATCATGGAAACAATCCGGATACACTTCAAGCATATGTGATGGAACAGATATCCTTAGGAATTAGGGGTGGAAATTTACAACAGGAACTTTTGAAGAAAGAGTCTAAATTGATATTCCTAATGAACAGCCTAGTGCCAAACGGGTTAAATGATAAAACCAATTATATGGTTTTTATCTAATGGACCCCAATGGACAAAATAACCTCTTACAATAAATAATTTTATAATAATCATTCCTTGCTCTGTCACTTTTTGAATGTTTAATTATTAAAATCACTTTTTCTAAATATCATACGCAACTAAGTATGTCTTACATTAATATCACATATAAAGGACATGATGGTAATACCAGTAAGCCCCTTTCCTACAGCACATTTTTATTTTTTTCACAATACACTTTTGAAATTATGATTATTATTATTTTAGAGTCTTAACAAAAACTAAACTAAGATTACTACTTGTATGTACTTTATACACAATTACCATAATAATAAAACACAAGACACATGTGCCTATGGAAATGTTGTTTTATTAAACACACCTGCAATTAATGAATTACCACATATTAATATTATTAGTATTTTTTAATATTGTAATGTTTTTCAATAAGGAACAAGAACTAACCATCACATGACAAATGACTAGGACTGATTTGTTATCCTTCTTGTTTAATACACAGCCTATCGCGTCTTAATCGGAATCTGAATGACCCTTACAATATGACAAACATCAGGGGGATCACGTAGAATTAAACAATATATATAATAATATAAAAAAATCCAGAAACGAATGTATAAATACTTACCAATATTATCTATACCCAGATATGAAGTAGCTATACTTATCAGCTCACTGTATTCAGGAGGCGGGACCCTGGACGGACTTGTCAACGTTCCTGTCCATCAAAGAAATTTTTCCGATTTTAATGCCATCTGATTGGCCCATATACTGTGACGTCAGTCACAGGGGCGTTCTCCAACTCATCCTCACGCTACTATATATGCCATGGAATACTAAATAATGAAATACTAAGGGATATTAATCATATTGCAATAGGGATGTACTGAGCCTTATGTTTAGAGATATCACAGCTCCAATTAACTAAGGGGTGTTAATCCCGTTATGATAGGGATATATAGGGCTGAGAATCCTATTAGCCAGGGGATTATTACCAAAGGAATATAGATCATATTACTCTATCATGTTGACTATATATCCAGTAATAATCGGTACAGATTATAAAGGAACCCAGATTTATACAGGCTACAGGGTTTTTTGAAAAAGCAGTACAAACCCATGATAACAGTCTGTAGCAGTCTTTATAAGCGAGCAACACTAGACCAGTGTGAATAATTAATTAATTAATGATAATCCACTAGTCATTGCACCTAATAATTTATATTTATTTCATTTTTTGGATTAATTTCCTGCAATAGACATACAAATATGTTATCATTGTCAATGTATTACTAAAGAATAAATCTTGATACATGTAGTAACATAATAACGGCAAGAGTGATGAATATGAACCTTGCCAAAAAATAATATAACTTCAGAAACTGACATAATTGGTCAAATGTGGCATTTATATAACGTGAGAATTGTTAATTAACGGAATATATCCTCTTATAAAAGACAACACAGCCAGGCTTGGCATATTCTGCCAGTTTATTAACATCTTTATTTTAATATTTTCATTACTTTTTCTCCTTTTTATTTCGCTGCCTACTATATCTAGGCTTATTCTAGGAACATAATATTTTAAATACATTAATAAAAGGTATATTTTAATTAAATGATTGTAACAGAGTGCCCTTGTTAAGCATGTTTCCTTCTACCACATATGTCTCTAACCTTAATGTTCTACATGTAGAGGTGCACCAATCCAGCCACACAGTATAATTAATAAAGTAACTCAATATTAGTCTGGATATGTTAATTATAACTTAGTGCGGTGGTATATATTCTTCTCTCTTAAAAAAACAAAACTCACCCAAAAAAATAAATATTAATAAACACACAGAGAATAAGACAAACAAGGGTAGCTAAACGAAAATAATAATTAAAAACTACACAAACCTCACTTTACACACTCCTGAACACAAACTAATCTCTCTCCTACACTGTCACCTGATCTCTCTGTGCTATTTAAACCCCTTTCAACTCAAATAAGGAAGTAGCTTTCTTGTTATAATGTTAGTAAGGTCAAAATCGTGCGAGTTTTGCATGTAAAACTTGCAAACAATCAGAGATGAGTTTCGGTTTGAAAATGGTGATTTTGAGCTAAACACGGGCAAGTTTGAAATCGCCGCAAAGATGAACAGTGATTTTGAAGATCAGACTAAAAATCCCTTCTTAATACATATGGCGACTTGAGAACCCAAATCGCTGAATATCTCTAGTGATTTGCGGCGATTTTAAATCATCAAAAAATCGCAGCTTGATACATTTACCCCCTGGTGTTGATCCAGAGGTATTGAGTACTGTTAGAGATAAAATATGCTTATGTAGATCACTAAAAATAAATTGATAATTAAAAACACAGACTGTTTAAATCTGTGGCAACAGGAAGGATATATGTGGTATGAGAGAGCATGTACAGCAGAAGGTAGTGTTGCGAAAATAAGGAAAGCGAACGCCAGTGCACCCCCACTGCCATATGCGATTGGTGGGAAAAGTATAACCGATACCAAAAGAAACTAATAAAAGTAGCAACTGTAACTTATATCCCATATTGAGTGATATAAAAAGTAACGTCTTAGGGGAAGATGATATACTCACTTTTCTTTCCGTCATTGCTCATGCAAAGAGTATATAGGAAGTACCATGTAGGCAAGGGAATGAGGGGGGTGGTCCCAACCTCAGGGACAATGACAGTAAGACTGGTGTAGAGACCAAAAGTAAAGAAAAAATAGTGGTTTGTCTGGTACTAATAAAATTATTTTTTTCCCCTTAGATACAAAGACGGCCAGAGATATGTGTACATATATAATTACTGTGGGGGTTACAGGAGAAGCACCATTATCCATTTAATGCACCAGCAGAAGTTAATAGTGGGTCATTCTAAACATTCTGTATTCTAGTTGCGGTGGCTTATACTAACTTATTTGGCTGAGATTTATTATTTAAGATAGGGTGTGTAATATACTGTAATTCTGATGGTGTTTTTTAGATATTACAGGAAGACACACATGGGAGGTACAGGATATGTTTCACAAGGGCTAAAGTTGCACTCCACTGTTATAGATACAAGTCCATCACAGGTCGTAGAAATATTGTTATCAGAGATACCGGGTCCCTTATGGACTAAAGATGGACAGGACACTGGATTGTGGGTTTATGTAACTCCCCGTTATGATTAGAAAGAATGGGGGAAGGGTTCAAGATTAGTTCAAGATTTAAGGGGGATTAAAACAATAATTTAACGAAGGAGGGCGCAAAAATGATTTACACAGACTAATGATGTAATGTTTGATTAAGTTTATAGCTCTTTCCAGATAATTAAAAGTTTGCCAAATCGATTAGGAAATTCCAAAAAAACCATCAGCATAAAGGAGAAAAAAAAACGATCTTACCCTATATGACCCTGATCACTGGTCCCGGGACTCGATCCAATTTATTTTCTTCCTTAACTCTCACAGTCAGCAGTGGATGGACTTGTTGTGAGATTTGAAGTTACTCCAGACGCAATCCGGACAAGTTGTTGTGGTAAAATCCTATTATTATTTTTCAGCGTTCTGATAGCCAAAACGTCCCGCCGCACACAGCAGGCAGGATGATGTAATGCAGACTACGGTGGCTGAATTGAGTCTAAGTTAATCCAACGCGTTTCATCCGTTATTGGACTTTTTCAAGGATTAAAAAAATAGTTGAGAGCCAATCCAGCTGTAATCTTGATGCAAATCTCCTTTTCTGCAAATCATTTCACTATTATTATTCTTTGCTGTTTTTATCTCCATTCTTACACTCTCTGACTGTCAAGTACCCCTTTTTTTGCTCTTATAAATAGGTACAATATACATAGACAACCTCAGTATTTTGGTACAAGCCTGGCGTGACTGTTTTCAATCTTTCCAACCAAGCAATTTCCTCATACTAAGCACACTATACAATTTCTCACAGACAGGACACAAGGTTGCAAAGGATACTCTGGGATAAGTAACATCGCAGTTAATAACACCTGAGCCAAAGAATATTATCCCATCATGGGTCTGCAGTTTGTCTGTTTTTCCTTTTCTAGTGTTTTTCTCATCCTTATTTTTTCTAGGGCATTCTAATTTTGCAATGGTGATCAGATGTTTCGGGTAATGATACTGATGATGTGGAGATGGAGGAGAATTTGTTAGAATAATCAGTTCAGCCTATCACATTATTCAATTCAGAGGTAAAGAAAAGGTCTACTAACCTTGGAGTTCAGAGATAGTGTGATGGGCTATTGTGTAAAGAATATTATGTCTGTAAGTACT
The DNA here is from genome assembly GCF_038048845.1 of Mixophyes fleayi. Taxonomy (NCBI): domain Eukaryota; kingdom Metazoa; phylum Chordata; class Amphibia; order Anura; family Limnodynastidae; genus Mixophyes; species Mixophyes fleayi. The sequence continues at coordinate 372,546,311 of NC_134402.1, forward strand.
ATGACCCCATATTTGAAGAGTGGTGCATCCAGCAATGCCAATCCAGTAATAATTTGAATTTGAGCTGGCATCCATGAGAATGATTATCATTCTTTGGTGGGTAAGGTCTTAAACCAAACTGAATGCCTGAGGGACAAAATAATGTAGGACTAGTACCATTCCCGCTAAACATTTCTGAGGTTCATGGAAAGGGGGGGACCAATAGAAGGGAGATATAATACTGCTTAAATAATTGGATGAAGTCATTTTAAATGAATAAATATCAGTTATTATAGTTTTCCTTGTAATTGTGATTATTATACAATGTCGTACAAAGGTTAAATATGCAAACAGGAAGACACAGTAAATACATCTACAGTTGCACCTGCAGTTGTAAATAGTTCAGTTTAAATAATGTTTCCAACTCACTCTCTTTTATTATTAAGATTTAGATATTTGATTAAAGATAAACCTGTAATAAAGATATTTATGGTTCAGGCCATAAGAAATGTATTGTGTTTAATCTTATATTAATCCCCATTTTGCCAGCAGGAATACATTGTGATCGCTTGTTATGATTAGTATAAGATTAATACTCTGTTAATGGGTTAGTTTAAATCACATTTTCTGTGGTTCCCTGAGACAAGAAACTTACACAGCTGTTGGAGTGAGTTGTCCCCACCTTCTGAGAAGCATTGTCTGAGCTGACCTATGACCTGCATTGCACTAGACTATCCTGAATGAATGAAGAACTATCTTAGTGTTATCTTTGTGTACATTGTGACAACATCACTGTTTTTTTTTAAACCAAACTGTATATAAACAGGCCACTGGTACAGTAACAGCCTCTGACTTCAAGTTTGATGAGCTGTTACTGGATTCAGTGTGCAAGCATATGTATTGCTTATACTTTGTTATATTTTGCTATTAAATCTCTTTCGTGTGTTGGAACCACATTGATCGCATCAGACAATCTTTATTGGTAGCGATAAGTGCGGCCATTACAATGCATATGTATATACATGCATAATATCCATACATATTATGTAAGAATACTATGGGACAGTGATGTTTGGGATAATATTAATATTGAATTGATATAAGATAATGATTACTGGGACATCAGCATAGTATGGATGCTTTTGTGAACAGCATGCTATGGATACTTGTGGGAACATAGTGAAGTTTTAGTGTACATAGTTTGTACTGAAAGCACTGCAGTTTGTACTGTGCATAATATGTATTTGAAACAATGGAGTTTGTGCTGGACACATTGGTGTTTGTACTGTGCATAGATTGCCCTAAAAGCAATGGAGTTTGTATTGTGACTAATGGAGTTGTTGCAATGGAGGTTTACTGTGAATAATAGAGTTTCATAGTGCATTGCGGGCAGAAAGAGAAGTTGCACTGTGCACAGTGTGTTGTTGTACAAGGACATTAATATTGTATCAGATAAGTATTATTATGAGAGAAAAAACATTGGGAATGATCTATGTGAAGATTTGTAGTAAATAGATTGCTGTGCTATATTGTAATGATATGAGGTTTAAACATGGGAACTGTAACAGAATATGGGATACACATAAATTTACAAATACACACATGTACACGTTTTGTATTATCTATGATGAACTGTTACAAGTTCGGTGTAAGAGTATTTTATTGAAGATATATTTTAACATTGTTGCATATATAATAGGTCTTATATATATATATATGTATATATATATATAAATATATATATATATATATATATATATATATATATATATATATATATATATATATATGTATGTGGGCTTTATATTGCCTAGATAAAGAAAGTATACATTTAGAACTTGAGAGTTGTATGTTATTTAATATGGTGAGAGAGACTGAAGGTGGTGTGGCTTATATGGAAACGTGTGAAAAGCTTGTAGGTAATTAGCAATACTACCTAGGAATGGTATGTGGATATAACATGCACATAATAACATATGCAATATGTCCCATTTCCCTACAACAGCCTCACCTTTTACGTGCTTTTATCTGAACATCTAAAATAAATTTGACAATTTAAGCAATTCTAAATAAATAAAACATACATATAAAGAAATCCACATTTTTCTGTAACCAGGATACATGTTTATCTACTAATATCCACTGGATTGCTGACCTGAAAATAGACACACATTGGATACAAAATCTCAAACAAAGCTACAAATCCCCCACTACCCTAGAGACAGCAATATGTAAAAGTGAAAGGTATGTGTCAAATCTTATTCTCATCACCAACAGTCCCCATACCTGCGAATTCATCCCCACTTCCAGCAAATTCTCACATTTCAGCTGGAGGATTTGAATTTGCAGCTGTTAAACATTATCCCATTATCAGTATAAAAGTATTAGAGAATCTACACTTCAAAGGGTCTCCACAGCTGTAAGTGAAAGGACTTTCATACCTCTATCCTATCAGCTGACAGCTTTCATCACACACTTCCTGTACTACTCACCTTAACCATTATAGTGCTGAGTAGATTTATATAGTGTATACTCCCACAGTATCGTGGCAGACAACATAATTATTTCAATGCATTCATATTCTATTTCTATAGCCATTTCACTCAGCTAGAGCTGAACCATTAATAATGTTTTTAAAAAGCGCACACACATGCACTTATTCAGATTTTGCAGCATCTGACACTAGCTCCTCATTGCGACTGGAGAGACGGAAAGGGGCAGTCTAACAAAAGCTGAGTACAGTAATGATGGGTTTGCGTATTTTCGATTGATGCAGGTCTGCATGGACACACAGATATGCATGTAAGGAGATGGATCTCATGTGGGTGTCCAAGGGCTAGTGCAAATACATGCAGGGAGGATGATGACGATCATCACCGCTAACTAGTCGCTTCTGATTGGATGATTATGTATTGAACTCTACAGCTGATATCACTTCCTTCATTGCTTGCACCTATTTTATATGCTTTTGAGTGAGTAAGTAAGCATGTTTAGTTTGTAAATTATCTCTAGGCAAACTAACATACTCCAGCTGGACTATACAGGTCATATTTTTTTCAAAGCAAACCTAATGAGTACAAATGTATGGTAAAAGAGTGTATGGATGATATTTATACAACAATGTTATTGTGCTCTATTAATGTGTACTGTGATTTTGGCTAACAGTAAAACCCTCTGTAAAAACAATAATCTTATCTTTGAATCTGCACAAAAATCTACGAAAAAACTTCCTTTCAGATTTAGTGGGTTTGAAAAAAGAAGATAAAAAGATTGAAATATAAATATAATTTAAATATCATAATCTTATTACAAAGTTTTTTTCAAAACTATCAACCACAATTAATTATTTAAAAATAAAATCCAGTAACATAAAATAAGTATTTAAATGTAAAAAAAAACAAACAAATGTTCCAATATTTCAAATTGATAATACATGTTTTAATTATACTATTTGACACATACAGATATATATCAGGGCACTCGGTGCGTTGTCAGTCCTCAGACTTTCCACCAGTAACAGCATCGGCAGAAACAAGGGCCAGGCAGTATGTGGGAGGTAATATGCCTGAAAAAGTTGTATTGCTGTTTGTATTGCTGTTATGCTGGCGGGTTTTGTTATAAACTTACAGAACTGGTGGTAGAGGTCTTCGCCCACAGCAGCCGCCTTTTCTGCAGCGCTTGATGTGCTCACAGGTACTCGGATGCTCGCAGGTCTTTAGTATAAGTTTATGAGCAACACCACAGCGGACGGAGGAGCCAACATGGAAAGTAGTGAGAAGTCCAAAAGGCATGCGTAGGTCAGGAGTCCAAAGCAGACAGGGTGGTCAGGGATAAGCAATATGGTCAGGGCTGGCAGCAAACAAAAATATCCAGGAAACAGGTCCAGAGGTCAGGGCAATCAGCAAACAAACAGAGTCCAGGTAAAAAGCCAAGGGTCACAACAAAAGGTCAATACAGATAATAGCAGGTCACACAGGACACACAAGCAGGTCAGCAAACAGGAATCCAGAAGCTATAATCGGCAGGGAGGCTAAGCCCTCCCTACCTTAAATACAGAAACTCGCCAATAGTGTTTGTTGGAGGGGAATGCCCTAATAGCCCCTCCATCCTGTGCTTGACTAATTAGAACAATTTGCGCAAGCACCTGGCTAGCCCTGATGCCGGGATGCGGCACTGAATATAAAAGCGTCACGGACGTTGAGAAGTCCTGGAAGTGAAGCCCCAGATGTTGTCATGACAGCCAGGACGCAGATAAGTGCAGACGTGGGGAACCATCGCTTGTAACAATTGTGTATTGGTTACATTTACCACGGTGGCTGCAATCTCTGGTTCCGGATCCAGAGGTGGATGACTGTGGTACAGCATCGGACTGGCCTTCCGGTGAGCCGGACTATCCACTGGTAGGCCCCGACGCTGGTAAGCCACGCCCCCACCTGGTCCGCTGTTCCGAGTGCCAGGTTCCAGGTGAGCTGATTGAAATTGCAGAGAGCCCAGATGCGACTGCGGCTCTCTGCACATGCGCGTGATGTCATCGGTAGACGACTCATGTGGGAGGAAGAACCAACCATGTAGGAGGTGCTGGAGATGTCCTGCCGCCCAGAGGAGCAACACGAAGAATACAGGAGCCATGGCTGAGGTTAGTGCATCGTGCATGCGCTGCAGCAGCCTGTCATTCTGCATTGTATAATTTTTTCGGGTGAGGGTTTTTTAATTGCTCTTTTTTTTTTATAACTGGGTGATGTTTTTATCACCCAGTATATGAATACAATGTATTTCTGTGTACGTGGGTGTTCGATCTTCCAATTAATAAACAAATAAAATTGTTTCATGTTTGGACAATTTAAAATACAGCAAGAACCAGCACCATTAGTAATTTAATAAACGGGGTGCCTGAGAGGAGCGCACTACCCAAGGGGGTATATAAAGAGCAAGCATTCCTTTTAAACTCTTGGAAAGGCTTTTGCAATATCCATAGAGTAATACACATAAATGCCTGAATATCCAATCATCCACAAGGTCTAATTATAATATAATATATTAAGTTTGGTGCAGCATCATAAGTGCCCTTAAACATAACATTTTCATATATCAGCAATCCTAAATTCACAGCAATCCATCCGTATTGAGTTATAATGCCAGAACGCCTCATAGAGAAGTCTGTGTGGCTACCAAATTCACCAAAACTATATCCCTGTATGTATTATTGTGAGTTTGTGTTTGTTGTTTGTGGCTGTGTATGTTTAGAGTGTGTGTTTTATGTTAGTTGATAGCTGAAAGGTGTTAGTGAGTGACTTTGGGGTATATTTACTAATCTGCAGGTGGAGATGTTACCTATAGCAACCAATCAGATTCTAGCTGTCATTTTGTAGAATGTACTAAATAAATGACAGCTACAATCTGATTGGTTGCTATAGGCAACATCTCCACATTTTCAAACCCACACTTTTTGCTACTACTATTTGTACTTTTTTTTTTTTATGTATTCATTTTACAACCTGTTGAGCCACAGTTTTTCTCATATTCTAAAATCTCAGCAGTCTTCATTGCAGAAAATTACTGTTAAGTGAGCCTGTTTTAGAAAGTCTCACATTTTGTTACCAGTGGAAAAAATCAAATATTATGCCAATAAGCCTCGTTTTATAAGGGAATACAAATGCAGTTATATGGATAAATAAGGACATTGGATAGGGGAAAGAAAGAAATGTGGCATGAGAGATAAGGAAATAAGGGCATGTGAGATGAGGCACAGTGTTAAGGGGGAGCAAAGGCAGCATGTCAGAATGTGATGAAGGGGGGCCAATGTAGCATGTCAGAATGTGATGAAGAGGGGCCAGGAGAAGGGGGGAGCAAAAGCAGCATGGAGGGCACAGTGTGATCATAAGGAGGCACAGCATGGTGATGAAGGGGCACAACGGGCTTGTGGTAATGTAATGTGTGTGTGGTAGGTTGTGGCTTACTAATGGGTGCTATTTTGTTTGTGGGGTGATGGTGGGGCAATTTAATTTTATAGTGGGGACTATTAATTTAAAATGGGGTGGTTTGGGGGCTAATAATTGAATGCAGGGCTGAGTTTGAGGAGCATGAGTTCTAATAAATGTGAATACGAATTATTTAATGGCAGTGACGGTTGCTGGAAATAGGTATATTTATGACATGTAAATACTAATAATTTATTGCTGGGGCTGTCTGGAGGGAGGGAAACAGGCTTATTTATTAAATGGGAATACTATTACTTTAATGTTGGGGCTGAAGGAAGGCGTAAGTATTAATTGAGGGTCATATTGGGGGCTGGTTAGAATTTTCTAAATGTACACATTTTTTTCCAAATAGGGCCCCCAACATTCCAGGATCCAGACAAGCCGCAACTAAAGAAACCAGCAGCCACAGGTGGTGACAAGAACAGGTAGGACAGTCTGTCAAATGTTCTGAGTCTAGTGGGACAATCCTGATTTTTGGTGACAGTTCTGCCCAATCTAAGGGGCAGGTCAAGACTGTGAACTCTTTATATACACACTGCATTCTTTATATACTACACTATGGTGCTAGCTGTCCTTCGTGGGCTGACCACTCCCCCTCAAGTGTCTGATCTCGCCTCTATGATGGCTGGCCACACCCCTCTGGTGAGCCCCTAGTGTTGCAGTCCCTCGGTGGGCCCTTCATGCCCCAGTCCGACACTGCTGTGGTATTGAGATGCCATCAGAGCAGATAGGCCTGGTGATTTGTTTTTAATGTATGGATTATTTGTTAATCCTAATTTTTATGTCTTTTTGTTTATACAATGTGGTCACATCGCTATTGTAACCCATTGGCAGTTCTTTACATTAATCAAATCCAATTTCTGTCAGGTGATTTCCTTGGCATCTAACAGCTGCTATTACTTGGGAAGGACTTACCTTTAAAAGATGTTTGCAGATAAAAATCAACCCAGATAAAAAGCATATAAATGATCATGTTAAAGTGTAGAATGAATTCACGGTTATACTTATTGTAGGACTTGCTTGAAGGGGAAGACTTGGGCATGAGTTGTTCAGCGTAACTTATGTTGCCTTATGTGGGAATAACATTTAATGTGTTTAATAGACAGTATAGCCTGGAGCAGTTAGAATACCATTAATGGTATATTTGGTGAGCGCTGTGCGCAATGTTTTTACGTTTATACAATGTGGGCACACCCCTCTCGCACCCCAGTTTGTGCATGGTGAGTACATGGTCTCTCTCTCTCTCTCTCACTCTATTTCTCTCTCTCTCTTTCTTTCTTTCTTTCTTTCTTTCTCTCTCTCTTTCTTTCTCTCTCTGATTTTTAAATACAGACGGCTTATTTTATGGTCATTCAGTTGTCACTCAAAATGTATAAAACCAGATGGCACAGAAAATTATGTTTTAAGTAACTATGGGAACTGTTGCATAATGTATGCATTATATTTGCATGGGTGTATTTTTGGGACAGTATATAGATATCTTTTCCCCTAACGCATATAAAGTAATAATATATATATTACATTGATGTGTAATATTTAAAAAATGTATAATATCACCCATTAGATTTGAGCAAATCATTGTATTGCAGAATATAAACATATTTGTAGACATTTTAAAAATATAAAATGAAACTTAAAATTTTAATCTGTAACACACCCCTTTTTTCCCAGTGCCTGTTCAGCAGATAGGTGCCATAGTGTTAACCTGCTCCATTATATCCTCCCATATGGAGAGCTTGGCCCCAACCATAAGCAGCCTGTCGGTGTGGTACAGCTTCATGGCTAATTTCAATTTGAACATAGCTGAACTCGGGATAGCTCTTTTCTTGGGGAGATAGCTGAGGCCAGGACAGTTACCACTATCGGTACAGTTATTATATAACGTCATTTTTTCTTCGAAAAGGTTTATTTTCTTATCTTTTGTAAAAATATAAAGGGGTTTGATTTGTAACATGACTATGGAGGCTTATAGTATTAGTAATCATATCTGTAGCTATTTTTTGGCATATCTTCATCCCCAATTTTTTTGTGTTTTTTTCCTAATAGAGCATTGCTGTGCTGTAGTCATGCACATGCCCATTAATATTTGCTTGATATTATAATATGTATATTTGCTTTGTACCCTTTTTATTACAGAAATGTAATGATCCATGATGCGCCAGCCTTATTACGTTGCTAAGACTGCCTTTGTGACGCCAATCAGAGATTATTGTAAAGTTTTAATCAGCTGCAATCATACGAGTAAGAATGAAGTTCACAGGGCACCTGGAATAGTAATTGGTGGTAAAGCGGAGAAATAAGACAGTTGTATTGGTAAGGTGTATTGTAAAGAGTGGATTAAAACAATGTCTGTAGACCATAACTTAAGATAGAGTGATCACTCTTAAATAACAATTTTGCACCAGGTTTAGCTGTTATACATTCAAGTATAAGTAGCAAATAAAGCATAAGAAGCATAAGAACATGATGAATTTATGATAGTAGTTGATGAACCATAAGAAGCATTATATGGCTCTAAGACCTCTGAGTTTTGGCCATTTCTGGATAGCCTTTACCTTCACGGGATCCATCTGGAGACCAGACCCAGAAACAATATAGAAAGAGGGAAGTCCTTTTTTTGCGCTCCCTTGAGTAGTGAAAGAAAATAGCTGCCAAGTAAGAGAAAGGAAACTTCAAATCCTCTTAAACACAGGAACCCATACCAAACCTCCTAGGTGCAAGTTAATACATACAAGTTAATACATACAAGTTAAGGATGTACATGTGAATAAAAACCAATATAAAAAAGTGCCGCCACATGATCAACCATAAGAAGTACCTATACATGAATGCATAAATAGGTATCAATTTTAACAATTTTAATCAGCAATGTGAATAGTTTCTAGTGAGTAAGCATCAAAATACAAGATAAAATAAAAAAACATGCAGGTTTAAAAATACAAAGTACCACAACAAACATGTCCGCATGTCAGGGCGGGGAATTTGAAACCTTTATGTATTTAACTCTGCTCTGACACTCATACAGTGTCAGAGCACCTAGTGTGTTTCCTGACTCATTCCAGAGTGCCTAGCTACTGTCCTGATTGATCCTAGTGTACTAGTTCCTGCCTGTTTTGACCATCCCTGCTCTCCTGCGTTTGTTTACCGATCTCGGCTTGGTGACCACGCTCTGCCTCAGTGTTACCAGCTAGTGTTACAGACCTTGGTTGCCCTGACCTTGATTACGCCTGCTGCTCCTGTACTCTGCTGTCAGATTGTGTACCAGACCTCGGCTTGTCCTGACTCCATTTCTGGCTGCTGATTCTGTAATTCCCTGCCTGTTTGTGTACCGACCCAGCCTCCTGACCAATCTCTTTGTTAACTTCTGTTGGCCACCTGTCTCTCCCTCTTCTGCAGTGCTACATTTAGAGGCAGACCAGTGGACCGTGACCTGCGACCCTTGGCAGCAAAGCCCATCCTGCCTTCCAGCGGTTCTTGAGGAACACCAGGGGTCTTTAGACTCCGCACCACTGGCCAGCCAGTGCAAATCTAGTATAGCACAAGGATCCCGTCCTGTCTGTTACACCTTACGATCAGGTGGTTGCACAACTTGACTGTGAGTGCAACCGAATCAGTTTTTCTTTAGAAGAGATAGCCAATTAACCAATAGCAATACATTTTACATTTTGAAATGCCACTGTGGGCCCAGTTGAAAAAGGTTTTAAATGATTCATCAGATATCCAATAAAAAAATGTAAAAATCCTATGCATTTCATCTGTTAGTCACAAGGACTTCCTCAGGAATATTTTCACAGGAATGAACTAGCAGTTTTTATAGTATCCTGGACACCAGCAGTGATGTTAATTACACCTTAATATGGGACAGCTGTGTTAGCTTGATCAAATAACAGTAGCTCAGTCTTTTAACATACTGTTAGCCACACAGGTGTGTAATGTGTGTAATGTCTATAAAAGTCCTTTTACAAAATGTGTTACACAGTCGTGCAATATCCATAATAATCCATAAAATTGTCCTTTAGCATACTATCAACATAGAAGATAAACATTACAAGCGTAGGTAGTCACCAAATCAAATACAAAGCTTTCTGGCTTCCAAGATTTACAGCTTGCTAAATTCATAAACTGAAAATTGTAAGGAAATCTCTAAATAAACATACAAATAGATGTAATATCCAATAGAATGTAGTTCACAAACAGAATCTGCATAAGGATAATGTTATCTGGTAACAGACATAAATCATTAAGTATGTATGTATACTGCTGAATAATGCCTAAAGGTGCCATGATCTAAAAAGACCCATAATGTCCAGTGTTTGCTAGACAAAAAAGTTCCTAGGTCAAAGTCCAAATTCAGACCGATAGGGGAGAGAGTACTCAAATCCTATATCAGACAGGCCTCCTCTTTTGATATTTTCTCCAGATAATCTCCCCTCTCCAATTTTTAGGGACCTTTTCTATTCCCAAAAAGTTTAATAGAGTAAGGTCCTGGTTATGGAACTTAGAGAAATGTTGCAAGACACTATGGGTCTCAAATTCCGTTCAGATATTCCTCAAATTCTCTATGATGCTCATATGGAGGCTGCATGGGCATTCTATCAAATACACGACCCCAACTGAATCGCAGGTCATTTTGCCTGAAGCAATAAGCCTCCCTGGAGGATTTTCCAAATATTTATATATTCTTAGAAGGCAGTAGATGACAGGCACTTTTGAATGTTTCTTAAAAATGAAGTAAAATTCTTGTTTGTTAAGAATTCCTTCTTGTAGTTCGCCTATAAGGAATTTTTTGAGGTCTTTATTGAAAGATAAGGTAGGGTCATGTTTAAGATGTTTATACGTGGTCTTATCTTCCAATTGGTTGGTTATTTTTTTTTTCTGTTCAAGATTGTAATTTTTCCCCCTTTATCTGCTGGTGTAATAGTGATGGACCTATTATTTTTAAGTTCAATAAGGGTGTTTTCTTCAGATTTGGTAAGGTTGTAGTTAGACTTTTTTTTCTTTTAGATGAAGTTTCTCTAGGTCTTCTTCCATACATTTCTGGAAGGTTTCAATATAAGGACCTTTGGCTATATTAACTGTATGGCTACCGCTTAGTCAGCTATCTCTTCTAAAGAAAGACTGATTTGGCTGCACTAACAGTTGAGTGGTGCAGTCACATGATCGCCAGATAGTTCTCATCAGACTTATTGTGTCGCTGCGTATGTGGCTAGAGGCTAGAGGATAAAATATTTTTCACTGGATGCTTATAAGATTTCTGTTTTATCCAGAGTACTACAAAGTGATTTTGTTCTATTTTGAGACCAAAAGGCAAACCGAGGATTATTCTCCGAACATTACGCTGACAGCCTCTCGCTGTAAGAGGTAAATAGAAGTTCCTGTCTGTTTCTTCCTCGGGACCAGCAGATTCACTCATAAAGTAAGAACATCCATTTTTATTTCCTAAAGGAGTTATTTACCCTCTGGTCTAGAGACATTTTTTGTTTATTTGGACTTGATGTTGAAAAATTGTCTTGGAAAAAGCAGATTTCTTTCCCTCTTTGAACTTTCTCGTCTGAGGTTAAGATCTATCTATACGAACTAAATGTTTGTTGTGGTACTTTGTGTTTTGATAAATGCATATTTCTTTATTTTTAACTTGTATTTTGGTGCTTCCTGGCTAGAAACTATTCACATTGCTAATTAAAATTGTTATAATTGATACCTATTTATGCATTCATGTACAAGTACTTATTTTGGTTGATTATGTGCCAACACTTTTTTTTACTGGTTTTTATTTCACATGTACATCCTTCCAGAAACAATATACACTAGGAAAGGTAGTTATAGTTGTTCAAACATAAACTTTTCTTATTTACAATAGAGATGATAAGCACAAATTTGGTCATTGAGATTTACTATGACAAATTGGCAAAAAACATCTTGGAAGATTGTGTTTTCAGGGAAGATCCAGGACTATGGTATTGATGGCCACAGGAATGAGATAGATAGAGACACTCCCCCACTTGTAAGGTTAGTGCTCTGATGAATAGTGCCTAGTGCAAGCTTACCATCAATAGCTGTCAACAAGAGTGGAGTTTTTAGAGAGTGTTTGTTAAGAAACAGCTTGGTGACTAGGAAAGGGAGATGAAATTGCCAACTGCACCCGAATTCAAAAAGGCAGATACTGTAACTGACCAAGTGGCATAATACAAAGTCCCGGGTGTGGATAAACTGGCAGCGGGATCAGTAGAGGAAGAGTGGATGGATGCACCTAACATGTCCTCTCTGGTACCAGTTAGGCTCCGGAGTTTCCTGGACGCTTGGGGCAGGATACAAGTAGTTGACCATACTCTGCACGATATAGATAAAGTTTATATTTGAACCTTCTTTCTCGTTCTTCTGGGGTATTGCATAGTATAATAAGGTCATCCAGGGAAGACGCGAGAAGCCAGTTCATCTTTAGCATGTTCAGACAGCCCTTGCTAGAATGTCGACACTAAAGCTTCATTACTCCACTGCAGTGCAAACACTAAAGTCTGGAACTGAACCGCATACTAGCCCATTGTGTCAGAACCTTGATGCAGGCAAACAATTCTGGAGGCAGCTCAGGATGCACAATTTTTTAGAGGGTGTGACCAGGTGGCAGGAGAGACCACATACAAATTTCATTAGCTGATCCTGATTAGTCCTGCTAACAATGTGTTGCAGATGGTACCCATGAAACAAATTACAAGCAAAATCCAAAACCAGAGAAAATTGTCACAATTCTAGCAAATTCAGTGGCTTCTCTTTTTCCAATCTGAATTGTCGCAGCAACAGAGGCATGGAGTCTAAGATGCCTTTGGTTTTCACAAAGGACCCTTGCAGGGAGGTGTGGGCTTCATTTGTGTTGGGTTCGCAGGTCACGACCTGCTTCGAGGCAGCGCAGGAGGTCATGACCTGCATTAACAGCTGGTATCACACTGCAAGCAGAGACTGAACTATGTAGCTCGGCCTGATACACAAACGGACTGCAGAATGCCAAATCAGAAAATGGAAAGAGTGTCAGAACAAGCCGGGTCAGCAGCAGTCAGTAATGCACAGTACTAAACGACAGGCAGAAGTAAAGTCAGGAATAGTCTAGGTCAGGATACATAGGAATCAACCACAATATGCACAGGGACCTTAGAGCCTAATACTTTAGCAAAGACTTGTCACAGAGCATAATTAAATAGCTGAGCTGATAAATAGGGCTGGTCTAAGGTCAGCACACATGACCATCAGTTCAGAGCTATGTGCCTCCTGTTGTACAGAGTAGATTGTGGCACAGGATTCTGCACCTGAAGCAGTGGGAAGTGTAGAGGAAGTGAGCCAGACAGTGGGTTAAAGAAGTAACAGCTGAACTCCAGTGAGTGACCCACAGGTATTTGCTCATGGACAGGTGTTGGAAGAATTTAACATATGTTAGTAATATGATATTTTGTGTTGGGGTCAGTAGAATACAAAATGGAATTGTATGAGTCAGAGAAGTGTGTAATATAATGCATAATGAAAGTTTTTACAGAAATAACCTGCTGAGGAAGCCATTAACAAGTGTCAAAACATGTTTGCCCATTGGAATTAAACAGCAAACGACAATAAAAACAGTGTGCACTATATATTTTTGCATTTAATGTTCATTGACTTTTTAAACTCCTCTTGCTATTTTAAGCAATGCTGTCTACCTGTTCATTCATTTATTTTGTTTTCTGTAACTACATTGTTCATTTATACTACAACTAAAACAATTTGCACTACTTAAATATTGATCATTTGTATTTAGTTATTTTTTATTTATTTAATTTCTTATACTGTATTTACAATTTCTGTTCTGACCTGTTTGTTTATTTTAATAACTTTCTTAATTGTTCATTTTAAATCTTAGCTTACATTACACATTATGCATTCTTTTATGTAGCATGGTGGCAGGCTGCTTACCACTGCAGTTTCACAGTGCTGGGGTCATGGGTTTGATTCCGACCCCGTGTGTAGAAATTGAAAGTTGGGTTTCCTCCTACAGTCCAAAAACATACTGATAGTTTGCTGACAAAAATTGACCTGTGTGTTTATGTAGTAGGAAACAGTCCAAATACAGTAGGGATTATTATTTTTATTTTTATTTTATTTTGTTATATACCCAATAAAACGCCAACAATCAGTTTCAACCAATCAATGAAAGCGGACAAGTATATAGAGATGAGACCTCACATTGTTTTTTCTCCTTTAAAAAGTCCACATGGTGGATGAAACGCGTTGGTTATACTTTTGACCTAACCCAGCCACCATAGCGATTACCCAGTGGTACTTCCGCATACTCTAGCGGGACAGCTTCAGAGAATTCCGGATAAACTGAATGTGAAACCAGCTGCGGGAACTGAAAAGAAAACAGAATTGGGACGGTACCTATAGGGAATTCTAGGGTAAGATTCACGTCCACACGGACTCTTTTACTTTCTGCTGGATATCACGCGATTTGATCAAAAAGAGCTATAAGCATTGCATTGGTGTAAAAGTTGGATTTCGAATACACATCGCACTACACGTTTTTACAGATTTTACTAAATTTTGCTTTTAATTCATTTGTACACACTTGTTTTAATATATATAGCACCCTCTGTTTATAGTATATAACAGTAGGAATGATTAAATACTCTATGTACAGCACTGTGTAATATGAAATAATAATAATAAATAATAATAATAATAATAATAATAATTATAACACTTCTCCTACTCACACAATAATATTTTATATTCCACTAGCACCCAAAACAAATTGCTATATTAACATATTTGAATATCTTACATTTTCTCTTTTGTTATACGTCTCAACTTTTCCTCAGCTACTAATTCATGAATATTATTTAGTTTCAATAACAAACCCCTTTACATAATGTCTAGCTGTGGACTACTGAAGTAGGTGTATGGACTGCCAGTTTGCTGACATCTTAAGTTATGTCTGCCACTATCCATCACAACAGTTTGGTAATGGAGCTGTCATTTTATACATTGTTGATCTTTAAGTTTACTATTTTTTTTTACTGTTATGCTTTTGAATCTGTTTAAATCTCTATAGTGAGCTGATGAATAGGGTGGGTCTATGACATCATCATCATTTATTTATATAGCGCCAACATATTCCGTAGCGCTTTACAATTGGGGACAAACATAGTAAACTAATAAACAAACTGGGTAAAACAGACAAGGAAGTGAGAAGGCCCTGCTCGCAAGCTTACAATCTATGGGACAATGGGAGTTGACACATGAGGCTAAGGCTAAGTCTACATTTTGCATTTCGGCCCAGCCAGGCTGCACAGGTAAAAGTGACTCATAGGCTAAATGATCCTGTCACACAACAATATTGGTCAGGGGGTAGTTGTCTTGTGTGAAATTGTGTAACGGGTGGTAATAGGGTAAGGTAGTAAGGTTAAGAGGGTGGTTGAGGAATATTTTAAGCTTGTCTGAAGAGGTAGGTTTTCAGAGAACGCTTGAAAGTTTGTAGACCAGAGGAGAGTCTTATTGTGCGAGGGAGAGAATTCCATAAAGTGGGTGCAGCCCGAAAAAGTCCTGTAACTGGGAATGGGAGGATATAATAAGGGTGGATGAGAGACGCAGACCTTGTGCAGAACAGAGTTGGGAGATATTTTGAGACAAGAGAGGAGATGTATGTTGGTGCAGCTTTGTTGATGGCCTTGTAGGTTAGTAAAAATATTTTACATTGGATTCGGTAGAAAACAGGCAGCCCGTGTAGAGACATACAGAGTGATTCAACAGAGGAATAACGATTTGCAAGGAAAATCAATCTTGCCGCAGCGTGCAAAATAGATTGTAGTCTGTTTTGGGGAAGACCAGTAAGGAGGGAATTGCAATAGTCAATGCGGGAGATAAGTGCATGAATTAAGGTTTTTGCAGTGTCTTGCGTGAGATATGTGCGAATTCTGGAAATGTTCTTTAGATGTATATAACATGATTTAGATATAGAGTCAAAGTGGGGAACAAAGGATAGGTGTGAGTCAAGGATTACACCTAGGCAGCAAGCTTGTGGGGTGGGATTTATGGTCATGTTATCAACAGATATAGAAATGTCAGGTATGCTCTTGTTGGTGGGTGGGAATATATCATTAACTCTGTTTTAGAAAGATTAAGTTTGAGTTGGCGAGAGGACATTCAAGATGATATGGCAGAAATACAGTCAGTTACACGTGACAACACAGATGTCGAGATATCAGGAGAGGATAGATAAATTTGGGTATCATCCGCATAGAGATGATACTGAAATCCAAAGGAACTTATTAGATTTCCAAGAGAAGCGGTTAGATAGAGAACAGCACTGAGCCTTGTGTTACTCAAACTGATTAAGGAAGCGGAGCAGAGGTGGCCCCAGAGAAATTAACAGTGAAAGAGAGATTAGAATGGTAGGATGAGAACCAGGATAGTACAGTGACTTGAAGCCCTAGGGATTGCAGAGTTTGTATGAGAAGAGAGTGGTCGATGGTGTCAAATGCAGCCGAGAGATCCAGGAGAATTAGGATAGAGTAATGGTGTTTAGTTTTAGCAGTGATCAGATCATTGACAACCTTAGTCAACGCAGTCTCCGTGGAGTGTTGAGAACGAAAGCCAGAATGAAGAGGATCCAACAGGTTGTTTGCGGAAAGAAAGCATGTGAGGCGAGTGTAGGCAAGTCTCTCTGGAAGCTTGGAGGGGCACGGGAGCTGAGTGATGGGACGGTAATTTGAGAGTTTGGGTCGGAATCCTGTTTTTTTGACAATGACAAAACATTAAGAAAATAAGAAAAAAAAAGAGTTTATTTTGGTTTTTCCCCATAAAATACATTTATCAAGATTTTGCTAATGTTACTGTGCACAAAATGCATTTTAACAGTTGCTCCTGATTGCAAACACATATTCTAGCATGCATATGCAACCGTCATCACCAGTAATTGGCACTAACACCAGAACTGTAGCTGGTGCAAGTGAAACAAAACACAAAGCTTTGAGATGTCCAAAGCTTGAACCAGATGTTGCTGCATTAGCTCGAGCTTGGCATGCCCTTACTGTACATTAACTACTTGCATATGCCCAGTTCCCTCCCTGCTCCACCCATGGAACATAGCCTGTAGTAAGGGTACTTTGTGTTAAAAAATTAATTGGATGTTGCTGTGTCCACTAGCGTATGGTCCAGTTCTAGGCATGCGCAGAGCGATTTTACGCAAAATGCTTTGTGTATCGTTCTTTAATGAATAAGGCTCTTTGTGTTTATTGTGTTTTTATTGTTTGAAGGGGTGTAGTAATTAGCATTTGCTTGCACTTTTCTTGATTTTACTTCATTTTTTTATAGTACTTGTTCATTACTCCTCCCTTTTTCTTTTATTTTTCTGTTCATTTTGTGTTGGTTGCTCAATCCATTTCCATACATCACAATGGAACACTCCTCATGATGTCTGAGACTTCCCAGGATAGTTTACAGCTTCTGATTTCTACAAGAATTAACCTCCTACACTGTATATCACAATAAAAAGCATACACAAGGTAGGGGGGCATGGTTTGGCGGCCATCGTGAGTGGTCGTGAGGCTGTGGAGCTCCTGTCACCAGATAGTCACAGACACAGAAAAACAAGGGATAGGGTTGCGCTGCTGGACGGGTACAGAAATAAATCCTTATTAGAACAGGTGATCTCCTGAGAAGTGAAACGATGCACTGGTCAATAATATACAACAATTTTAATAAATGTATCCAGCGCTCAGTGTTTGCAAAGGCCAGAAACTGCACAGTATTAAAGCAATGTGTACAAATGATCTAACTCGTATATAGTATAAGGATATAGAATCCAATCCTAAGAGAACATGTAAACAACCGCGGATTAGAATAAAGATGAATGTACATTGGAATGCGCAACCAGAAAAAAGTGTGGCCAACACTTAAAAACAGTCCATAAAACTAAATACATATCCAGATAAAGAACCTGACACGAAAATCTCAATTCACTGCAAGATTGACTGCATAAATGATATTGGTAGTGGTAACACCGTCAGGTGAAAAATCCTCCTTAGAAAGATAGTGAATAAAAAAGTTTCCTTAATAGCAGAAGTCCATCGGAGTACAACTCACACTGCCTTTAGTCTTATAAATGCTCTCAGAATTACCGACCAAACTCCCTATTAAATCAAGGGCAAAATACCGGTACCAGTGACCCGATCTCTCAGACCCGGCTCTAGCGTGAATAACGCACGAGTCTTGCCAGATGACATCTAAGTTGGTTTTCTCCGTTGATGATCGGGATCAAAGTGTGCCGGGGCCAGTAGTCAAGGTAAGTGTTGGTAGTACTCCCTTGCAATAATCACACGCCGGTGGTAAAGACGGTCTTCCCAGCCAACTTCCAGGTATAATGTCTGTGCCGGCACTGAAGATCGAAGTGTATAGGAGCCGGTCAAAAAGGTAGGTGTGGTAATAACTCCTTGACGTGCATTAGTGATAAGAATTCAAGTACTGAGACAGTCGTGTTTCCAGATCCAGTCCACAAAAGAACCCCCGCTGACGCGTTTCGTGCCTGTACAAGGCACTTTCTCAAAGCTGCTGGGGGTTAGTGAGGCTACTTTAAATAGTCATCCTGTCAACAGGTAAGATGATAGGTAATTAGGCACCTTTTGCCGAGCCCTTGGCTTACTGCAGTGTAATTTAGCTGTTAAAAACACTTATAACATACAAAGTTCTATACTCTTGTACGCAAGTCCTATTTGGAGAAATATATCCCTCATGGTACACAGGATAAAATGTAACAAGTAAAGTAAATACCAGATATGCAACTGGACAGAAATAAAAAGTTATATAAAATAAATATAAATAAATATTAAAACAAGCCCTTATAAATCTATAAGTGATTAGCAGACAAAAAATAGACACCCACAAGCCGATAGGCTCAAAATCTAATCGCAGTAGATAATAAACAATCCTGTATTACTGTGGGGGAGTCTGTATATATACAGTAAATATTCAT
Source organism: Mixophyes fleayi (assembly GCF_038048845.1). NCBI lineage: Eukaryota > Metazoa > Chordata > Amphibia > Anura > Limnodynastidae > Mixophyes > Mixophyes fleayi. Next base: position 372,565,259 of record NC_134402.1, read on the forward strand.
GCAGATATTAATTCATTTTGATACATAGATTTAATGTGCCCAATAATACATATTTATAAGAGATCATCAAACACAAGGAGAAAAAGTATACATTAAACCATGAATGGTAGGCTAAGCATTAAACATATATGGGGCCTTACCACTAGGGTTTTTAAATATCTGACTGTAAGAAATATATATTGGAGGTTATCAGCCATATTTAGTTCAGACAGTGATGATCCAGAGCTTCGCTCAAACCTGATGGAGTGAGGGTAACAAGCTTAAAAATACAAGCGAATTCTCCCAGATAGAGTTTGGAGATACCGACTTGGATGTCATCTGGCAAGACTCGTGCGTTATTAACGCTAGAGCCGGGTCTGAGAGATCGGGTCACTGGTACCGGTATTTTGCCCTTGATTTAATAGGGAGTTTGGTCGGTAATTCTGAGAGCATTTATAAGACCAAAGGCAGTGTGAGTTGTACTCCGATGGACTTCTGCTATTAAGGTGACTGTGCAATTTACTTTTTTATTCACTATCTGTCTAAGGAGGATTTTTCACCTGATGGTGTTACCACTACCAATATTATTTATGCAGTCAATCTTGCAGTGAATCGAGATTTTCATGTCAGGTTCTTTATCTGGATATGTTTTTAGTTTTATGGACTGTTTTTAAGTGTTGGCCACACTTTTTTCTGGTTGCGCATTCCAATGTACATTCATCTTTATTCTAATCCGCGGTTGTTTACATGTTCTCTTAGGATTGGATTCTATATCCTTATACTATATACGAGTTAGATCGTTTGTACACATTGCTTTAATACTGTGCAGTTTCTGGCCTTTGCAAACACTGAGCGCTGGATACATTTATTAAAATTGTTGTATATTATTGACCAGTGCATCGTTTCACTTCTCAGGAGATCACCTGTTCTAATAAGGATTTAATTCTGTACCCGCCCAGCAGCGCAACCCTATCCCTTGTTTTTCTGTGTCTGTGACTATCTGGTGGCTGCCAGTAATCCACCAAGGGTGTGCAGCAGCTGAGGAGTACCTTTTACTGTATTTTATTTCACCTGTATCAATACTTCATCCTTCCAATGTTTTATTTAATTTTCGAGTCATCCCGTGAGGCTCTCGTGTGCGCCATCTAACCCCGAGTGGGTTATCTGTTGTGGAGCTCCTGTGTAGCTTTTATTAAATCCCTGTAAAGCACTACCCTGCTGCCGCAGATTAGCATGAGAAAAATGCTTAAGGACTGCAGTACATAACTGGGTGCCTCATTATACCGGCGGAGCCCTTACTGAAGTCCCCGGGGATTCGGGTGCACGAGTGTCTGTCCCCGCTGTTGTTGGTCTGTGGAAGTTGAGGGGCTGACGGCTGGTTGCTGCTGGAGCTGGGCTCTCCTCTCCCCTGTACTCTATGCGCTGATTGTCGCATCGGGAGGACAAGTCAGGATTGGGCACCAAGTAAGAAGGTCAGCGGGATTGGGGGTGCGGACGCCGCAATTATCTCCTATCTCACCTGCCCCTGAGGTCACCGCCGATAACAGCTGCTGGTGTGAAGTTGTCTCCAGGTCTCCGGTGCTCATTTGCATATTAACGGAAGTTGAGGGCGCCATTGTCTTTGTCTCTTCCGGTAGGGAGTGAAGAGAGGGACCCGCTGGATAGGCAGAGGGAGTAAGGAGGCCAGAGAAGGGGGCGTGGCTTGGACTCTACGCTGGTAGGACGCGCTGTACCCGAGCTCCGAACACCTCAAGGCCAAGCTTCCAGGAGAATTTTTTGCCTGATTGCCCAAGCAGGAGGGATACAGCCGCTCGCAAAATCCGGCACCAGTGCTGACACCTGCCACAGGCTCGCCTCTACTAATGACTGCAAGGTAGAGATTGCAAAATTCCCTATCCCAAAGGTCATACTTATACAATAACCTTGGTCTCCAAGGGGTTAATCCCTGTTCCACACAGCCTCTGTAGTTGCTCTTGTCTTCCCTGAAGAGCCGACAGCAATCACCTAGTGGCAGTACTGAAAACAACAACTGTCTCTCATTCAAGCTCATTTTGATTTCTGAGGACATAGCTCCACCTGGTGCTTACCTCCAGTACTACACTGCACTGTTGTGGTCATTCAATATAGCAAATTGGAGACTATTCTCTTATGAGACAAGATTCAACAATCCACCACCAGTGTTGTGACGATAACCTACCTATGTGGTGCTACCTTTACCACCTTCCTGTTTATCTACCTTGCATTATGCAGTAATCTTCAATGCCCTACCTGGGCTCTGTAGGATTTTCTAAACTCTACTGTGCAGCACCCTTCTCCTCCCTCATCCTCATCACCCTCTTTACTATATCCTCAACAAAACCAGCATGTCGCAGAAGAACAGAAAACCCTCAGGCAACTCTGCCACGTCTAACTTCTTCGGGACCAAAAATAAAGCTTTGCAAGCCTCTACTGACACCTCAGAAACCTCACTTCTGTCCTCACCATCTGATCTAGATCCTCAGATCCAGGCAGTTATGACAAATTTATTGGAGGAGGTTAAAGAAGCCTTTAAGCAGGAACTCTCAAAGGCAGTCAGTGAACTCAAACTGGAACTCTCCTCCTTGGGTACACGTACTGACACTCTAGAAACAAAAACTGACGACCTCTGTCGCTCCCAAGCGACATTTGACAGAGAATTATCCCGTCTAAATGAAGAAGTCGAGTCCTTAAAAGAAAAACAAGAGGACTCTGAAAACCACTCCAGGCGTAATAATATTCGAGTCCGTAACGTGATCGAACACATTTCACCATCTGAAATTCAACCGTTTCTCAAAGAACTCTTTTTACATTTACTTCCAGGTCTATCAGATTCTGACTGCATGATGGACCGTGCGCAGCGCGCCCTCAGAGCTAGACCAGCCTCTGACCAACCCCCACGTGATATAATTGTGCGCTTCCACTACTACCACATCAAAGAGCGTATTCTAACTCACACAAGGAATTCCACTTCAATTTCCTTTTGAGATATGGACATACAACTCTACCAAGATCTTGCTCCTTCTACTATTCAAAAAAGAAGAGCTCTTCAGCCCGTCACCAAGATCCTATACCAGCACAATATTCGCTACCGCTAGGAATTTCCCTTTCAACTCCAAATCTTTGTGGCAAACACCACTCATCACGTTAAAACCCTAGACCAAGGCCAGGAAATACTAGCCAAGCTGAACATTCTTCCTGACTCCAGACCGCTGTTCAGCGCTACCCTAAGGCAAGACCGACCTCCACCTCCAACTCCTGAGGGGTCTAATGTTCCTCGACGTCGGGCTCGGGATGACTCTCTAACCTGAAATGTTTAGATGTTCTAGTATATCTTTTTTTATTATTTTCCATACTCATTGGTCCGGAGGTGCCTATAGCAGAAGGTTTCACCTTGCAGAATTTACTCTTCTAACTGCAATCTGCCCAATATAGACGTCTTTTACATTTTATATTGTATTTTCCTTTTGCACCTCAATTTGGACACTGGCTTAAAAATAACTTTTGCCTATAACTTTAGTTAGATGTCTTTATTCCAAACATCTCATAGTCTTCAGTTTGGCTTCTTCTGTTCTTGTTTACATATTACAATTTTTGTTGTTATTACGTTCTTATATTTTAGGGTACTCTCTACCTGCCTTAAACAATAGTTATCTCGTTTTGTATCATTGTACTGTATTAATGTATAATATGTCTTTGCTCATATCACCCTCCCCCCCCTCTATTTTCCTCTTTCCCATTCCTACCCCCCCTTCTTGTCCCCGCCCCCTCCCCTGCAGCACAACTTATCTATGCATCTGGATAACCTGTGAATGTGAATCCCTTTCTAAAAGCCGTATCCAGTTTATTAGACAGAGCCATCGACTCAGGTGGCAAACCTGATTAGATGTATCCTCACCAGCCCCCACTCTCCCTATACAACTTTTGTTTAGCTATACGATGTTTACTAACAATATGTCTGGATCCCTCCTGGATCCCACCGTTAAAGGGTTTCTGCCCCATTGGGCTACTCTTTTCTTTTTCTTCTTCTTTCTCTCTCTTTCTCCTTTCTCTCCTTATGGCTTTCTCTTCTCTCTCCTCCCCTTTCCCTCTTCTCCTTTCCCCTCTCCCCCCATTTAAAGCTCCCTGGTCCTACCCCTCTTACTGTTACAGCTCCCAGATGAGTCATTCAGCGGCGAATATATCACTTTGGCCTCCATGACCCTGCAACTTCTTTCCATTAACGTCAATGGCCTCAACTCCCCCCGCAAATGCACAATAGTCCTTGGAGCCTGCAGAAGGGAAAAAGCGGACATAGTCTTCCTCCAGGAGACTCACCTTACAGGTTCACACACACAACTCCAGGGTAAGCAATTCTCCCAGACTTTTTTTGCCTCAGCTAACTGTAAAAATCGGGGAGGGGGGGGGGTTGCGATTCTCATTCACAATAAGGTTCCATTTCAGCTTTCCTCCACATATTCTGACCCGGAGGGTCGCTTTCTATTAGTAATGGGCACGGTCCGCTCCTACCCAACCACATTAGTCGTTACCTATGCCCCAAACCAAGATCAAGCTCAGTTCTTCCCAATATTATTTTGACACATTGAGCGATTGGCCCAGGGTCACATAGTATTAGGAGGTGACTTTAATGTTGTTTTGGACCCTCTCCTCGATAGGTCCTCCATCCCCCCCCGTGGACTTCCCACACCCTCTTCCAAGGGCTCCTCCACCTTGTCTGCCTTGCTATTACAACACTCTCTACATGACACCTGGCGCTTAAAAATTCCACTGCGAGAGACTATACACATTTTTTTCAGCTCCCCATCAGATTTACTCCCGCATTGACATGATCCATATCTCCCAAACTCTGATACCCCTAACAACTCAAGCGGGCATTGTCCCATTCTCATGGTCTGATCATGCGGGAGTATACATTCTCCTTGACCTCCTCCTCCATTATCCACGCCCCTTTAGATGGCACCTAGACGACTCCCTGCTCTTTAATACTTCCTCCTTTATGGACATTAAATCAGCTATATCTGATTACTTTCAAGAGAACACCACTCAGGAATTGGCGCCTGGCATAATATGGGAAGCTCACAAAGCTACCATTCGCGGGCGACTCATAAGTGTTGCCTCGCAGATAAGCGTAAAGCCGCCTTAGAAATCTCCTCATTAGAGCAACGTATCTCCACTCTACTGACTCAGCATAAGCTAGTCCCTGATCCATCTCTATTAACACAAATTAACTCTTTAAAGGGCCAGCTCAATTCCCTTCTGTCTCGACAAGCGGCTTCTATACTACAGAAACTTCAGCAACGCTTCTATGACAAGGCAGACAAGGCGGACTCATTGTTAGCTCGGAAACTCCGTCAGAGGCGTAACCGAGGGACTATTGACAAACTCTATAACAAGTCCACTAATTCAATAACATATTATCCACTGGAAATTGTTGAGGAATTTAGAGATTTCTATGCATCCCTCTATAACCTTCCTGACTCCCCACCTAACAGGGACCTCATATCTGAAACTCTGGAGTCGTACCTAGCCAATACCACTCTCCCACATCTCTCTCATTCCCAGCTCATTTGCTTAAATGAGGACATCACTGCAGACTAAGTTAAATTAGTTATTAAATCCCTTAAATCCACCTCTGCTCCGGGTCCGGATGGCTTTTCAGCACAGTATTACAAGAAGTTCACTGAGGAACTCGTTCCTCATCTAACATCCTTTTATAATCAAATTCTGGAGGGGGCTTCCTTTGACTCTGCCACTACTCTTGCCAATATTGCAGTAATTCCCAAACCAGGGAAGGACCTCCTTCACTGTGCGGGTTATAGACCCATTTCCCTACTTAACGTAGATCTCAAGCTTTACGCTAAAATCTTGGCCACCAGGCTCAACCCCCGTTCCTAAAACTGGTCCATCCAGACCAAACAGGCTTCATCCCAAGGAGACAGGCCCCCGACAACACTAGAAGATCCATCGATTTGATCCATTCTATTCACAGTGGAAAATTGCGCTCCCTCATGATGGCCTTGGATGTGGAAAAGGCGTTTGACCGCATCTCTTGGACATTTATGCGGGGGGTCCTCGAATCGATGGGCTTTTCTGGTAGGTTTCTGACTGGTATTTTGGCTCTTTACCGAAATCCTTCTGCCACGGTATCGGTCAATGGCCTAACCACCAAACCATTTACAATCTCCAATGGCACCCGTCAAGGATGCCCCCTCTCCCCCTTGATCTTCGCCCTTATAATCGAGCCGTTAGCAGCCAGAATTCGTAGCAATCAATCCATTTCCGGTATAAGAGTCGGTTCTTCGGAAAGCAAAATTGCTTTGTATGCAGATGATGTCCTCATGAGCGTGTCCAATCCTATTATCTCCCTTCCCCCCCTCCTTTCTGAATTAGGTACGTATGGACACTTCTCGGGCTATAAAATTAACCCGGCCAAAACTGAAACTTTAGATTTTTATATCTCTAAAACAGATAAGATAATTCTAGACCAAACATTCCCCTTTACTTGGCACCGCCATAAAATAAAATACTTGGGCATCTTTCTAACCAAAAACCTCTCCCACCTATTCCAAGCTAACTTTCCTCATACCCTCTCCCAAATTAAGAAAGATTTTAACACCTGGTCTCTCCAATTTATCTCCTCGATAGGCCGCAAAAACTCAGTTAAAATGAATGTCCTTCCCAGATTATTATATCTCTTTCAAACCTTACCTATCCAAATTCCCCCTTATGTATTTAAGTTCCTTCAATTTGAGTCATCTAAATTCATTTGGGCAGGTAAGCGTCCACGAGTACGACTCGGGGTCTTGCAGAGGTCCTCGTGGGGTGGTGGATTGAGTATACCTAACTTTAAAAAATATTACCTATCGACCCAAATCGCTCAGTGTGTGTTATGGAACGGTCCTACCTCTGCTAGGGTCTGGGTGACATAAGAAGCTTAAAGTCTGGGAATGCTTACTCCTGCCTCCCTTCTGTGGATTCCAAGGGCACGTAACCCCAAAAAGGCTTCGTCTCATCCCATAATCTCCCACTCTCTGGCTATATGGGACACCTCCATCAGGCTCTATGGTCTCTTCCCGCATCCATCACCAATAATCCCCCTTTTTAATAACCCAGACTTCCCTCCAGGTCTACACCATTCCACGTTCCTGGCATTCCCGAGGGATACGTTTCCTTAACAACATAACTCACAATATATCATTTCCCCAATTCGCAGACATTCAAGCCACAATTGGCCTCCACACACGGATATTTTATCAATTCCTGAAAATTTTCAATTTTTATTCCTTCACCAAATAACGTCTTATTTCTCGTCCTCTTACAACAATCGAAACATTGTGTCTGCGCCAGGCATCGACGTCAGGTCTTATATCTAATGTCTACTCTGAATTAGTTTCTCCCTCTATTCCTCCTCATGATCCTCATGAGTTGGCATGGGAACATGATCTGGGCTCCCCTCTTGATGAGGAGGAGTGGTTAGAAATTCGAGACAATGCTGCCTCCAGCTCAATTTGTGTCCGAATAAAGGAAAATGTCTACAAACTCCTCTTCCGGTGGTAGTATGTTTCCACCAGATTACAAAAGATACTGCCTGATTCCTCTGATAGATGTTGGCGTCTATGCTCTGGCGCGGGCTCTTTACTACATATATGGTGGGACTGTCCGAAATTGATTCCCTTCTGGCGTGAAATTAAAGCTTTGATAGAAATGTTAATTCAAACTCCCTTACCCCTTGACCCTAAATTTTTTCTTTTACCCCTCCGGTTTCCCATGGCCACTAGACACCAAAATAAACTTGCTCGTCACATTATTTCAGCGGCCACTTGTCAAATTGCCATAGACTGGAAACAGGTTGCCTCTCCTTCATTTTCCGCTGTAACTAACAGGATTTGGCAAACGTACAAGATGGAATACATGACTAGTATCATGCGAAACACGGCCAAATCTTTTAAAAAGGTTTGGGATCCCTGGATGTCTTACTTCCAATAGCGCTCCCCCTTTACCTAATAATACCCCCCCTCTCACTTCTATTCCCCCCCTCTTAATTCATTGTCTTTGACTCAAGAGTGTTCCCTCCCACACCTCCTCATCTCCTCCCTTCATCTTTCATCTTCTCATTCATCCTTCTCTATTTCTTCCTTCTTCTTCTCTTTTCTTTCTTCTTTTTCAAATATAAAAATTTACTGGTCCTTTCTCCTATAGAATCTGACGTATTTTCTCTCCTACACACGGAGAGCTCTGTTTATCTACTCTTTGTTTTGATTATATCTTGTTTGATATATTATGTATCCATTTCGCATTGTTAACTCTTTACGACCGTCAATAAACACTTGTTTTTAAAAAAAAAAAAGCATACACAAGGTAATACTCCCTTCTACGCCAGTGGGGTACTTTAGCGTGTTAACTGGTTGTCTTCCTTTATGCCTTAATTAAGGTGAAAGGACAAAGCGTCAATGAGGATACTTATGCTATATTATTGAAAGCATGCAATTTTTCTTCATCTTAGTTTGCATTATGTTCATGCCCTAAAGTTTTGTATCCAATCTACAATGATTGAATAGGTGTAGGGGTACAGTTTGAGCAACAGGGCTATATGCATAAGTTATAGACGTTCAAGTAAGTTCCCCAAGTCTAACCATAAAATAGTTAACCATGGAAGATGAAAAGAAAAGATGAGGAAGAATTAGCATGGTCTTGAAAGCGTGGAGAGAACCTAAACAACTATTGCAACCCCAGTGGTTGTGAGCTTGTGAAGGTGATGTGTGATGGTTGCAGATAAGGTAGAACTAGATTGCAACCTGTCCCCTGCCCTGGAGTTTAGGATCTACTCCAACAGGATTTAAAAGGTGTGTGACCAAAATCATCTGAAGCTCAGTAGAGGGTAAAAGAGGTTTGCCCCAAAAGAACTGGATTCAGGAAATTTGTATATTGCAGAGAGAAGTTGCAGGCCCAGGTTGGAAAAAGGCAGGTGGGCAGTTTACCAAGAGTGGGTGTGTGCCAGACCGGAACACAAAGTCCTGTGGCCAGTTGGAGAAAGTCCTGTCCTTAGATAGCTAGAGCCACACTGAGAGATCATGGTAACTAGCTGACGAGGGAGTATCAAGCGCAAGAACTTTTGACTGTATTTTTTGCTACTAAGAAAAGATCATAAGTGGCCCAGGTGCCCATTGGCTAGAGAGGTGCCAAGAAGTAACATAGTGTCCTGAATGAGAGCTATGTGTTTTTTTGCTTTCTTGGAAAAATGTAAACTTACCTGTGGTCCCAAAACTAAATAAAGCTAATTTATGTTCATAATTCTAAGTGTGCTGGGTGGAGACCTCTATGTGCACCAACATACTGCATCATTGACCAAATGTTGCTACCGCTGCACTACCCCCATCAACAGTTGCAGAACAACCACCACTGTAGCTAATGCTTCCACTTCAGGGTGAGGGCTCAGCAATGCTGTATCAACGTCCCAAGGCACTGATCTGCTTCTCTGGGCATGCATGGGGGCCAGAGCTTAGGCAGTAAAGCCCTAAATGGAATTCACTGCACATGTGCCATTCCCTGCGCAGGCCCTCAAATTTTGTTAAATACATATTTATATAGGGAAATGTCTGATTAATGTTTTCTCAATCAGCTTTGTATAAGCTAAAGGGATTAGTATACTAAGCAAGTAATATTTACAGGTTATATAAGGCCAGTTAGGACACTCAGGGATTCATGTATTAGACGCACACTAGTTTTTTTGGATAAGATATGCATTTTCTTACTGCACAAGTGCACCAAAAATGTGTACTAATATGTCCACATCAAAAGTTTTGCATATGACAAGAGCAAATTGCAAAAAAAAAAAATTGGCCCCTCCCCCGACTCGCGGCACCCAACGGCCCCTCCCCCGACTCACGGCACCCCCCAGCACGAGTCGCGCGGGGAGAGAGGGGGTGCCGCGAGTCGGGGGAGGGGCCGTTGGGTGCCGCGAGTCGGGGGAGGGGGCAATTTTTTTTTTTTTTCAATTTGCTCTTGTCCCCCCCAGCTGGACCCCCCGAGAGCCACTAGACCTAAGGCAGGTGCCTAGGTTGCCTAGCGGTAAATCCGGCCCTGCTGGTAGGAGTTATTTAATCCATTTGATGTGGCTGTTTTATGTATGTATTTACATGCACATTTTAAATTTTATCCACATGTATAACATTAAAATGTTAATACACTAGATAGAATCTCTCTTATTTTTTGCATGAAAATCTGTGGGAGCTTATTCTACCTAAAGAATTTCTTTGGAGGTACAAGCAAGTTACACACTGAATGCTGTTGACAAAGACATTTTCTTGTAAGCATATAGTACAAATGGAGATGGTGATGTGAAACACAACACTGAGGAGACTTTTCATCTTCACTTTCACCACCCATCGTTAGGAAGCTATCCATTATATCTTGGGAAACTGCTGGGACCTTTTCTTGTGCATTTGTAGACTATATTGAACATATTACACTATTTTGCATATTTCTGTTTTTTACGTGGTCCCCGTTTAATCGGGAGAATACAAGTGAGGACATCTTTTCACCTTTATGTGTACAACCCTAAGCGCTTTTATGTACGTATAATTTCTCCATCTATTTATGTCTTTTGGATTAAGTGGAATTCCATTTATAAGTACTGAGCAGCTTGGAGGTAGTGCTATATTTGTGCCATATTTTGTTATATCTATCTATCTATCTATCTATATGATACAATGCTTACAGTTTGCTTTTGAAACATGATTCTTCCATGACCGACCATTGATATACTGTTCATAGCTGCTATTATGTTTCCCTGCTTCAACACAAGCCTCCTTTTCATTTCAAAATGATTATTTGCATGAAGATTTGCATTTAAATAGATATGGAAAGAGCATTAATAACACCTACGCTAACAAAGCAAATGCTGCTCAAAATTTGTTTCCACCAGACATGAAAAATAGCTTTTCAATTACTCCATTATGAGACCACCTTGGGTAAACCCTTTCATGTGTGAATTTGTTCATTGCACTATATTTAATACCCTACTTGCATCATAATATTTTTGCAAGTCTTAACAAAAATGATAGATGAAAGTTGAAAGGCTTATGTTTTTCCATAAGCCAGTTGTTGCCTGTGCCTTAGCAACATGTTAGATCTTTACTTTAAAATATTTGTTTAGAATTTAGTGTATTTTTTACATTATTCAATTGCAAGAAAGATGATAGAGAGAAAGGGATACATTATGCATTATAACATACAATATGGCATTGAGATTGTAAAATGAAAAGGATGATTAAGTGGTTTACATTGCGTCTTTTCATTCATGAGAGAAATGTGTGTAAGGAGGGTGAGAGAAAAAAACAAAACAAAAATGGATCCTTATATTTCACTTTAGACAAACTGTCGATCCACAACTTTTGCTTTAAAACCAGATAAAACTAGATATTGCCAGATAAGTAGAACCATGTACCAGACTTGCAGAAAGCTAGTTTACTATATTTAGTGCATGTTAAGTGTAACAAATAGATCTTGATGTGAACCCACTGTGCACTAGCTAGATCTGAGGTATGGAGTTTAATGGAAACCCCACAATGAACCAAGGACCTCTGTAGGGGTGCAATATGCTTCACAGGTCACAACCTCCAGAACTAGTATAACTATGAAATCAACTGAATTTTAAGACAAGATCGTAATCATAGTCAATATACATGGCAGACAGAAATAGTACAGACTCATATAACAAGTCAGTGTCACCATCAAACAATCATAGTCAAGAACAAGCTGGGTCAGTATTAGAAGGTTAGTCAGCATAATGCTTAGCCACAGGAAATGCTATATAGACAACTTGTTGATCAGGCACTAGAGAATAGTCATAGAGGTTTTAGATGGAGAGTGTCTGGCAAACAGGGATACATCCTCTGTGGGTAGATTTGCTATGTTTAGGTTCCATTGGGTGGGCTAAAAAGGAGCCAAAGAGCTCTTCATTGTAGGTCAATGTTTTACAATTACTGGGAGGTGTTCCTGTTTCTTTTAGCCAACATTGTCATAAGCTTCATGGATTTCTTTATAATATTTTCTCAAAAGCCCGACACCCTCAACAAAAAGGACACTTTGATGCTTTATATATGACTGAACTATATCTGAACAATGGACTTCGGTGCAGTATTTAACTGAAAACAAAATCCTGCGATTTACAATCACTACTTCAATCTTTAAAAAATTGGTCCATTAGTTTTCAATGATATTGATCCGAGTTGTGGGTGACCATTTCTGTGTTTGTTAAATGTTTTGAAACAGCCTCATAAAAGTGTTAAGAAGTACTCTCCCTACAGTCAGTAAATAGGCTCCAATATTCCTGTTTTTAATATCACAAAAGTTTGAAATGAAAAATAGGTTAAGCAATGTATTTGATATAACAGACTCTAACATACTAGTTATCTGCAATAGTATATTACATTTGCCTTGTGCATATTTTTTACCATAATTACCCAATTAAACATGTGTTGGTTTCTATTACTTAAACATGCTTTGAAACTGTCTCAATAATTATAACTCTGTAATATGATGTGAGCAAGCAGAAGAATATGTGACTAAGTGAGAGAGCTTGAATAAAATATATGCACTTAAATGTGGTCAATTAAACATGGTCATGGTAATTTACAGAGGTGAATTCAGTAGCGTAAAAAAAAATTAAACTTTAAATGGAAATAAACAGTTTATAGCTACTCTAAATGTATTGCTAGCTCTATGAATTTTGGATCTGGATTAAATTAATTATTTCATTTTATTTATCCCTATGTGCATTTGTCTGTGGTTTGATGTTAAATGACTAGTCCCTCTCTTTCTATATTGCACAGGTAGTGGGATACAGGTATGGGTTCCCATTATTAAATCAGTTCCAAAAACCAGAAAGAAAAATAAGAAAATATTTGCTGCTATTTAATGATAAAGTACAGAACTGATTACCAAGTGCCTATAAGCATTATGATGGGCACTTGTAAACAATTCAAGTAGGAAGGGAATGTCAGGAGCAGTATTGTGGAAAGCATTTTTTTGTAACAAAATATATATAATTTTGTTTATTTTAGACTTGGTGCACGTCCTGGAACAGGGGAGTGAAACCTTGCTGGTGCTGTATGTACACTTACTCGGGGTGCCTCTAAGTAATAAAGTGCAGCCATGTGGCAACCACCGCGCACCACCTATGCAGGTACCCAGAGATGCGGATACGCCTAGCCCTATCACTTGCAGTTACCTGAGGGCTAATGTAAATACACACTGATGTTGATGATGATGTTAGCCATCACTAGCTACTTCTGATTAACTGATTGTAGATTCAGCTTTCTTCATTGCTTGTGCCACTATTATATGATTTTGTGAGTGTATTTTAGAATTCATTTTTTTGCTACTTTCATTTGTACATGTAACACCCCCCTTGTGGTGTTCTAGTAAAACCCTGCAGTTCAGTGAATACAGAGGGGGTCACCTAGAGGGTAGGCTAGAAGTTTATAAAAAGTTACATAAACTGGTTACCATGGTGATAACCCAGCCCAGCCTGTGAGACTGAGTAAAAGGAAGGAGGGGCTGTCATTAAGGGGGGATAGAGAAGAGAGACACAGGAGAGGAGATATGTAGCTGGGGACCTGGGGGAGAAAGGGGTGGAAGCTCCAGGATCCCCCAGCATTGCCTGGAAGTCTGAGCGTGGTGACTGAGCCAGGGCAAGGAATGTGTGGCCTGGATGAGGGGGAGAACTCCATGTCACTATAGAGAACCCAAGAGAGAGGGGACACTTTGCATGGAAGAGACCCTGGAGTAGGGTTGCAACAAGAGGCATGGTAGCTGTATTGTCAGACCCTGAGGCTGAGAGAACACAGAGTGAAGTGTCAGAGCACAGGAGACGTTATCCCCTCAGAGGAGGGATGAGCTGCAGTTGAGAGGTACACAGCGTGTGTCAGAGCTGCATGGAGAAGAAGCTGCCTGCCTGTTAGCATCCATGTGAGTGCCCCTGCAGAGGAGGATGATCTGCAGTGAGTATGGAGTGTAAGAGACCTATGATTTATGTTATTTAACATCTGGATAACATTAAGGACTGTGCAAGAGGAGTAATAAGATATTTGCAACCATATTCGTATTGCTCATTAAGAACTGTGCTGGATAGAGTAAGGAGCTATATATATTTTTCTTTATTGCTGCAACCATTATGATTATCATGCTGGAGGAAAAGGAGTGTATATATAAGTTCAGTTTATCATAGAGATGGTCTGGCGCCCAAATTATTGTGACTTCTATTACACTGCACCAAAGTGACATCCCCTGTGTCCCACTAACTACAAAGAAACACCTGCATGTGCAGGGACCCCCTGATCATTTACACCCATGCCCATCAGCTAGCCAGGACTTGAGAAGGAGGTGCACTGTGTACCCTTTGCACACCACACTACACACAGTGACAGGGGGTTACATACACAAGAAGAGAGGTTATACCTGCTTTATTATAGAGGCTTGTTTTATCTAAAAAAAACCTTATAGCAAATATATTTTTTCCTATTGTGCCTATGACCTGGTTGGCTGCAAGTAGTCCTGACGCAGCCTGAATCATATGCTACTGGTGTAGAACTGTATGCGTTCTGAGATGTCTATGGGTATAAATATGTTAGTTTACATGCAGTTTTTAGAGCTTATTTTTTTCCATTTATAAGTGTTCAGCTTAGCATGAGACCCTATGTATGTATTTAAGTAAATCATATCCCATTCGGCTTATGTAGATTTTATGGTGTCTTACACATTTAAAAGTTGCTTTTTATATGAATAAAATACATTTATTCTCTTTGTCAAGCTTCTTACTTTGTTCACAGTTATTATGTACAATTCCTTTAAATAGAATACATTGTTATTATTATTATTATTATTTTTATTATCATTTGCTTTTATTCTACCCATCCTAAGCATATAAATATAATCTACATGTCTGTATACCCAGTTGTATGCACTTATATTTCTTACTACTTGTAGGTGTTCTGTAATTTTATGAATTGCAGAGGATAGGTGCATGAAAAATCATGTTTAAATCATTTTTGCATATCATCTCTACCCAAAGCTGTATGCACACTTGAAAAATGGTACTATGGATGCTAACATGGGACAATGTCTCTCCAGACTACATAAATAAGCAGTTGGTTCCTTCTGACACTTTTGTCAATCAGTTTTCGCCATTAAAGCCAAGACATACATCTCTATAGTCAAAAATGAGAAATGTGGGTCAGGGTTTTCAGAGTTGGAAAAGGCTTCAATGACATCTGAATCTAATTTAGTATCTTAGGAACAACCAGGCGTTTTTGGTAGGTAAGTCATATCTGACATAAGAAAAATATGGTAAAGTAACTTGTGTGCTACAAAAAATATTACATTTGCTGTCAAAATATTTATTGGAGGTTCCTACATGAAGTTACTTTCTTACAGTCTGATATTAAAAAATGTTATATATTTTCTTACTCTAGAATCTTTAAAGTATTTTAGAACACTGTTACTGGGGTCTTTAAATCCTTGTCCAACCACTGAGCATACTGTCACTCTCCTGATTGGAGAGACAATAGAGAGGCTCAGATTAGGAGAAATGAAGGCTTACTTTGACAAACCAATAACATTGAAGAAAACTATGAACATCCTGAAAGTAACTTTTATTTTGGTAGGTAATTCTTCAGTTGGCAGATCATAGAGTCTAGCTGTGACAGTACTGTCCAACAAGATTTTTCTTTTAATCAGTGATTTTAGACACCAAGGACCTGAGTATTTTGCACCTTGGAAAAACCATGTTGCATTGAAGGGGGAGGTAAATCTAAAATGTGGGGAAAGATTTATATTTGGGGTAGGTCATGTCCTAGTTCAACTTTAAATTTCAGTGTAAATATAAAGCTATCAAGTATTTGTGTGCTACATGAAAAAGCACTCAGTATTTTCGTTACATGCAAAACAAAAAAAAAAATTGCACCCCTTGCATTGTAACGTGGTTTGTCCAGGATCAAATGTACTTCTTTTTTTTTTTTTGCCTAGCTCTCCTTAATGACTCAGGCCCCAAAAGGTTACAAGCAGTGTCCTTGAAAGGGTTTACTAATGAAGTTTGATGTTCATAAGGAAAATGCCTCCCCCATGAGCAACCATTACCTCATAAATTTTCTCTTTAACTCTGGAAACAATTATGCTGGAGCCATTCAGTGCTCAATAATGACCACACAGGCTGTCAGCTGCCATCACCAGATTTTCAGGCACACCCAAACATGATCTGACTATTTGCTGTTGGATCATTCTAGGCATTACACTTGTTTAGTACAAACTGCAATAACAGGGACATTTCCTGATATTGTTGACATAGTAAATGAGGTTTGTAAAGCTATTAATAATGTAACATGTAGCTTAGATTTCTTTAAGGTTAAGGCTATAAAACTGTGACAAACCGTGTTTATGTGACCTTTAACTGGTGGAAATATTGTGCTGCAAGCACACAATACATAAGGAAATATAAACTTGTGTTTTATTTTTTTGGTTCATGTTGGTAATTCAAAGGTTTGTTAACTTTTTTTTTCCTGCCATTTTATGATTGAAAAAAAAATAAGTATAAATGTTTTCCAGATTATTTTTTCAGCAGTGGAAAACAATCATTTCCAAATCAGAATGCTATCAGATGGCAGATATAAATTAAGAAAAGATTGCTTGTGTGCTATATATAATACCATGCTTTGATAATATCAACAGCTAGTGATCTAGTTGCAGCTATTTCTATGAGGGAGACAAGCAACACTAAATAACTATTTAAAAAGATGTTTAGCTATTTTAGAGAAAGAAATAATTAATATGTCATAACGAAAAAATCAGAAGGATGTGTATTAACCACAGCTCAAAGAGAACCAAGCATACTACACATTAACTTATTAGGTCTAGACAGACAGGGTTTTGGCTCTCAAAATGAGCATGACTGTCTTACAAAATGGGTATGGTTTAATGAAGCAGGGTGTGGATAGGTTAGAGAGTGTGGCCAAATTCTTTGGGAATGTTGGAAGATCTGAGCATGCCTAGCAACTACTATGTTATATTTGGTCTGATTTTGCCCCATTAGACCAGGCTATTACATACTTGCCGACTTTCAAACGGCAGTGTTCAGTAGCTGCGTGGGGGAGGTGGGCGTTTCGGAGGCTGTGCAGATCACGCTATTTTGGCCCTGCCCCTATGACGTAATGAGGGATTCCATGAGAATCACAGCATTTTTTATCTAATTATGCCCATTTCACTAAGAAATGGGCAGATGAGGGATGCTGCCATACTCTCCTGGGAGTCCGGGAGACTTACCCGGAATCTGGGAGTCTCCTGAACATTCCGGGACAGTTGGCAAGTATGTGCTATTGTGACAAAACAAGCTATGGGTGTCACTAAACCTATTGGGACCATAAAGGCAGAAAATAAATAAATACATGTATAGTGAAATTAGCCTGAGGCCGAAGAGCATTCATAAATATAATTACTACTTGTGTGTTGTGATGAACGATCTACTGTCCGTCCAGTAAAAATCTTTTGTAAAAAATTTCAGCCAGTCCATATCTAGCACAGCATTGGTTTGGAACTTAATTTTACAGAAAACATGTATTTAAAATAGTAAACAATGCTTAAAGGATGCAGCTTTAACTCACACCCCAAATTTAATTACATTATGAGATTGGCACAAATGCAATATGTTTTTCAATAACAGATTTTTACTGTTTGCTCCAGGTGTGATGGCCAGACCTGTGGCAAAATCATTTAATTTTAATAATGTCCCAAGTAAAAAACATGAAAAAAAAGAGAACAGAAAAATGTTTGCGTTTATACTGTTTAGAAAAAAATAATCGCTGTACTGTAATAGGTTACTGGTTTTAAACAGTGGGCCAGCTTTGTAAATTAAACTGAGAAGGAAATAAAAAAAATGATGAAAAAAATGACAGTGATAACAATTGTGAATTACTATCCCTGAGTGGAGATCATCAGACGCTGATTCTGCGCAATGTTTATTTGGTTCAACAACTCACTTCACTTTGTAATGGATATATCCTAATGGTTCCAGTGCAAGTCATGCCTAAATAGCTCTCAATGCCTCTTCAGACCTGGGGTATAATAAAATTTACATGGTGAATACATCAGATTAAGTGGTAAGATTTTCATTTTCCATTGAAAAAGGCAGAAAGTCAAAACAATAAAATTGGCTGAATAGATATACATTGTACTGTAAAAGAAATTGATTCATGTCCATATAGTTCTACACAATTTCCATTTTAGTGCATGAAAGATGTTTTGGGTTCTAAATTATTTATTAAAATATGAGCTAGTCAATTTTTTTTAAAATATATATATATACCGTGTTCTATCAAATGACAGAGAGAAACAACTCTATATTGATTCCATCCTTTACAGCTAATTTCCCATTGTAACAATATATGCATTTCCATGAAGAAACGGATCATATTCTATATTCTATAGTTGCACAGCTAATTTTCTTAATGATTATTTTCTAGAACAATTTTCACCGAGGCTGCTATTGTTGCTCATTAATGAAAGAAAATCATAATAGTGTATTTAGAAGATGCCTTAATTAGCAAACCATGTTTTATTCCACTCTTCCCAACATTGTCAAAACACTTGTTAGGAAACAAGCTAATTTTCACTATCTGACACAATTTGCAGTTTCTCAGATACTGTCTACCGGTTTTAAAAGACCTCTTGATATAACAGAAGCTGACACTGTTTACTTCAGCCTATTATGCTTGCTATATTTGCTGAATGCTCCAGTGGAAAGGGAAAATCGAAAGAAGGCCATTCATTTTAAAGCCAGCTGCTTTTTTTTTTATTTCTCGACGGGAAAAAAAAAGGAAATCAATTTTAGCTAAGGCTCAGTGTGTGCTCAGCAGATCCTGAATGACACACCACATCCAATATCAACAACAAAAGGGTCAGCTTGTTGTTTTTTTTTTTTCTTTTGCACAGAATTCATAAGGCGGCTTAAAGAATGCAAAAATCCTCAATGCATTTTATTTCTAACGCTGTGATTGGTTTGCTGTAAAGAATAACAAAAGGAAATCTCAGATTGCAACATTGAAAGAGATAAAATTCAGAGTACAAATCCATAAGCTTGCCTTTGATATTGCTGGTCAAAATGTATAATGGGAAATGTGTTGACGTAGTGTAATGGGAAATATCTTCACAAATCTTGATTAGTGTGAAAGTGATTCAAATAAATATAGCAATTTCATTTATATGCCAGTTGCACTAAACAAAATATTGAATTCACATCTATTCCTGTTACGCTTGAAAAACAGCAAGTAAAGCGGATGTCTGTGGCATATACACAGAGAATCATATGGGGAAACTATATTGTTATATATAATATATTATAAGTCAGAAAATAAATGCAAATCTTTGTCAGTTTAGATGACCACAATGTTTCAGTTAAGAAGGTTAAGAGGAAGAGATCTTCTGTTTTAGTCCCCTTAAAGCAGCCTCATTAAAATGATGAGAAGACATACATAGAATTCAAAATGATATCTTCTGGGATAAAATATGTGAATTATGCTTAACAAAATTATGCTTAATGTAGGTTACAAGCTTTTGCTGACATAGATCCGCAAGGCTCAGTGCTATGTCCTCTGCTGTTCTCTATCTATACCTCTTCTCTTGGAAATCTAATAAGTTTTTTTGGATTTCAGTATCATCTCTGTGCGGTATCAATGATACCAGAATTTATCTATCCTTTCCTGGTCTCTCGACATCTGTGTTGTCCCGTGTAACTGACTGTCTTTCTGCCATTTCATTTTGGATGTCCTCTCGCCAACTCAAACTTAATCTTTCTAAAACAGAGTTAATAATATTCCCACCCACCAACAAGAGCATACCTGACATTTCTATCTCTGTTGATAACATGACCATAAATCCCACCCCACAAGCTTGCTGCCTAGGTGTAATCCTTGACTCACACCTATCCTTTGTTCCCCACTTTGACTCTATATCTAAATCATGTTACATACATCTCAAAAACATTTCCAGAATTCGCACATATATCACACAAGACACTGCAAAAACCTTAATTCATGCACTTATTATCTCCCGCATTGACTATTGCAATTCCCTCCTTACTAGCCTTCCCAAAAACAGACTCAAACCCCTACAATCTATTTTGCACGCTGTGGCAAGATTGATTTTCCTTGCAAATCGTTATTCCTCTGTTGAATCACTCTGTATGTCTCTACACTGGTTGCCTGTTTTCTACCGAATCCAATATAAAATACGCTTACTAATCTACAAGGCCATCAACAAAGCTGCACCAACATACATCTCCTCTCTTGTCCCAAAATATCTCCCAACTCGGCAACTCCGTTCTGCACAAGATCTGCGTCTCTCATCCTCACTCATTACATCCTCCCATTCCCGGTTACAGGACTTTTTCCAGGCTGCACCCACTCTATGGAATTCTCTCCCTCGCACAATAAGACTTTCCTCTAGTCTACAAGCTTTCAAGCGTTCTCTGAAAACCCACCTCTTCAGACAAGTATATAATATTCCTCAACCACCCTCTTAACCTCACTTCTCTACCCTATTACCACCTGTTATACAACTACCCCTTGACCAACATTGTTGTGTGACAGGATCATTTAGCTTATGAGTCACTTTTACCTTTGCAGTCTGGCTGGGCCAACTGCAAATGTAGACTTAACCTCATGTGTCAAACTCCCATTGTCCAATAGATTGTAAGCTTGCGAGCAGGGCCTTCTCACCTCTTTGTCTGTTTTACCCAGTTTGTTTATTAGTTTACTGTGTTTGTCCCCAATTGTAAAGCGCTACGGAATATGTTGGCGCTATATAAATAAATAATGATGATGATGATGATGATAGATCATCATCAGCATCATCATCATCACCAGCGATTTATATAGCACGCACTAATTTCCCTGCCGCTACAGACAGATAAGCTTTGGTCTACTTTGGCCTCATTGGTGTTGTTCTTGTCAGCATGTGAACAGCGCTTATTATTAGATAATTATTTTCTATCATTCTATCAAAGAGAAAAATACATGCCGGTAAGACATTTTTTTTAGATTTTAAATTGTTAAAGGGGGAAAAGGCATTTGTTTGCTGTTGTTTCTTGATGTAAATCTGAAAAGTATGGTTATTATAGCATACCTCCCAACCGTTCTGAGGTTTCAGTGGCACAGTACTGATTTTAGGGCTCTGTCCCATCTGGGGACATATTTGTTCTGCAGGTGTAAATGTTGGGGGAAAGGAGGTATGCAATGAGCAGCCTAGCGCTTTACAGAGCTAGGCAGCCCTCTTAGGGCGTGGACACGTCCCTCGTTGAGATGTAACCACTCCCCAATTGTATTGTGGACACGCCCCCTGTCCCACTGGTGGGGACAGACAGTTTGGGAGGTATGCTATAGTAAGACTATGTTGTACACCCACTACAAAAGTCAATGCCCTTCTGTGCACCAACACACCATACTCTTGAGTTGACTATTTATCAGCGTGCAAGAGAGAGCAGGAGATACAAGCCCTTTTATTTGTAGGTGATAGGATTAGTTCAAGTAATTTTCTTTCTAACAACACATCAGGTGGAGTGAAACATATGGGTCCTGGCTACAGTGGGAAACTAATGTTATCTCAGTTTTTCTGTCTTTTGCACCTCAATGACAAGGCTGATGAGACAGTTACATTTGTTCAAATCCTCTGACTCTGTACACAATTACAGCAAAGCCATATCTTTATGTCTTTATATTATTCTTTTTGGTAAGAGGCTCAGATTTCACTTATTCATTTTAATAAAGAAACATTCTCTTTTCTCAGGCTATTAGATATTAAAGTATGTGCAGTATGCACAATGGGGCTAACAATTGAAGTGGGAACTGACTGGTAGGTGCGGCTTTTATGATTTACTTGATCTAACTCTCAACAATGATATTATAATATGAAATGTATTATTCTGAAAACAAGTACTTTAAAAAGTTATGTACAAATAAAGTGATGCAGTATACAATTCTGTGAACCGACATAAAGTATTTTCTATTTATTTTTATTGCATAGTGACAACAAAATAATGCTAGAATTTATCCAAGGAATCAACAGCTCTTCATCTGCTATTCAAGAGAAAAGATGCCAATCCCTACATAACAACATTTTAATATAATAAGTAGAAAGCACCAAGCAGTCAAAAAAACAAATACATATAAATTCTCTATCCTTAGATATTAACCTGATTTGAAAAATAAAAAAATATATAACCAATTAAACAAATAAAATTGGAGGTATGGCAGAATTAAGGAAAATGGTTTTCCAAATAAATTTTAAAACCATTTATTTAAACACAATATCAAATACCAATATATCTAACAACATTTAGTCACACCCATAATATATCTGCAAACAAATATATATATATTATATAGGCAAAATATCAGGAATTAAACATATATTGGAAAAACTTATAAGTGAGTATTTAACTATTTCACATTTTAAACTCTTTGGTAATAAACAATATGATGAATATGCTTAGATATTTATAGAAGTATATCACACATGATTTTGTAGTGTTTGGGTGCCCTTGCTATAAATACCAAGGTTGTATATCCCACAGTTCCAAATGCATTTTAACCATGACCAGAGAAATCACTAGGGCAACCATGCAAGCTATAGTACTGCTAATTGGACAACCTTTTTATAGAAAGGCTTTATAGTTGTCCATAGAACTGTATACAATCACTAATTCAATTTTTTTTCTCACGCATATATTTTCTTTATGAACAGGAAATTAATGTTAAAAATATCATTGTTAGAGAGTTATCTTAACCCCAGCTAGTTAAACATAAAACCAGCACATAACTCTAATTTAATTTTATTGTGTTTATATGCAGGTCATATTCATTTTGCTATTCATTTTTTTGTTTATTAATACATAAAAAAATGGGGAGATTCTTTTTAAAATTATTTTATTTATTATATTATTTTTGTTATTTTTTCAGCACCTCTACAAGTTACTATTGGCAGCAATAAACACTAGTCAATTTCATATTTGTTTGAAGCATCACCATACAGATAAATATAGTTGATTCTCAATTTATCTTTTATTGCCCTTATACATAGTGTAGAAATCACCAAATAAAGACTCCTTGCTCCAGGCTTCTTAAGCAATAGCTGTTTAATTTGCAGCATAAAACAGCACATCACATACATAAAGAAATCCACGGCTTCCTAACACACTAGCTTAGCCCACAATTCAACACTATTGTCCGGCCGCTAATCAGCATCGGAAGCTCCGCCTACTAGATCCCACAATCCTTGTCCTCACCTGTATGTGAACGTCTTTCTCCAGGTAACAGCAGGATCATTAACCCTGTCTGTACTTCTCCCTGCTGGACAGGTCCTATTCTGGTTACCCTTTCCACATACCATTCCCCTTAGCTTTGCCATACTTGGCGAAGCGGATCATGACAAAAATGTCCTCTTTGTCAACTGCCCCTCTTCTGGCTTTGCCAAACTATAACCTGGGAAGCTCATCTCTCCATGCCAGGGCATTGGCATTATTATGCAGAGCCCCTGGCCTATGTTCCATCTTAAAGCTAAAAGGTTGTAATGCACGGAACAACTTGTGAACCTGGCATTCATCTCCTTATTTGTGTGCATCCAGTGTAATGGGGCATGTTTGGTGACCAGGGTGAAATCCCTACCGAGTAGGTAGTACCGGAGTGTCTCTACTGCCCACTTAATGGCCAATCACTTATTTTCTCTCGGGAGGAGTTTACAGCTAAGGAAAAGAACCGGTTTCTTCTCATCCTTCACCCTCTGAGACAATACTGCCCCCAGACCTGTCTCGGAAGCATCTGTCTGGAGTAAGAACTGCTCCCTAAGGTTAGGTGCTTATAGGACAGGTGCAGTGCACAATGCCTTTTTTAAGTCTTTCCAGGCAGCTTCCGAAGACTCAGACCAAACTAACCTGTCTGGGTTATTCTTTTTAAGAAATTTGGTCAATGGGGTGGCTCGGGTAGCAAAGTTTTGAATAAACCATCGGTAGTACCCAACCAACCCCAAGAATGTCCCTAGTTGAGACTTTCTCTCTGGTTTAGGCCAATTCCTCACAGCCATTACCTTATCCACCTAAGGTTTTACTTTCCCCCAACCACGAAACCCAGATATTTAGCCTCTGCCATGGTTAGCGCACACTTTAGGGGATTTGCCGTAAGCTGTGATGCCTAAATGACTGCAAAACCGCCTCTACCTTGGCAAAATGGGACTACCAGTCCTGACTGTGGATGACTGTGTCATCAAGGTAAGCAGTGGTGTATTCCCGGTGAGGTTTCAACAACTTGTTCATTGCCCACTGGAATGTGGCTGGCACCCCATGCAGGCCAAATGACAATACCTTGTACTGAAACAACCTTTAAGGTGATGAAAATGCTGTTTTGGATTTGGCCGAGGCAGTGAGTGGTATCTGCCAGTACCATTTTCTCAAATCCAGGGTAGACAGATATTAAATTCTGTGGCATTTGATATTTGTCAAACCTAGACACCTTATTCAACTTTCTAAAATTATTACAGGCATAAATGGTCCCTGAAGGCTTTGGCACAAGGATTATGGGGTTATTCCACTCACTGCTGGGCTCCTCCATTACCCCC
Source organism: Mixophyes fleayi (assembly GCF_038048845.1). Classification (NCBI taxonomy): domain Eukaryota; kingdom Metazoa; phylum Chordata; class Amphibia; order Anura; family Limnodynastidae; genus Mixophyes; species Mixophyes fleayi. Next base: position 372,589,907 of record NC_134402.1, read on the forward strand.
AGTTGCAACATGTCCTTCACCTTTCGCTTTACTGCAGCCCTTCTTCTCTCAGGTATTCTATATATGGTGAACTATAACCCCTGGTGGGTGACAATGTCATGTTCAATTATCTTGGTGTGCCCTGGAATAGTATAAAAAATGTCCATATTCCGAGCCATCATTTCTAGCACCTCTTGTCTCTGAGACAGTGTCAGGAAAGACTCCATGGGGTCCTCAGTTTTAACTGCTCCCAACATTCATGTCGGTATTTCCTCCAGTCATGGTTTAACAAGTTAACATGCTCTTTTTGCTATCTTTCGAGCTGCCACACTCTGTAATTTACTTGCCCTACAGTCTCTATTACCTCACAAGGGCCTTGCCAATGTGCATACAACTTGCTTTTCTGAGTTGGTAATAGGACGAGCAGCTTGTCAATTGGGTTAAAGGGGCCATAATCCGGAAGTGGAAAGAACATCTTTTCACAATAAACCGGCCACGACCCGACCAGGTGCACCTTGCAAGATTTCTGACAGAGAAGTGAAAAAAATTATCTGAAGAGTTGTCCAAGGACCAAGGACCACTTGTGGAGAGCTTCAGAAAGACCTCAAATTAGCAGCTATAATTGTTTCATAGAAAACAATACGTAATGCACTCAACCGCTATGGCCTGTATGCACGTTCACCACGCAAGTCTCCTTTGCTGATGAAAAACATGTTGAAGCTCGTTTAAAGTTTGCTGCACACCATTTTGACAAGCCTGTGAAATACAGGGAGAATATATTGTGGTCAGATGAGAGCAAAATTGCACTATTTGGATGCCATAATACACACCATGTTTGGAGGAGAAATGGCACTGCACATCGCCCAAAAAACTGGAGATGTATTTCTGCACACTATACTGGTATACTGCATAAAATGGAAGGAAGAATGACTTGAATACAATTGCAAATCTATTTAAAGAACTAAAGATCAGAGTTCATAGAAGAAGCCCACGGAACCTTCAAACTTTGAAGATTTGTGTTGAAGAATGGGGCAAAATCATACCTGAGCAATGCATGCGACTAGTTTCTCCATACAGAAGGGATCTTGAAGCTGTCATTACTAACAAAGGCTTTTGTACAAAGTCTTAAATAAATTTAAGGAAGCGTGTTCAATATTTTTTTTCTGTGTCTTTTCACATTATTAAACAAAACTTAATTTATGGACATCTATGGTTTGATTTCTTTGCATGTGTGGATTGCAAGGGTTGTTGATGACATTTGGTGTAAATTTCATTACAATAGCAACATTAAATATATATTTACTGAGAACAAGTTGATGTGTTCAATACTTATTTCTATTTCTACAATAGCCACATTAAATATATATTTACTGAGAAAAATGTTGATGTGTTCAATACTTATTTCTCTCGCTGTATGTAATCAAAAATCTTATTGATTTCAAATGACCTTTTTAATAATCTTTTAAAATAAAAATCATAGTAAATTATTGGCTATTTAAGAACTAGAAAGTTAGTAAACAGGTGGAACACTTTTTCTATCTAAATAAATCTGTATGCATTGCAGAATGAACAATATTATTAACATTTATGAGAGCCCTATCTAAAGGACTCATTATAAAAACAGAGATTTAATGCTCTAGGGCCAAATATAGCCACATATTATCATTTAACAAAAATCTAAAAAACATTTATTAATCTACTTGGCAACATATTATGCTAACATAACTCTATAACTTCAAATTTGAGATAATATATTGAATTTTATTTACAGAAACATGTAATCTCTCCCCAACCATACATTACAACACTAATATTATCAGGAGTCATGTTTACACTGAATCACAATGTCTTTGTCTTTTATTTTATATATTCCTTTCAGAGCTTTCAGACATGGGGTACAGCTATGGGGACCAGAGTTGACAGAAGCTATTCCAACCTGTATGTGGGGCATTGGGAAATTATCAACATCTGGACTATGAGTTCATTCTGAGTGAATATGTTCTCCTGCTATCATTTTATAAATAATACTTTTGTGAAATGGTTAGATCACTCATCTATTAATATCATTATTTTAACATTAGCAACCATGCTTACAATGTTTACAATGTTTTATTCATATTAGCATTGAATGTATCCATTGTTTGGATCTAACTATGTTCATTTACATACACACATATCAAGATTTTAAAAAAAACTAACTGTAACAGTTAATTACATTATAATAGCTTTCACCATCAGATGTGGAAAAGAAACAAACCATACAAAAATATAGACAAAATTGCTGTAACCTTACAGATTATGAACATCAAGCTAAAATTATTCATCACTGGTATAAAAAAAAAAAATACTCTAAGAAATTATTTAAACAATCCTACTCCAAAGCTGATCTTTTTAATTTGATGTAATTTTTGTCATTACTTATATTATTTTATCATTTTAGGATTAAATTTTTTGTTAACTCACACTCACTCACACTGAATCTACATTTAAAAACTTTGATAGACAAATTAATTATTTTGGTGTTTAAGTAAAATAAACATTTTAATACCTGAAATAAAAACCTAATAAAAAACTATATATCACAGCAAACGTGTCAGAAATTTACAAATCCCATATTATTTAAATTCCATCAAAGATTATTCCATTATTTTATTTTCATGGGAATTATAAATACAGGGTAATACATTATATACCATAAAGGTGCTGGGTACAAAATGGCAACAATGAAAATGTAGCCATTTAGAACATTGACACCATGCTTTTGATAATCAGAATGTCAACACAATTAAAAGATTGACAATCAGACTGTTGACATGTTCATTATGTCGCCACAATTAAACTGTTGACAGTAACAATGTACACATAATGCATTAGATTAAACGCAGCAATGCCGCCGCCGGAATTACATAAAAAAATAAAAAAAAAGACAGTAAATATTTTTTTTTAAAAAGCACGCCCCTCCCCCCACTACCAACCCTAGCGCTGCCAGCCTAGGCTGGCACTATCAAAATTGGGTGGTGGGGCAAAAAGCGTGGGATCCCCGATTTTATTAGAACCACCACTGGGCTTTTCCAGCACTATAGCAGAGGAACCCTGGGGGAGGGGGCTTGCCAAAATGACAAACCAGCAGGCTGGTAAGCACGGGGTGAGGAACCACATGTGCCAGCATGCATGGCACCCAGTGCCCTCTGGGTCCTGTAGTGCATCAAGAAAAAAAAATTAAACAATACACACACACCCCATTTTAAAAATTACTTTATTTGAGATAAAAAAACAAAAACAAAATACATTCAGACACTTATTGCTTGGCAAAAAAAAAAAATACATCCACAGGATCCTGGCTTAATCCTGGCTTGGCAAAAAGAAAAGAAAACTTTTAGGATGCCACTAAACTAAACCCTTCTCTGAGGAGCTCCAGATGCATAATGAGTTCATTACGGCGCAAAGGCTATTTATAACATGTGGATTTCCCATGACAGCAGTGCAGAAAATATATTTGAACAAAATGCTGCCCCTCTCGAGACTCACAAATACAAAAAACTATAAATACACACAAATATAACTTAAATTAGTCTGCCACAATGATCTTAAAACTTTTACACTTTAATAGAGATAAAAGGGTACAGTACACAAAATAAAACAAAGGCATTGCCGATCTCATATAGAAAAAACACAAAGGTTTAGTAATTTCTCTTACCTAGTTTTCCATATAATGGAATACTTGCAGTAAATAAATACTTAAGGACATTGTCCAAATGAAATAGATGAATCTAGAACCATTCTCTTATGTCATATATATAATGGGCAGCATTGGGGCCTAGTGCTTAGCACCTCTGCCTCACAGCACTGGGGTCGATTCTTGACCATGACCTTATCTGTGTGGAGTTTGTATGTTCTCCACGTGTTTGTGTGGGTTTCCTCCGGATGCTCCGGTTTTCTACCACAATCCAAAAACATACTAGTAGGTTAATTGGTTGCAATCAAATTGACCCTAGTCTCTGTGTGTGTATATGTTAGGAAATTTAGACTGTGAGCTCCAATGGGGCAGGGACTGATGTGAGTGAGTTCTCTGTACAGCTCTGTGGAATTAGTGGCGCTATATAAATAGCTGATGATGATGATGCTATAATTCCTCTTACAGTTGTATATCATCTCACAGGAGCCTTTTAGAAGTGATCCAAAGCGAATAACAGATTTACTTACCGGTTTAGTTAAGGATGCCACAAGTAGGGCTTAGCACAGCAGAGCACTTCCTAATAAGCTTGCACTGTAATAGCCTAATAAATTCTATTTTGATCAAAAACTGCACATTAATCTACGTTGTGACCTTAACCTGTTCTAAATGGGAATACAACAGTAGCTACGTGTAAGTTATAAATCAATGAGCTGGCAGCTTTGTACCAGTTAAACTGCAATTGACACAATTCAATTTCAAATAATAAAGAATAGACCTGGGTCCTTATAATTACCAAAAAATGTCTTCAGTAAGCAGTCTGGATAGAAATCTGTCACTCACCGGACTGTGAATGCCATTTCTCCTGTGTTCAGGTACCGTGGCCATCCGCCATCCTGAGGGTCTGCGCATGTGCAGCCCTTATTAAACCTTCAGTACCTGTTGCTTTTAATTGATTGGATGATCAGGCAACCCTCCCTATTTAAACCACCTGTGATCATTACCTGGTTGCCTGATCTTGGAGTCTCATTCCCCATGAGCCTCTGAAGGTGTTCCTGTGTTTCCTCGTGTATTCAGCTCCAGCTGATTCCCGTCTACTACGTTTGTGGTTTCCAGACCACTTCAACTCTCCTGTGTTCATCGTGCCTGCACTCAGCTGATTCCTATCTGCTACTGCTGCCGGATTCCAGTCCGCCTCAACTCTCCTGTGTTCATCGTGCCTGCACTCAGCTGATTCCTATCTGCTACTGCTGCCGGATCCTGTCCGCCTCAACTCTCCCGTGTTCAGCGTGTCTTCCCTCCGCTGCCTCCGCTACTACTGCCGGATACCAGACCGCCTCAACTCTCCCGTGTTCATCATGTTTCCAGTTTTACTTACTACTGCTTCCTGAGTATTGCTCCGTTGATACTGGTTACCTGCCGTGCGCTGCACCAACCTGATTACCGCTTCCATCCTCCAGTGCTTTCTCCTCCTGCCGGCGTTCAGCCGTTCAGGTATCCCTGCACGTCTCACTGACAGCCTGCTCTCCTGAACCGCGGTATGCATACCTTCCATTGACTTTGCTTTTGTATTGCATATCCGTCTGGACTGTGTTGTGTTCATCTCCGGAGTCTTCTATCTACTGAAGCTATTGTGACTATTGACTTTGTGTCCTATTACCTGGATCGCTCTAGTGACTTTGTATACTTCAAGCAGCGCTTGTCAGTTATTATTGTAATGTGGATATCATCGTGGGATCAAGTTCCGTGTGCCCCGTGTATCCTCTGCATTAAATTCATCTCCTCGTGCCCCTCCTCACATATATATAGCAGTGGTACAACTTGCTGATGCAGACCACTGACTCCTGTTTCCCTGTGACACCAGTTTCTAGTATCCTGTCACTCACCGGACTGTGAGTGCTACTTCTCGTGTGTTTAGGAACCGTGGCCGTCTACCATCCTGAGGGTCTGCGCATGTGCAGCCCTTTCAACCCTTCAGTACATGTTCCTTTTAGTTAATTGGCTGATCAGGCAACACTCCCTATTTAAAGCACCTGTGGTCAATACCTCGTTGCCTGATCTTGGAGTCTCATTCCTCATGAGCCTCTGAAGGTGTTCCTGTGTTTCCTCGTGTATTCAGCTCCTGCTGATTCCTGTTGTTCGTTTGTGGTTTCCAGACCACTTCAACTCTCCTGTGTTTCATCGTGACTGCACCAGCTGATTCCTATCCGCTGCCTCTGTGCTACTACAGTTTCCTGTTCACTTCAACTCTCCCGTGTTTCACCGTGACTGCCCAGCTGATTCCTATCCGCTGCCTCCGTGTATCTACAGTATCCTGCTTATCTCAGCTATCCCGTGTTTCATCGTGACTGCACCAGCTGATTCCTATCCGCTGCCTCCGTGTATCTACAGTATCCTGCTTACCTCAACTCTCCCGTGTTTCATCGTGACTACACCAGCTGATTCCTATCCGCTGCCTCCGTGTATCTACAGTATCCTGCTTACCTCAACTCTCCCGTGTTTCATCGTGACTGCACCAGCTGATTCCTATCCCCTGCCTCCGTGTATCTGCAGTGTCCTGCTCATCGCAAGCCTCCAGTACTCCTCGTGTCTGCAGCCAGCCGATCCGCTGTCTCCGTGCTTCTACAGTGTTCCTGCTTGTGTCAACTCGCCTGTCTGCATCGGATCAACGCTCCGCTGCTTTCATCTCGGCTAGACCGCCTCTACTCTCCTGTGTTCTCCGGGTGTCCAGTTCTATATAATACTGCTTCCTGAGTATTGTTTATATCCATGCTGGTCTACCTACTGTGCGCTGCACCTACTTGGTTACCGCTTCCACCCTCCTGGGACTTCGTATCCTGCCGGCCTCCAGCCGTTCAGGTATCCCTGCACTTCTTTCTGACAGCCTGCTCTCCTGAACCACGGTATGCATACTTCTCATTGACTGTGCTGGTGTATTGCATATCTAGCTGGACTGAGTTGTTCTCCTCTGGAGTTTCCTATCCACTGAGACTATTGCCATCATTTGACTGTGTTACCTTTAAGCCTGGATAGTTCTTGTGACTTTGTATATTTGTGCAGTGCTGCTCAGTTATTACTATTTTGTGCATATCATCGTGGGATCAAGGTCAGTGTGCCCGTGTATACTCTGCATTGCATTTATCTCCCCGTGCTCCTCCTCACATATATATTTCAGTGGTACAACTTGCTAGAGGCAGACCACTGTTCCCTGTTTCCTGAGTCACCAGTTTCCAGTATCCTTTCACATAGCAGTGGTACAACTTGCTAACGCAGACCACTGACTTCCCGGATACCTTCACCTGGATACCATTCCCTCACCTAGACAGCGGTACAACTTGCTATACGCAGACCGCTGACTCTCATCACCTCCTCGTTACTTCTGGACATTCCTCCTCACTATAGCAGTGGTACAACTTGCTATCCGCAGACCACTGACTACCCTCACGTTTCCTTGTCCATCCAGTTCCTCGTGTACAGTTATCTATATATTACCAGTGCTGCTAGTCATAGACTTTTCACGAGCATTCTCTTACCATCTGCTGTCTCCTGTTCCGTGATCACCCTGCTACCAGAGTACCATATTACCACCTATACTGCTCTGGTAAGTCCATCATCTGGTGATACTTGGGTAAAGACTCCTAGTGCCCGTGACAGTAAGATCAGGCCATGACAGACCCAGATTCGGAACCTACAGCTAAAGAGATGCTGCAGCATCTGGTTACCCGTATGGATCAACAGGATGCTCGCCAACAGCTGTTGTTACAATGTTACCAGGCGTTAGCCTCCCAAGGAACATCTGGACAGAATATCACAGCTAATGTTGATGCTCCTGTGTTTTCCTCCGTTTCCCCAGTGCCATCCCAGGTGTCTACGGCTTCCACGCTTCACCTGCCTACTCCGTCAAAGTATGATGGAGACCCCAAAACTTGTAGGGGTTTTCTCAATCAATGCTCTGTTCATTTTGAGCTCCAACCTCAAAATTTCTCTACTCATCGTTCCAGAGTGGCCTATCTTATTTCATTGTTTTCTGGACAAGCTCTCGCATGGGCTTCCCCTCTGTGGGAAAGAAACGATCCATTATTACAGGATAGTGCCAAATTTATTTCCACGTTCAGAAGTGTATTCGATGAACCAGGTCGTGTTATTTCCGCTGCATCCAGCATTCTCCGTCTTCGCCAAGGATCTCGCAATGTGGCTCAGTACGTCATTCAATTTCGGATACTAGCCTCTGAACTTCAGTGGAACGCTGAGGCACTGATCGCCGCCTTCTGGCAGGGGCTTTCTGATAAAATTAAAAACGCACTGACCTCACAAGAAGTACCCTCCTCTTTGGATGATTTGATTTCCCTTTGCTTTCGTGTAGACATGAGGTTTCGTGAGAATGATTCCGAAAAAGTAACTTCCTTCAAAGCGCCTCTTCGCTCGGTACCTCAATTTTACCCAGCTTCATCTCCGGTGATACCCATGGAGATAGGTCGCTCCAAATTAACTTCAGAGGAGAGGGACCGAAGAGTAAAAAAATAGACTTTGTATCTATTGTGCTGATTCCACGCATATGCTCAATTCTTGTCCCAGGAAATGCCGGGCTCTAACCAATACTGGGGAGATAAGGTTAGGGTTCCTGGAGTCCTCTCCTTGTTCTACGAAATTAAAAGTCTGTGCTTTTGATGTTTCAGTTTCCTTTGCTACCAAATCCTTTAAGTCCCAAGCACTTATTGACTCTGGAGCTGCGGGAAACTTTATTTCTGAATCCCTCGTGAATCAATGGTCCCTACCAGTGATTACTTTAAAGACACCTATTACTGTGACTGCTATCGATGGATCACGCATTGTCAATGGTCTCATCACCCAGAGTACGTCTCCAGTAACCCTTCAAATTGGTGTATTACACCAAGAAGAAATTTCATTTCTAATTCTTCCTGTTACTACAAGTCCGATTGTATTAGGCCTTCCATGGCTTCAACGTCACTCTCCCCAGATTGATTGGCACACTTCTCAAGTTACGTCTTGGGGAGCTGAATGTCATCATCGTTGTCTCTCTCAAGTTGTTCCATTCAAAATACAGCAGTCGTCTATTTCACCGGGTCCACCAGGTCTCCCTCCACAGGATCCTTCATCTACGGATCTGTGCGATAAGGTTCAGTCTGGACGCCTTCCTCCTCATCAGGCGTTCGTGACGTCCTCGGACTTTGAAGATGGATCTCAGGAGTCATCTTCAAAAAGTCAACTGCTTGTGGTTTACGGTCACCATCCGTCTTTTCAGGAATTTCCTGCCCTCCCATCCAAGTTCCTGCTGTAGAGACTGTTTGCCAAACCTTCAAAAATATTTGGTCTCAGGTCAAAACCTGTTTAAAGAAAACATCTGCCAAATATAAGTCTTTTGCAGATAAAAAGAGGCGGGCTATTCCACCACTGAAAATTGGAGATCGTGTCTGGTTATCTACCAAAAATATTCGTTTGAAGGTACCATCTATGAAATTCGCTCCTCGTTTTATTGGTCCATATAGGATCATTCAAGTGATAAATCCAGTTTGTTTCAAACTTCTACTTCCTAAGAATCTTCGTATTTCCAACGCCTTCCATGTGTCCTTGCTCAAACCTCTCATCATCAACCGTTTCTCGGTCCCTCCTTCAGCACCTCGGCCAGTTCAAATTCATCAAGAGGAAGACTTTGAGATTACTCATATATTGGATGCAAAAATTTCGCGAGGAGTTCTCCGTTTCCTCGTTCATTGGAAGGGCTTTGGTCCTGAGGAGCGTTCATGGATCAAGGCTGAAGATCTCAACGCTCCAGCTCTTCTTAAGAAGTTTTATTTCAAGTTTCCGGACAAACCCGGTTCCAAGTGTTCTGTGCCCACCTTTAAAAGGGGGGGTACTGTCACTCACCGGAATGTGAGTGCTACTTCTCGTGTGTTTAGGAACCGTGGCCGTCCACCATCCTGAGGGTCTGCGCATGTGCAGCCCTTTCAACCCTTCAGTGCATGTTCCTTTTAGTTAATTGGCTGATCAGGCAACACTCCCTATTTAAAGCACCTGTGGTCAATACCTCGTTGCCTGATCTTGGAGTCTCATTCCTCATGAGCCTCTGAAGGTGTTCCTGTGTTTCCTCGTGTATTCAGCTCCTGCTGATTCCTGTTGTTCGTTTGTGGTTTCCAGACCACTTCAACTCTCCTGTGTTTCATCGTGACTGCACCAGCTGATTCCTATCCGCTGCCTCTGTGCTACTACAGTTTCCTGTTCACTTCAACTCTCACGTGTTTCATCGTGACTGCCCAGCTGATTCCTATCCGCTGCCTCCGTGTATCTACAGTATCCTGCTTATCTCAACTATCCCGTGTTTCATCGTGACTGCACCAGCTGATTCCTATCCGCTGCCTCTGTGTATCTACAGTATCCTGCTTACCTCAACTCTCCCGTGTTTCATCGTGACTGCACCAGCGGATTCCTATCCGCTGCCTCCGTGTATCTACAGTATCCTGCTCACCTCAACTCTCCCGTGTTTCATCGTGACTGCACCAGCTGATTCCTATCCGCTGCCTCCGTGTATCTGCAGTGTCCTGCTCATCGCAACCCTCCAGTACTCCTCATGTCTGCAGCCAGCCGATCCGCTGTCTCCGTGCTTCTACAGTGTTCCTGCTTGTGTCAACTCGCCTGTCTGCATCGGATCAACGCTCCGCTGCTTTCATCTCGGCTAGACCGCCTCTACTCTCCTGTGTTCTCTGGGTGTCCAGTTCTATATACTACTGCTTCCTGAGTATTGTTTATATTCTTGCTGGTCTACCTACTGTGCGCTGCACCTACTTGGTTACCGCTTCCACCCTCCTGGGACTTCGTATCCTGCCGGCCTCCAGCCGTTCAGGTATCCCTGCACTTCTTTCTGACAGCCTGCTCTCCTGAACCACGGTATGCATACTTCTCATTGACTGTGCTGGTGTATTGCATATCTAGCTGGACTGAGTTGTTCTCCTCTGGAGTTTCCTATCCACTGAGACTTTTGCCATCATTTGACTGTGTTACCTTTTAGCCTGGATAGTTCTTGTGACTTTGTATATTTGTGCAGTGCTGCTCAGTTATTACTATTTTGTGCATATCATCGTGGGATCAAGTTCAGTGTGCCCGTGTATACTCTGCATTGCATTTATCTCCCCGTGCTCCTCCTCACATATATATTTCAGTGGTACAACTTGCTAGAGGCAGACCACTGTTCCCTGTTTCCTGAGTCACCAGTTTCCAGTATCCTTTCACATAGCAGTGGTACAACCTGCTAACGCAGACCACTGACTTCCCGGATACCTTCACCTGGATTCCATTCCCTCACCTAGACAGCGGTACAACTTGCTATACGCAGACCGCTGACTCTCATCATCTCCTCGTTACTTCTGGACATTCCTCCTCACTATAGCAGTGGTACAACTTGATATCCGCAGACCACTGACTACCCTCACGTTTCCTTGTCCATCCAGTTCCTCGTGTACAGTTATCTATATATTACCAGTGCTGCTAGTCATAGACTTTCCACGAGCATTCTCTTACCATCTGCTGTCTCCTGTTCCGTGATCACCCTGCTACCAGAGTACCATATTACCACCTATACTGCTCTGGTAAGTCCATCATCTGGTGATACCTGGGTAAAGACTCCTAGTGCCCGTGACATATCCTCTCAAATTAGCAGTGGTACAACTTGCTATACGTAGACCACTGACTTCCCCGTTACCTACTTGCACCTGGAATCCATTCCTTCACTATAGACAGTGGTACAACTTGCTATACGCAGACCACTGACTCTCACTACCTCCTCGCTACTCCTGGACATTCCTCCTCACTATAGCAGTGGTACAACTTGCTATACGCAGACCACTGACTCTCCTCACGTTAACTTGTCCATCTGGTTCCTCGTGTACATTCATCTACTCATTACCAGTTGCTGCTAGTCATAGACTTTCCTTGAGCATTCTCTCACCATCTGCTGATTCTCCTGTTCCGTTGTCACCCTGCTACCAGAGAACCATAGTACCAGCTATATTACTCTGGTAAGTACATGATCTGGTGATATCCTGGGCAAAGACTCCTAGTGCCCGTGACAAAATCCTTATGACAGCTGAAATCCTGAATCAATTTAACCTTTCACCCATCTCCACCTTATCAGTCAGTTTCTTTAGAGGAATAGGAAGTATGAGCTTTGTTTGTCTTCCTTGGGATCAACACAACTAATTCATGTAAGAATATATATATCAATTACAATTGATGAACTTCTGTATTTTTTTCAATCTTGCAAACAATGGGCCTGAGTCATTAAGGGACATATGTCTTTCTGTGTGTATCGTATGCCAAACTCTTCTGCGCATGCCCAGCAAAGGAACCATTGGCGGTCAAAGAAGGCAGATCCTTGACGCTCGAGAACGCAATTGCCACTTACTAAGGCCTGAGATTTTGGAGCGTGAAAAAGGCTGTGAAGGGTTGTGGTGCCGTAGTTAATTCACAATCAGGGCTTTCCCGTACAGGGACATCAAAGTCAGAGTTGGACGAAAGTATGTTATTGCGTGGTTCTCGGCGTATAGTATGCACCTGCTCTGGGTCTAGTTTATCTGCCAGTGCAAAACGACTAGCATACAAAATAGGACTCCAGGTCAGCATGTGATTGTGATGTATGCTCCAAATCATCTGCATACTCTCTGCCAAATAAAACACTGCTATAAAATGTCTGATTACTGCATGAGCTGTATGCTGCCATTTCTGCATTTACATGTATATGTTTTATGTTTTTGTTACGAGCCGCAGTGGTACTCACAGCTAATTGCTCCCCTGCGTCCCGGCCATCACCTTGACGACCAGGACGTCACTTCCGGGTATGAACCGACCGTTGCCAAGGCAATGGTCGGACGCTAGCTTTTCAGCGCTGCTTCCCGGCAGTGTAAGGAAGCCGGGCGCGTGTGCAAGCCTCCCCACCAGCATACGGGCTAAGTAATTTAATTGCTTAATCAAATGCTGGGGCTGTGGATACTTCAGAGCTAGGCTCTGATTGGCTGCCTTTAGTACTTAAGGCAGAGAGGGCTTAGCCTCCCTGCCGGTTATAGTGCCCTAGTTGTGTACTCTGCTAACCTGGTCTGGATACTCTGTTTGCTGGATACCTGTTGTGACCTTCTGCCTGTTTACTGGACCTTGCCTGCTTGCCTGTGACCCTGACCTTCTTGCCTGTACTTTGGATTCTGCTGTTCTGCTTGTGACCATGACCTTTGGCGTGTTTTCTGACTATTCTACCCTGCAAGTGACCACTGACCTTGGCTTTCGTCTGACCATCCATCACCATCTCCGCTGTCTCCGGGCCTGCGCTGCGGTTTAGTGTAACGAACCTACACTACATTGGAGTTAAGTCCTGGGGCATCCAAGTACCTGTGAGCATGTCTAGCTCTACATGAAAGTCGGCTGCTATTGGTTAAGACCTCCGCCTATCAGTTCTCCAGGTTCGTTATCTGACCAGACATCCTAACAGTTTTGTTTTGCGTTTTCAAGCAATTAGCAAGGTTTGTGTTTTGTACATTTGTAAAAGTGTCTGTTTAATGGTAACCTAGTTTTTCTGATTTTATTACTGTTTTTTGTGCTTTTTTCTGAGACATATGTATGTGCGCATTTGTTTTTTCTTTTTTCTTACTTTGTTTCATATCATAGTTTACTTGTTTTTACTCTGTTTCTTAGGTTAATCATGGACTGTTTTCTAGCTTTCTTATGTTTCCTATCTGTTCTATAGCTTTCTTTATTGCTGCTGTGAGTATACAATTTCCATCAAAGGATTACCCTCCATTTTGTGGTAAGTAAGATGGCCCTAGGTATGAGCCCTTACATAGCATATAAGGAGAAGGACTAATTTTGCTCTCTTATATATTATATAGCTTTTCATTGACATTGCTGTCTACCAGTACATTTCCATCAAAGGATCAACCTCCATTTTGTGGTAAGGAAGATGGCTCTAGGTGTGAGCCCTTACATAGCATATAAAGACAAGCACTAATTTTGCTTTCTTTCTTATTACAGTTCTTTTTTCCCCCTGATACATTTGTATGTGCTAGTTTGTTGTGTGGTTGTTCTTACTTTGTTTCATGCTTAATCATGTGGCACAATAGCTAATTGTGTTTTCTGATTTATTTGTTAATAAAAAAAAATTACAGCCCCATTACCCACTTGTAGGTGTAAGTATATTATAAATCTTTCATGTACAGGAGTGAAAGTTTCAAAGTGATGAGGTACTCTATTTTTTGTAACATTCTTCTCTCTCAAATATAGCGTTTCTTAGAAATGGCCTAGGCACATGTGACACCATAGGAGGGCAACCAGCATCCATGTCTCCAAAACCAGCAACTAGTTCATCGTTGCCGGTCCAGGAAGCATGTCTTCAGGCCATGTGTCAGTTTCTTTGGGATGTCTGATGCTGAGGTGGTACATCGTTATCGGCTCCCGCCTTGTGTCATCCTGGACACCCTGCCCATTGTGCAGAATGACCTGGAGCCAATGTGCAACTTCCTGCTAGCAATACCGCCATTGACCATAGTGGTATTGCACTTTTGCGCCACAGGGTCTTTACCAGACCATTGTGGGAGTTGTGGCAGGGATGTCCCTGAAGTCCTTCAGTCATGTGCTGAAGGTTGTTCTGCGGGCGTTCCTGTTGTGGCGATTCATACATCTGCCACACAATGAGGAGTGCCTTGTACAGGTCAAACGGCAGTTTGCGACCATAGCCGGTTTTCTGCACATCATAGGGGCAGTAGATGGGACTCATGTAGCCTTGGTCCAGTTGGGTGGGAATGCTGCGATGTATTTGAATCGCAAGCATTTCCACTCAATAAAGGTCCAGGCTATATGTGATGCATCACTCCAGATTCGTGACCTGGTAACTGTGTGGTCACTGAGTACACATGACTCCTTTGCCTTCCGGCAATCAGGGACATGGCAAAGATTGCAACAGAGGCAAGGGGGTGCAAGGCCGAATGGTGACATGTGGCTATTAGGTGCTAGATTTTTTTCTTTTTAACCTAAATAGACGTTATATATGTAGTACTTAAAAGTGTTAATATTCATGTCTTAAGTAGACAGATTATCATGGAGCATTCTAATATATTTCCCTGTTAAATTTACCAGGTGGTACTAAAAATACCACCTGGACAGTTCCCCATATAAAAATCTTTCGACAATTCAATAGGAGCTACTTTTGGCTAAAAATAAAAAATTGAACAGTATATTATTTAAGCTTCTGTGAAGTAATATCTCCACTATTTCTAATTTGTAAATCTGCCACTGTTTGTCATCCAATATGTTGCTTGTGTTCTTGTTCAAAAACAAGAATAAAAATACAAAAAATATTTTAAAAAAAAGCAAAATAAACCCCAAAAAAATAATTCTTAAAAAATGTATTAATACGGTTTATTAAATTTTTTATTATTAATAAAATTGTTAATATTATTGTTTGGAGATTAAAATTGTTTATTTAGTTAGAAAAGTTGGTGTGTATGTGTTTGAATTGATTTAAAAATGGATATTATGATTAATTTAGGTAAAGCAGTGGGTTAAAAGGCGATGGGGAAAGAGACCAGGCACGGTATAATAGGGGCAAACCTCGTATTAATGCCAGGCTTAGTGGCAAAGTTTACCAATTGTAGAAACAACAACCACATATTCATGTGTGTCTGGGCAATAGGCGTGCTGACACTTTGGAATTTACCGAGACCATTGGTGGTATATGTGTGCAAAGTAGCATAACAAGGGGGAACACATATTTTAATGTTCATTAAAACCACCACTACACAGCCAACACCATACTGTTTGCTATATAACAAACAAGGATAGTTAGTAATACATGAGTCAACGCTTGAGAGATACACAACGATGTTCCTATGGCTGCCGCAAGTAGAGCAGAAAAGTTCCTTGCGGACGAACATCGTAGTACTTGCTGCCGTGCACGGCTGTGAGCCCATACGGTAGCAACACCCAAAGTCATTGACCTGCATATGTGACAATCCGCGTCTTGTTGATTTCGGCATTCGCAAGGGACAGGTCCGTGCGTTATCTCACGTACGTGTGCTGCGCTCAGTATGCATGCCTTAATGACTCAGGCCCAATGTATTTATGTAAAAAGGTGTGTAACAGCATCCAGTATTAAGCAACTACTTTAAGAGCTAATAAAATCATGCAATAAAAGCAAAATAAATAGGTGTACAAAATTAAACATATGTTGCTATTGTAGATATCACTTGCTAGGCCATACCTTAAATATGGGGTACAGTTTTGGGAACTTGTGCATAAAAAAAGAGATATTAGAACTTCAGAGATTGGCTGATGGTATATTATCCTCTCTCCGGGTGATAGTATTTATATCATAATCATTTCAGCTATATTATATAAAGTCACAGACGTCTGTTTTTATTACTTAATTGACATTTCTATGTGAACTACTGCAGGAAATAAGATTCCTATTTGATTTCGAAAGGGATAAATAACATCTACGAAAAATGTGATATACTCATTTATTAATACCAATATTCTCTCTTGTCTATATGACATATCATTACATTTCATTATATCAATATATTGTGTACAGAAAGTGTAATGTAACTTTAGCATTTACTACTATCATTGTCAAGCCACATCTCTACACTAATGTGGAACATAAGTAAACATATCTGAATGGTTCCGACTCAAATATACATGTAAGTATGTTTTTCCCTGTACTCGTCTTTTCCTACATACGTTCGGTGCACAAATGTGTCCACCTCGAAATGAAGACCAAAGTTAGATAGAAAATAGTTATGACAAGCCTCTGTGTTATTTAACTCTGTATATCTAATTCAGCGATTCCCAAACTGTGCATCGCGGCTCCCTGGGGTGCCACACCGATCTCACAGGGGTGCCACTGCCAGGCCGGTGTAAGCATGGTGGGGCACTAATTGGGAATTATTTTGGCTTTGGGGTGCCTAAAAAAATTATGGAGACCCTAAGGGTGCCACGTACTGAGAAAATTTGGGATCCACTGATCTCATTGCTTTCAAACCGAATGAAAAATGATAAAGTATAAAGAAAAGTTTGTACATGATTCAACATCATCCAAGCAATTTTGCACACTATAGAAATTAAGGATAGACTGCTAATAAAAATATGCTGACTTATCAATGTCACCCATGAGTACCCACTGAGAAGTTGTAAACGGATAAATTATTGTGAATCGGTACAAAAGTCAATTTGGGTCACTGTTTCTGAATATTTGAATTACTAGAAATGTTATTATCTATTTGTGCATATTTAATATCAGCATACACAGCCTTAAAAATGATAAAATAACCATACCAAATAAATCTGCTGTGAAACAAGAGAAAAGTCCCAAACATGGTGCAACATCTTTCTAACAGAGAATTTTGTTCTCAACAAAATATTCTATACAGATGTATTCACAAAAAGTTTCAACAGCAAAATTTTTGAACTAACAATGAAGACCTCAAGTAGCGTTGGTAGCATTTGTGTCCAAAACCTTCACATAAAACTTGTGCCGCAAAAATGGAGCATTTGCTTCTTTATTCTGAGTTACAACTCAGGTATGTGCAACTCAGAATAATGCAATAAATGTGTCTCCGTGAAGATACGTTTTAAGCATACTGGAGACACCTGTCATTATCATCAACTTGATGATGATGACCAGTGTTTGAGTGTATAACTAATAAAAGTTATACATTTTTAAAATATGTGCCGTTCCTCCATAAGTGATCTAAGCATCATAACCTGGGCTGGTTAACGCTAATGCTGGGGGAATGAACAGCTGACAGGAGTATCTGCGGATACTCTGTTCAGAATCAAACCCATTGCCTAGCGCTGGGAGGCAGCAATACTGACCAGTGTGCCACTGTATCATCCACCATGCTGATTATTCATGCCTGGACAATAGGGTGTTCATGTAGAGTTGTCTGTTTTTTCTGTGTAAGATATGCATTTTCTTACCGCACATGCACACCAAAAAAAGTATGCATGCTAGTTATGTAGATTCTGCAAATATTACACTTACCACTCCTTACGTATGGAGAGGCGGAACAAGGGGGGGAAGGGATCAGCAAGCTTAGACCAATTACGATAAGTTCACATAATTGCATCTCAAGTATACCTGAACGCAGACTCACATGTCAGTAGATGTGTCTCTTGTGGGTGTTGCAGGGCTACTGTAAAGATATGCGATGATGATGATGACTATCAGCAGCACTCTCTAGACCAGGGGTGTCCAACCTTTTAGCTTCCCTGGGCCACATTGGCAGACGACGAGTAGGTTTGGGCCGCACATAAGATACACTAACAATAATGAAAACTGATCATCCAAAAAACCATAGAAAACATAGTTATCATATATATATATATATATATATATATATATATATATATATATATATATATATATATATGAGAAAAAAGTGATATATATATATATATATATATATATCACTTTTTTTTCAAATCCCCCTATACTTACCTTTCAATCGCCCTGTTCAAGAAATCCTCTCTAGTTATTATACTATAATCACTTTTTGTATTGTTTCGATGCAATATCATTTAAGCCAGGCATTGTATATCAGGGTGCCCTGACCAGGCCTGTGGTACCTGACATATACACCACTGTGACCCCAAATTGTGACCTGTTTTGATAATTACACCACTATGTTAGTTAAGGGATAACAACTTATAATGGGCCAAAGAGAATAATATATAATGCCCTATTAGTAATACAAGTAGAAGTATGTAGCAGGTAGATAAGGTCCATGATGCTCCAGGACCAGGTGACTTTTATTCACTTGTCAGCATCCCTTAAAATAATAAAAAGAATCCCCCTTAACTTACCTTATATTCAGCTTGTTCTCCTGTCCTCTTCTCTTCTTTTCTCCAATTCTGTGCTGCTGATTGTTCTTCTCGCGTGGGTGTCTCCTCTGTGCTGCGCTCCGCAATGGATGTTGGGCGTGACATTCACTGCGAGCGCCGCACGGAAGAGGAGACAAGAAATGGAGCCGGAGTACCAGCTGACGTGACCGCGTGACCGCAAGGTAAGTAGTTTCTTTTCTTTTCTTTTTTTTGCAGGATTTTTTTTTTCCATTAAGAGCGCTGCCCCCTTGCCACAACCAAAACTCCTTCTGGGCCACATTTACAGACGTGATGGGCCGCATGCGGGCCGCGGGTTGGACAACCCTGCTCTAGACGCTTCTGATTGACTGATTGCGTATTGCTCCCTCCAGCTGATAGTACTTAAATAATTAGCTATGTGACTATATTATATCTGCAGCAATCTATTTGCATTACTAATATGTCATTTCCATTTCAACTACTACAGAAGCCACATCTCTGTGCTATGTTCTAGAAATGTGGTTCAAAAGTATACACATCTATTACTCCTGACGCACACCTGGTGCAAATGTAAGTGTTATATTGCCGGACGCACCTTGAGGTACATAGGGAAGTGATGGGAGCAATGTGCAAGAATGTGGATTAGCTGGGTTAGATATTACAAAGTATAAAGAAAGACAATAATGAGTTTTATCCAATAAAAATGTATTTGAACAAATAACACACATTCCACATCCCCGTCATTCTAATATAACTTTTCTTCCATCCAACCTAGCCCAGGCAATGACTTTCATTTTCCTACCTAGACAAAGCATAATCATGGGAAGAAGGAAAGGATAAAAATTCCTTCCCACCTTTTGAAATTTTTATACACACTTCAACCAATCATAACAATTGAACGTTACTACGTGGCTGCTATATCACCAGTTTATAAAATGACCAGTTTATTTAACTCTTTCAATACCTAATAGCCTCATACAATGGCTTATAACTGTCATGTGCCCTTAACAATAAACCTGTTTAGTGAGAGCAGTGAGAAGAAACTTTCCCTCACTTACTTATACGATCGCGGGATGTTCGCGCATGCGCAGTAGATGACATATAGTGCGCATGCGCAAGATGGCCGCCGCATATTACATAAACACCTCCATAGTGTAGGGATGTGTTTTAATATGCTCCTGAAGACGTCACATAGACGAAACACATTGAGGCAGAGGTACCTTCAGTACCTCTTTGGACTACTGCCATTACTCAGCTAATTGGTAACAGAGGCTCATTGTGATTGTGTCCACGGCTGTGGAGATCAAGGACCCTACTGGGACTACAGATAAGCCTATTATTATTGTTTATATTGTGAGCATGCATTTTATATACTTTTGTGAATAAATACTATCTATTTTTAATATACTGCACTATGTGGAACATTTTTGTTTCCTCTATACCGACTGATGGAATGAACCTATTGTAAGCATCCAGAAGCAAAAGGATTTATACAGATAAGCAACATTTTATCATTTTGGTGTGCACACAAGTGGTGATGGTTTATCACTAAAGCACACTAGCCTTGACCTTTTTGGTATTTTGTCTTTTTCTTATATGCATACAAGACTGGAGTGAAATCATACGGTCTTTTGAGAACTATCCAGAAGCTTGAAATATTAATACATCTTGCAAAATTTAACATACTCACTGAGTTTGGATTATCTAATCTGAGAAATACCACACCATTGTGCACCCATTCCTTTTGTTGTACCTACCCAATTTTATCTCGGACTTACCAACCAGAATTTTCTAAGGAAGCCTGCGTCCTTACGTGGAAGAGATGTATGAGTGGGATTGGGGTTATTTATTTATACAATAGTGCTTTGAGCGCCATTGTTTATTGCTTTGTATTATTCTATAGCCTCATACATATAGTTAAAAAAAACACTTAAAATCTGCTGTAGACAATACATAAGTAGTCCTTCTCAAAAACCATATTAGTGGAATTAAACGATGCAGTATTGCCTGATGAATGTAAATGATTTTCTGAGGAGTTGAAAGCTAATATGCAGAAATTAGAACAAGAGGTGCTATGAGGAAAATGAAATACATTTAAGTATGATAACATAGACATGGAACTAAATACTGTTCATTTTTGGAAGGAGCAAAGAAAATAGAAGGTGGAGGCAATGCTTTCCAAAGATATTACAGAAATTCTGACTTCATCATTGATTGTTGGTTCTGATACAGATTCCTGTACATCCAGTGTTCTCACACAAACACCACCTATTTGGAACAGTGAACCATCTAGTACGGCAAGGAGCGATATAAGATAAGATCCTTCATTTACCTGGTGAAGAGAACTATGTCGGAGGTAGCAGATTTATTGATACAATATCGCCTCAGGGACATTTTTGAATGAGGAAATACTGATTATTAATAAAGGTGTGTGCTTTGTGTAATCATATAAGTCTACATTTTTAATTTCCAGGTGGATTGGTACAAGTATTTTAGGTCTTTGAAATTAAGGATGTTTTTTGGATAAAAGATAATGCCATACAGAGGATCTCTAAAAGGATATTTAATATAGAACTATTGGCGCAAATAAGTTGAAGGTCAAAAGTGATTTTGTATTGCTGGTATTAAATCATTCACTTGAAACTTTTTTATATGGTTATCATGTCAAATGAAAGGTAAAGGGTATCACAGTATGACATATAAAGAGGTACAGGTGTAAGAAAGTTTGAAAAATCAGAAACAGGTTAAGAAGGCAGATAATGGTAGCTAAATATAAAAATGTATGTGAGGCAAATGAGGAGCTTAGAAATCATGCACTTTATTATATTCTATCATGTGATTAAACTTTGAAATATATAAAATTATTGATAATTATTTTGAGTCTGCTATGTTAGAGGGTTGCAGCAAGACTTTTTCATTAATGATCATTTATTAATCCCAATGTTACACCTTTTACTTAAGGATCCTATTGCTGATTCACTTCTTCATTCAGTAAGAATGCTTCTGGACCAATATGTTAAAAATCCCTATATGTCTTATAGATCCCCAATATTTTCTGATATAATTAGAGAATAATGGACAATTAAAAGGAAATAAATATAATGTAGCAATTGATGTGCAGAGTCTATATATTTCAATACTTAATGAAAAGGGGCTTGAATGTGTTAATTGGACTTTGTTGGAGGATAATTTATCACCAAGGTTAGTGAATCTCTTCATAAAATAAAATTGTTGTTTATTTCAGATTTAAAACTAATTGTTTTACACAGAGAACTAATGGGTTAAATATATGGGTCAATGCTATACAAATAGTTTATTTAAAATGTGAATAATATTGTATGCCAAAATATTAAACAGTGTAGAATTCTTAAGAGAGATGTTTAAGTAAACTGGTAACAGGGCACATGGTACCATTCAATTTACATTGGAAAATAATACTTAAATACATTTTTGGATGTGTTACCCTTTATAAAAGACAAAAAGATACAGACAGAACTATATGGTAAGCCAACAGATAAAAACAATGTTAAATTGTGATAGCTTTCATCCTCTAGGAGTTATTAAGGGTCTACAGAAGGGTCAACTTAAGACAGCTAGAAGTATAATATCAGATGAAACAGAATGATACGGATGACATATTAGCACAATCTACAGAAGAGGTTAGATCAATATCTATGGCACCATTATTGACGGAAAATGGAGCTTCAAAACAGATTCCCATTTGTAAATAGCTATGACAGACGATGTAAGGGTATTAAGAAATTAAACATAAATATTGTCCGTTGCTAGCGAAGAGTATAACCTATGGGAAAAAAAATCTGATTTCCCTTAATTTTTCTATAATGGGGGTCCTAAATGTGCTAATATGTTTATTAACACATACATACAAGCATTCTTATTAGATTCTAACTACTCCGTAATATGGGACATTTCCACTGAGAGTGTATGCCACATGTCATAGCCAAAACTACATTTTAAAAAATATCCGATATTAGAATATTTTGCTTCTATGGTAAAGGGAAAAATTCCACATGATAGATAGACCCTTTTATAATAGTTGACATAATGTATCCAATCTAAGGGCCTGATTCATTAAGGATCTTAAATTAAGAAGTAGTGTGTTACATGAAAAAACAGTCAGTATTTAACTTATGTGCAAAACAGAAATCTAGTTTTCACCCCTTGCATTGTAACATGGTTTTGTCCAGGAGACTTAAATAAGATACTTCTTAATTTAATATCCTTAATTAGTCAGGCCCTAAGATTGGAGAAACTACAGGAAATCAAGTTGCCACTCTGTGGGGGCAATTTGAGGATTTCTTTACTTAGAATGGATATATAAACTAGGGACTAAAGTATAAGTTTCATTTAATTTTTTTTTTAGTGAACATTTGCCTGTGGACATATTTAGGCTAGTATACATAGTAATTCATGGTTTAATTATTTTGAGTGTGTTTTATACATGTAAATATATATATATATATATATATATATATAGATATATAGATATATATATATATATATATATATATATATATATATATATATATCAGCTAGAAGTTTAATATTAAATAAATATCATGGAAATATATGTATAATGGAACCATATGGATTTGCATGCTCATTAATTGACCATTTTTCAATTTCTCAATTATTATATTAGTATGGTATTATGTTTAAAATTGAGAAATAATACCTATTCATAATTCATTATAGACATTAAGTGCTTTTTAACTATATGTATGAAACTATTTATTAGTGAAAAAATTAAATATAATGCTAATATGGTAATTTCATGAGCTGGACTAAGATATATTGCTCTTGAATCAATATATATTTCCATCGGTATTCTGTGCAATTGAATAAATGTGCAAGTTCCTCATACAAACATCAAACTCCATGTGTTGCTCTATCCTGTTTGTATACTGATAAAGTTGGGTAGAACTCTGTGCTGGTCCGCTGTAAAAAGAGCAAAATCACGAGTAGAGGCGGTTCATTCAGGTCTTTGTCTCACTAAAGACCATCACATCCATCTCCTAAAATGGTATGTGCTAATGTAAACATACACACTGCAATATTATTTATTTATTGTTTATTAACATGTATTTCTATAACATTAGCATACTTTCCACTTTTTTTTCTTTACAATTGGCAACAAACAAAGTAATAAAACAAGTCAGAATATTGGCAAAAAGACAAATAGGTGAGAATGCTTGGTATAAGGTAAGATATTGGTTACAGGTTGTTAAAACTCCAAAGAAATAAAAACTGGGGATCCTACTTAATTGCATAACATAAATATTATTTAGATATCTCTTTTTTAAAGAAGTTTAATGGTTAGAAGTTTGAGATCTTATTTGTTGCATTGTGTAAGCTCCAATGGGGCAGGGACTGATATGAGTCAGTTCTCTGTACAGCGCTGCGGAATTAGTGGCACTATATAAATAAATGATGATGATGATGATGATAAAGGAACAGTACATATAATATAATTTCAATACAAATGTCTGCTTTATGTTGCAAACGATGGTGCTGATTCAATTACTAGCAATGTGCTGGGAAATGCCTTAGTCGCAGAGTGTCTCACAAAGACGCTCCGTGGCTAAACAATGTTGCAGATTTTTTCTTGCACCCCATGTTGGCGTGCCATAGTGCCCAGAAATATGTGTAGCCAGACATTGTGGTGATGTCTCATAGCACATAGATATTAATTGAGATTCAGTCTTCTTTTCTTTTCCCCTATACCATGCAAGTTCTTCTCTTTTCTATGTTTCTGAATTTTACAAGAAATAGCAAGGGAACTACTGAATAACAAGTATGCCTTTAAGTCCTCTTAAGTTTTTGCACTGTTGGTAGACTGCGGTAATCCAGGGTTGCCATAAAAGTTTTTGCAGTTTATTATAAATTGTAAATTGGTATTGCTAATGGTCAATTTTTATTGGCTATTATTTATAAATCTACTAACATTTGGTAATTTTTCCCTTTCATTATAAAAAATATTTTTTCATTATTGGAATAGCTATTGCCAAAGTAATTTATAAGTACATTGGCATTGCCTTTGGATCTTATGTTAACACTGATGATAGTAATATATTTAGATATTTAATACTAGCCAGATTCTTCTCTGGAACATTTTAAACTGCATACTGTTGATGCCTCTTCTTCATTGCACAAAACCTCTCTTACCATTTAAGACTTAACACTCTAAACCATAAGTAAAGATAGGCACAACAATTTAAATTTTGGCAAACAGGTCACAGTTTATAGAATTAACTAGAGAATGGTGGTGGTGAAAGCAAATCGCGAGTCAGCTAACAACTAATAGCAAGATCATTGTATGGCTGACAGGCACTAAACAGTGGTCCCAGGAGATAGTCCTTTACGATTGGCCGATGCTAAATTTGGCATCATAATGACTACACCTCTTCTGGGCTCACAATGATGTGCCCACACAAAGCAGGTCAAGGAGTCCCCCTCACAAAAGGACCAGGTTGCTTCGAAGGGGGCAGTGACTTGCGGCCAATCAGCAATAGCACTGAATGAATTACTCGCTGACTGCAAAAGCTATCCTGGCACACTGAAGTCCTTTAATGGGTAAACACCCCACCAGCAAATGTTCAAACTATCCACCCTAATCACCAATTAAGCAGCTCCAAAAATAGTCAAATATCTTTATCCAAGAGATGAACTCCATTGGTTCTATATAACTGAACCCGGTCCACCAAATTAATGGGTGGTTGATGACTAACCCCCCCAAAAGGACCTAACTATATTTCCAGCAGACTGGTTGACTTTCTGAAGGAGAGTCATCATCATAACATGGACAGATATGCTGGAGTCCTGGAGAGCCTAGGGATAAAATTAAACTAGCATAAATGTACCGTTGGCCACTGCAACTGTATGATACACAGATCCTCCCTAATGAAGATTAACAGTTCCAAGGATTTAGTCTTGCCTAAAGCATTGCCCCCCTGCTGTATCACCGTGTCTGCTCACTTTGGCAGACAAGAGGGGAATAAGGGAAACCCAACCAAGTCCATTCCTACCTAACCAAATAATTTCCACTGGATAGGAAAAGGTGTCCCTGTAACGAGCGAAGTGGTGCTTGGCTGCCCAGTACAAAAAAGAATGACCTACCATCCAGATTCATATCTTTGTAACCAAGAAGTCTGTCACAAAAACAAAATAAATGCCCTGTTAAATTCAGGCTATGGCTGGACCTTCTCAGAGAAAATACAGCATCAGGGCAGAATGGAACTACCAATGGTAGGTGAGCAGGAGGGAAGGAGATGGGGCGGTAAACCATATGAAGGTAAAACCTATTAAACCCTGGAGGCACATAGCTAATCAGATACACAAAGCATCAAGCACTGGGAAACCTCTCTTAACTAATGGTTCCCTGTATGTAGGGTATCGTATATCAAAATACACAGATTATGGCCAAGGTTTATTTGAACGAGATTATCATTCAATAAAATACTTTTGGTGTGTCTCATATGGTACACAACAACCTGCACCTTCACCTTTCGTTTCCCCTATAGTTCCTAATGAGGGCAGTTAAAACATATGAATATACCCTATTCTCCTGGATCAAAGCAAAAGTAGACCAAAGTGTCACAAGACCTCTATCTTGTTAGCAGTATAGACAGAACATATACGGGTGGGGGATATGACAGTATAAAAAATACACATACAAAAAGCAGTGAAGTTCCTGCCTTTTCATGTTATACAGATAGAATTAATAGAAGAGATCAATATTTACACGCATTTAAGACTGATAAAACATGCGTAGGCAATTCCAAATCTTTCCAAGTTATTTTATAGATTGGAAGATCTTCTCAAGGTTGAGATGAGACACTGGTGGGACAGTGTCTCACTACAGAGATATATTGACACCAAACGCATCCCGAGGGGTCTGAGGATAACTAAAAGTCTCTCTATTAACGGTAACCCAGGACTACAAACTAAATGGAATGATATTTTAGATACCTGCTCTATATCACTGATGAAACTATTGGTGGAGTATAGGGATGACAAAGTTAGGGAGACTACGGCACAAATAGAAAATCGGAAGATTAGTTTAGATCCCTATAAAGATAGTAGAGAGTTTAAAGAAAGAGATGCTGTATCAAAAAATTTAAAGATTTGAACGTGAGTTGGTGGATAGAAAGACAAGAAAATTTGAGAGAGCCAGGTCAGACTACGATTTGGATCAAGTAAGGACTTTCAATAAGAAACCTTTTAAACCCTACCATGCCGATTGAATTTCAGATAGAGAGACATGGGATAATGCGAACAGGAATAATAGATCCTGATTCCATATGAGAAAGGAAAATAAATATAGGGAAGAAGCAAGGGATACACGGGGTAGATTTAGTTCAAGACGGGCTGAACGGCACACCCCTTGGCAGAGACACAGATTAATGGGCAATAGAAAGGGTGAGAACTCCCCTCGGGACCTGGGAGCTTGACCCAAACAAAGAGAAAAAGAAATCCCTAATGATGCCAGTGATTTTTTAGGGAAAAGCCCAGAATGAATAATGGGCTTACATCAAAAACCCTATCACACGTTATATCAGAGAACACCAAAAGAGGAAGAGAGTCAGAGGAAAGAGAGGACGGGGGGGGGGAACAATGGAAGAAGGACAAGGGCAAGATAACATCTAGGGGGCTATTCAATCTATCCAAAAAAGTTCTCACTTCCTATCAGTCCAAATTGTTATCTAGGGGCCTAAATTTTGCCCCAACGAGAGAGCCCAACTTGTTTGACCTGTTTGTTGAATTGAACAAATATGTTCGAACCCTGTGCAGAAAGAGATATTTTGCCACAAAGAATCTAAGGAAATATTCCATTGAGGGAGTTCCAATTATTTTGGATACGAATACCCAAAGTGGTCTGGACATTCTTGAGACCCTATGGGAGGAAAATAAAGTAGAGGGCACCGATGATACCCCTATTTTATATATTAATAATGACTCTGATAATACTTTGAAGGGGGCATCTGGCTCTGTCTTCAAACGAAGCTCTAGCTTTTACCCTTTGTATCAGAAGAGCCCAGCTATCACGATTTTCTATAATAGAACTCTACAGGACTTTATGTCCATCTGCAATAAGATCAACGGCAATAAGGGAAAGGATGTCAATATGGGAGACAATATTCGAGCAGGTAATCCCCGCTGTCACTCCAATTTACATCAGAACTTCCAGGTGGAACTAAAAACATTGTTAAATACAGCCATTAATGATGGGGTGATATCTAAAGATGAATACTTATTTTTGTTTATAGAATATCCAGTAATCCCAATATTTTATCACCTACCAAAGATTCATAAGACCTTGATCTCTCCCCCTGGACGCCCCATAATATTAGGCATCGGCTCTCTTACTTCGAACCTTTCGTCCTTTGTCGATTACTATCTACAGGGATTTGTCCCGTGCTTACCTTCATATATTAAAGACACTATCCACTTTCTAAATATGATGAACCAATTAGAATGGAAACCGGAGTATGGCTTTTTAACACTTGATGTCCAAGCGCTGTACACCAACATACCCCATGAGGGAGGTTTAGAGGCAATTAGAAAGACTCTGGATAAAGATACTAACCTCACGAAGATGAAGCGTGGTTTTATTTTGAAATCAATTAGGTTTATTTTAACCCACAACTATTTTTTGTTTGATAATCGTTTTTAAATACAGATGCTTGGAACGGCAATGGGGACCAGGTTCGCACCGAGCTTTGCCAACCTGTATATGGGGCAAGTGGAGGAGGAGCTCATATGGGGGGGGTCGGTTTGGCGCGAACCTGGTCCTGTACGGCCGATATATAGATGATTTATTTTTTGTTTGGAAGGGTGGTTTAGATTTAGCACTAGAATTTGTGGAATTTCTCAATAATAATACATTTAATTTCAAGTTTACGCATACTTTTAGTAAGGATATTGTTAGTTTCCTAGACGTTACAGTAACAGCAGGTGCGAATAAAGTCACAACTTCGATTCGAATTATAATAAACCAACAGATGCCTGTAATTACCTTCACTATGATAGTGGACATCATCGTCCATGGGTAAACAATATACCTAGGGGACAACTGGGCAGGTTAAGAAGAAACTGTTCTGAGGACCAGGACTTCTTGACCCAATCTGATAAGATGTTGGATAATTTCAACAAAAGAGGTTATCCCGAGAATGTACTTAGCGAAGCTGCTCTTTATGCCTCTACCCTAGATAGGGGTTCCCTGTTGGGACTCTCAGGCGATCAAAAGCCAAAAAAGAAAAAAGGATTTGATAGCAATAATCCAGCCTTTATCTCTATATATAACGCCAAATCCAAACAGATTCGTAATGCTGTTAGGAGGAACTTTGTAATTTTAAAAGAAGACAATGTATTAAAAAATGTTTTAGAGGATACACCAAAGGTGATCTTTAGAAAGAATGTGGATCTAAAGAAAATTTTAACTCCCAGTATGCTAAAACAAGAACAGCCAAAAAGGGATAGGACATGGCTTCCTGGTAGACCAAATGGGTGCTATAGGTGTGGGAAAACAAGATGCCTGACATGTGGCCATATTGGGAATAGAGTGACGAAGTTGAAATCAAATTCTAGTGGAATAGAGTATCCTATTGAATATTTAATAAACTGCGACACATCATACATTGTTTACATGCTGGAGTGTGGCTGTCAGCTCCAGTATGTTGGTCGCACTACCAGGTCCCTCAAAGTGAGATTTCGGGAGCATAGACTAAACATTTTGAATGGTCTTTTGATACATAGCGTGTCGAGACATTATGCAGAAATCCATTACAAAAATCCAGCATGTTTAAGGATCACTGGTCTCAAACACGTATCATTAACTATAAGAAGAGGTGACAGATTCAAAAAAATCTGCCTATGTGAATCATCCTGGATTTTTAAATTAGGGACCCTCTCTCCTTTTGGCTTAAACGAAGCACTAGATTTCTGTGACTAATTCATTTCTCCCCCCAGGGAGGGAGTTAGTTAGCTATGTGGTCATCTCACTTACTCTTCTGATTAGTGAATTGGCTCCCTTAATTATCGTCTCCCCCTTTTTCATACCTATTTCCCCTTACTCAGTCAGATATAGATAATGGTGAAATCTGTCAAAATATTACAGCTGGATATTCAGTGAATTGGAAATGGGTTGAATGGGAGGGGTACATGGGGCCCAACTGTGAAGATAGTCTGTCTATATTTAGTGATATATGATCGAAGTGCCAATGAGGTGAATCCTATATACCTTTTTCCTATAAGAGGAATTGTATTTGTTATCTTCTTCTGTTTGTGTGAAACATCATATTTTGGAGCCATATGTCCTATTAGAAGTGGACCTTTTGGCAACTGACTAATGATATAAAGTGGACTTTGCAAGTATTTCAACATGTTCAAATTGTCATGTGTTTTGAGTACACACAGGGAGAAATATATCCTGTTGGTACCTGGCATACATTCATTTTTATATATATATATACTTTTTAACCTACTGTTTCTTTAATCCATTTGATGTTTATGGGCATGGTGATTAGATATTTTTAAGAGGAAAGAGGAAGGAAAGATTCTTGATTTATCTTGCGAGGTGAAATTTCTATCCACTTCTAAAAATATATCGAACAAAACCCCTCCCCCTACTCCCTTCTGTCTATGAATTATGAGAGAGAAGAGGCTGTATAGATTACCATTGGAATATCAATCTCACCATGATGAGGTTAAAACGTAACGATAGATGATTGGAAGGTGTGTGATGAGGTGAAATGTGTGCCGTTTGCCTCAATAATAGGAATCGAATATGTTATATTCATGCCAGTGTGAAATGTTTTATTCTGGGGTCATATGCTGTATATGAAGTAACAAGTGAACACTTGACAAGTGACAAAAGGATTTAAAGTATTTTCCACAAGCAGATCAACATGTTGAACTTATTATGTGTTTGACCACATACAGAGAGTAATATACTAAATCGGTATTTTGTCCATATACCTTTTTGATTTATTGACTCTTTAAACTATGGATGTTTCTTTACTAGGAACCGAGGAGTGTAAAGTGGAAGGGTTCACTTTAAGGAGATGATTATTTGTTGGGTAACCACACCCGAAAGTCCCTTAAATAGGAGCCAAGAGTATGGGAAACTTTGCTTTGAGAAAAAGTCCTAACTGGTATAGGATGAAACGCGTAAGCGAGAGTTACAACATTCCAACTTCTTTCTGAACACAGCGCTGTGTGAGAAGAGAGAGCTATTCAAGCTCGCAGGCCTTTCCGTCTTTGCTTTCTGCACACTCAATATAAGGGGAACGAATACCGTCTAACATCGTTTCCCGGGACATCAAGGTGCATGCATTGAAATATCCATTACGGAAATACCGTCTGGCTCACTGATCATTTCCCGCACTAAGGATCTGGATCGGAGGGGTCACATTCCCATGTCTCTTGTAAGAAGCTCTAGGACGCGGTAAGATCTGTTTAACATCATATCCCGCTGTCAGACCTATGGAGAGTGGTTTATAAACTTATATGTCTTAAAGAGCAAGTACGGTCTTTATATCTATGACAAGGAGGAGATCGCTTTCCGAAATATATGTTTGGGTTACAGTATATACATCTCTCTTGGATATCCTTTTTTAACCTGGGATTCAGGAATGAAGCGGTGACTATACTTATGGACGATTTTTGTGTTTTATGTTTATATTTTTATATTTTTAAATCATGCATGCATTTGGGTTTTTATAACTTCTAGGAACTTCACTGCTTTTTGTATGTGTATTTTTTATACTGGCATATCCCCCACCCGTGTATATGTTCTGTCTATACTGCTAACAAGATAGAGGTCTTGTGACACTTTGGTCTACTTTTGCTTTGATCCAGGAGAATAGGATATATTCATGTGTTTTAACTGCCCTCATTAGGAACTATAGGGGAAACGAAAGGTGAAGGTGCAGGTTGTTGTGTACCATATGAGACACACCAAAAGTGTTTTATTGTATGATAATCTCGTTCAAATAAGCCTTGGCCATAATGTGTATTTTGATATACGATACCCTACATACAGGGAACCATTAGTTAAGAGAGGTTTCCCAGTGCTTGACTCTTTGTGTATCATTTTTTCTGTTACGGTTTGGTGGATCGTGGTTCAAGCTGCAGGGAAACCTATGGAGCAACCTCAATTTAGAAATTAGAATTATCATCTGCTTAGCGCCAGGGTGGTTCCCTCAGAGGACCTATTTGCTAACATAGCTAATCAGGCCTGAAATCGAGGAAAAAACAGGAAATATCCCTTCGTGCCCTCATTAAAAGTGACAGCAGCAAAGCCCTGGGTTACCGAAGGAGTAAGAGGTGTGGGGGGAGACTGTGCATACTGCCTTTATTTCCCAGGTCTAATGTATGTTTCGTATGCCTCCAACTTCCAGCCGCCAAGGCACTTCATTGCAATAATGGAAGAACCTTCCTTGGCAACAGCTGTAGCCACTCCAATCCTAAAGGAGTGGGTGCCGTAGTGGGCCAGGTCTAAATCCACGTGTGCTAACTCACACTTGAAAATTGCAGTTAAATGAAATTTGGAGAGAGGGGCTTTGTAGGCATTAAACAATGAGGGCTCCCCCCATGGGGTCTGACCCCCGCAAATCAGGGACAAAATACTACAGTACAAATGTTCAATACCTCCTGTGCCGTGATGGAAATCCATTGACATTGCCCCACTAGTTACTCTAGGACCTAGTAATGTTGTAAGAAAATTGGTTAACATTTATGATCATATGCCTAGCAAGCGGTGCGTCCCGAGCAGAATGTTTCGACTGCACCACTAACTCGCTCACATGAAATGCACCAAAGAATGCGAGCGAAAAAGCCATACTAAATAAATGGGTTTCATAATCATTATCAGTGAAAGCAGAAAAAGCACCAATCAATCGTTGCAGTATCCTGCGTCCACCGGACTTCTAGCTTCCTCTACTGCCAGGATTCTGGGACCCCAAAAAATGGAGTCACTGCTGCCAGGCTGCCAGATAAAGTGTCCTGGTGGAATGGGTCAAAGATGTTTTGGTGAGATCTTCTGTGTCAGATCGACAATCTGCTAACCAGAAGAAGTAGATGGGGTGCCAATAAGATTGATGTGCATCCACAATGTCAATGTCTAAGTCTGGAACATGCTTCTCCTTAAACATGATGTCGTATTCTAAACAGTGTCAAACTAGATGCCTCAATAATTTGACCACTGGCAGCAAAAAAGCACTCTGCTTATTAATACTCTGCAAGAACCCTAAGTTGTTACACCAGAAAACTACATTTTGCCCCTTGAACCACTACAACACGAGCTGAATTGCAACAACTATGGGGAACAGTTCTAGCACTAGCACTGTGCACCAATCCGTCCGTGTGGATTGAAAAATCTCAGACATGGTTGAAATCCAAAAGAATTTCAACCAAATCCATAAATCCCCTTTGATCTCATCCAAATTGGACGTGAGGCCGTGCGAAATTAGTGGCAGTCATCTGCAGCTTCCTGCAGAAGACCTTCCCCATCGGGTTGATGCGGCATGCAAAATTCAATGAACCCAGGAGCGATTGAACCCGACGCAACTGAACCGTATGTGAAGCCAGAGCCAAGTGAATCAATGCTACCAGCTTGGACACCTTATCCACAGGCAAACGACAACACATGGCTAGGTTGTCCGACTCAATACTCAGGAAAGACAAACAGGATGAAGGGTCCTCTGTCTTTTCATGTGCTACAGGGACACCTAGGATGCAAAACAAGGCCTGGATGGTGGCATCTTTGAAGCCGCATGGGATGGTACACTGCCCACTAATCTTGCACCAGAATACTTTGGAGTGCTGACTGCAAGAGGCTGTGGAGGGTACACACTATAATTTACCCTGTATCGTGTGAACATCTTATGGTGTTGTCCTGTTGTAATAAAACCTAATTTTGGATATACTCTGGTCTACCCGAGTGAGTTGAGTTCTACGGAAGGTAACCATCATCCGAGCTAAGGATGGTTTCCTCACAGCTATCATTGATAAAACATTCCATTTATCAGATGCAGGTATCTCCAGATATCAGGGCTAGATTCCAGGTAGGTGGCCGTAAATATCCAGAACCCCGTAATCCAATTGGGAAATGACCAGTGCACATCTTCACCATTAATGCCCCTTGCTACTGGCTGTCCTAGACTCTGCGGGCCCCACGATGCTGGTAAAGTGCACAATTTTCATAAGCTTGCACAATCCCATGTCAGGATCTGACAAGTCATCACACGTGTTAGAAAGTAGAGGACTATGTATATGTGGTGCAAAAGTGTCATGCAGCTTATACTCACCAAACGGAAAGTTCAGCTACAGAGACATCATGAATTGGCATTGTGTGGCCAGGGGAGCTTGAGGTGGGTGAACCTGGGATGGGGAGGAGGAAGGATGAAACCCAGTTACCTAGGCGCTCTAGGGGAGTGGCAAGGCATGTGGTAGGTGGGAATCTGCCACCAGGGGAAGGTTACCCATAGCATCAAAGCAGGCCCCCCAGGGCCAGGGGGATGAAGGAAAATCAGAAAGTGGGTATGGAATGGACCACTAGGGTTGAGATATTGGGTAGAGGGGGTGTTTTTTTTTAGTGATCTGGGTCCAAGTCCCTGAAAGCTACTGATGGATAAGGCCAGGTGGGTTGGGGGACTGGAGTGGACCCGAGGATGGAACTGGGAAGGACCTGGGCCGCGCAACTATCATCTCCATGTTGTAGAATGTGAATAGTGTTGCAGGGCGACTACTACTTATCCCCAGAACAGGTGAATAGGCTGTCAAGTAGGCAGGGGGACCACTGCAATCTTTGAATAAAAAGCAGGGGAAAATGTAATTATAATAATAGAATGGGGCAGAAACCCCTGCTGAAATGCCTGAGTAGGGGTGACCAGGCTGCATCCCGCATATATCATTGCTCTGAGGGATGAGGTGAGGAGGGGGTGGTGATTTAGCTGTACCACTACCCCCAGACAGACTGCCAGTCCCTGAGAAAGGTACCCCCATCGATCCCCACGTCTGTGATGCACCGGAGGGGTTGCCGGCAGGAGTGTGGGGGAGGGGTGGAAAAAGGCCCTAAGTCTGAGGGAACAGCAGACCGGGAGTGGACTAGAAGGGTATCCTCTCTCTGCCACCCTATGTCTGCCAGCTGAAAGTGCAAGAGCTCTGGAGCGTGAATGCGCCGTCTATGCGCAATGGCTGGTGCAGTACCCGCTGAGGCCAGAACACAACCACTGGCAGTCCTAGGAGGAAGGGGGACAGCCATAGACTCACTCAGGTGACTGGCACCTCTGTTGGCGCTGGGCGTATCAAAAGCAGCAGCAAGCAAAGGGGGAGGCCTGGCAGTAGGATGTCTCCTGGGGGAAGGGGAGAACTGGGGTCATCCTGAAACCTGGAATGAGGGCCAGCATTACATTTTGGGTGAGGTATTGGAAGCAGTGATGATATGGGGGGCGGTGGGGAGGCAGGAATATTAGCAATGAACAAATGACAATGAAAGTGGACAAGGGGATATGGAGAGAGGAAAGAAAAGAAAAAGAGCAGGGGGAAAGAGAAAGAGAGAAGGAGAGATAGAGAGAAACAGGTGTAAAGAATGAATCAGAGGAAGTACAAGAAAGGGAAATGCAAAAGCAAAGAAATAAATTAATTAATGACACTAGTAATAATAGTGAGCCTGATGCTGGTATCTCTGCTCCACAAGAATTTGTGCAGCAAAAAAAGGCCCAGCAACCACTGGGGGTAGAACATATAGGCCAGTCTCTGTGGATACTATTGGCTGGAAGATGTCAGCAGATTTAACCCCTAATAGGTAAGTTAATGACTCATGCACAAACATATGCGTTTTATGTCCGTTTGACTTATGGTCTCACTTGTCAAAGTTACTGCAAACAATAGTATTACTAGGAATGGATAGGCAAACACCACATGTTTTTTTTCTGATGAGACATTTGCATTATGTGAAAAATTGTTAAGGTCATTTTTATGATTAAAGCAGAGAGCTTTCGAAATGTGGCTTAAAGTATTAACTGTGTAGAGCATGCACAATGATTAAAGGTGCCTTTGGAATTTTGGTCAATAAATCCTGCAATAGATGATGACTATGTTGTTGAAATATTCAAAGCAGCCTGCATTTTACACATTGTGGTAAAAGAACATGACGTTCAACAACGCAAAAAATCTGAATTTTGCATAATAGCTAGAAAAATACAATTTCAAAATGTATTTTTAACTAATGTTAAAAACACGTTATGCATCAGCATTTGTGTACTTTTATGTTATTGTAATGAAAACATGTAATTACATTAAGTTTCCTTACAAGTAATGTATTTATGTAATGTAAATATAAAAATGGAGGCCAAGTTATAACTTAATCATGTTAAAATTTAAACTGTTATGCTAAAACATAACTGTTACAGTATGGTTTGTAAAATATTGTTTATGTTTCAATAAACATAGAAAGAAATGTATAAATATAGAAATTCATGAATGCTGAAAATCATTAAACTGTATATTTATTTTGTGAGAAACAACAGTTTGCACAATTATATCCGCGATTTCTCTAAATAATCCTCCTTTTTAATTTAAGTGTCCTTTTTGAAAAAAGCTACAAAATATATACAGTAATAAAAAGATGAATACTAATGATTTATAACCCACTGAGTTATCAAGAGTCCAAACTGTAAAGTGGCTAGGAGAGTGTTTACAAGATGTAACTCAAATGTACACATCCTATTAGCAAGTAAAAAATATCACACAAACCTTTCAAAGTAATTGATTATAAACCTACTGTGGCAGGATCCAAAATGAATGAATACATTTTCTGTCCAACACTATAAAAAAAAAGGATAATAAACAGCTATATTCAT
Organism: Mixophyes fleayi; assembly: GCF_038048845.1. Lineage (NCBI taxonomy): Eukaryota > Metazoa > Chordata > Amphibia > Anura > Limnodynastidae > Mixophyes > Mixophyes fleayi. The sequence goes on from NC_134402.1 coordinate 372,626,300, forward strand.
AGGATTTGCAGCAATTTCATACAATTATACATGATAAAAATTAGAGATGCTCAGGCTCGGATCCCCGAGAACCGAACACATCCGAACTTAGCAGATCCGAATACCAAGCCAACTCGGTACTTTTGCGCGCCCTCGGAATTGAAAACGAGAACGTCATCGTTACGCTGTCTGATCTCGGATCTCATGATTTTTAGGATTCTATAAGTACCACCCTCTGCGGCGATCGAGCGCCATTTCACAGAGGGACACAGAAGGGGTAGCCCATTGCTAATTGTCATTGCTGAAATAGAATTAATAGGTCTGGCAGGCAAGGTCTTCTAAATCTGCAGTCCCATATTGTACAGTGTTATATAGGTAACACACAAAGAGGAGAGCTCCATTGCTAATTGTCATTGCTGAAGTCCAAATACTGGGGCTGGCAGGCTTGGTGTAAATCTGCAGTCACATTGTACGGTGTTATATAGGTTACACACAAAGAGCAGAGCTCCATTGCTCCATTGCTAATTGTCATTGTTGCAATCCAAATATTAGAGCTGGCAGGCTTGGTGTAAATCTGCAGTCACATTGTACGGTGTTATATAGGTTACACACAAAGAGCAGAGCTCCATTGCTCCATTGCTAATTGTCATTGTTGCAATCCAAATATTAGGGCTGGCAGGCTTGGTCTTCTGAATTTGCAGTCAAGTTGTACGGTGTTATATAGGTTGCACACAAAAAGGAAAGCTCCATTGCTCCATTGCTAATTGTCATTGCTGAAATACAAATTCTAGGGCTGGCAGGCTTGGTGTAAATCTGCAGTCACATTGTACCGTGTTATCAAAATGGATTCACAGCAGTACACAGCAGACCGAAGCTTTAATAAGACAGGCACAAATATAGGGAAGGGTGCATAAATTAAGGCAAGACATTCAAGAAAATTTCAAACAGTGATGGGGGAATGGGTTGGAGGGGGTAAGGAAGGGGGAGACACAAGCCCAAGGATTTATTGAATAAACAGACACATAGGGGAGAATGAGAAGAGGGAGACAGAAAATTAATCATCTTCCTCTTTCTCAGGACTGTCAATGGTGTTATAGTCTCTTAGCAGGCTGTGGATCAGCCTACGACATTCCTGGATGGTCATCTTCTCCCTTTTCAAGATGAGGCAATTCCTGGCAAGCCAAATAGCATCCTTAAAGCAGATCATAAGGCGCCAGGCCTCCTGTATTGCCCCAATGGTGTGGGTCCCAGGAAATAATCCATAAAATACCAAATGGTATGAAAGGCAAGTTCTGGGCATACTGTCTTTAAGTTCATGTGCCCCACTGCAACAGTGCCTGTGCAGTCCCAAAAAATACACTGTGCTGTTTCCCTTCTGGTGATGTAGAAGGGGCAGTGGACATATCAACACAGGTTCCGGGAGTGCATGAATGTCCTGAGAGGCGGACCTCCCTGGATAGCCATCCATGCAATGTCTTTGTGTCTATTAGTCTCTTAGAGGCCACATTCTCCCACACATGTTGTGTTGCAGCAGAGAGCCCTGGAACAGACTTCATAATGTCTTTAGCTCTGATGAGGTTGTAGACAGTTTTGGCTTCCACAAGTCTGGTTTAAGTCCCTCCAGATGGTGCTCTCTCACAAACTGTACAACATCCAGGTAAAACCAAGGTGTAGTCCCGTTTTAAGAGAAGGAGCTGTCCCACTTGTCCCAACAAAGGGTCTTCCAAAGAGGCATGAGGAAAAAGCGAGACATGGACTTCCCAGCAGAGCAATTGTTCTTTTCAATAAGAGTTCTGCAGATGCAGTTACAGACATAGAAGACTTGCAGCATGGTGGGGATATCTGGGATCCCTTTCCCACCTTTGAGGATTTCCTAGTACATGACTGCCCGCTTCACACTGTCCATGTTTTAGCTGTAGAATTACCACAGTTATCCAAGAAACGAGTGGAGCGTTCAAATGAACCATAACTGATTTCTTGATCCAAGGACAATTCCATCTTGCACCACTTTTCTTTTCTGCCACTGCTGTGTGCCTATGTTTCCTAGATGTGCTAGGAACTGCCATGTGTTTGAGTCATTGCTCTGTCGCTTAGCATCCAGCCAGGTCGCTGAAGTATTTGTCCAAAAGTGTATGAAAATAATATTGTGACCTGTGAGGTGGTCAAAATTGACTGCAAATGACTTGAAAGTCATTAGTGTTGTTGAGGTTAATAATAATGTAGGATCAAAAAAAGAGCAAAATTATGCGATTTAAGCATATTTTAGCAATTTTTATAAAAAATATATATCCAAAACCAAAACCAAAACACGTCACGGTGGCTTTGCCAAAACCAAAACCATAACCAAAGCCAGAACAATGGGGGCAGTGAACATCTCTAATAAAAATACACATGTCCAAAATAAAAAATACATCCTAATGGATAGTGTGTTGGCTATTGCCAAAGTGTTGTGCCATCCTTCCATCCACCTCATCGCTTAAATGTCACACACATTCCCTTCCGAGCAACTGCACGTTAAAGTGATTTTCGTGGCGCTCCTGCTCTTCTGAGGAATGGGTCTGGCTTTTTTAGTTGGTTAAAACAGTTAAGCAGCCAAATATGTGAGCTTGCGAGAGCTTGTGTCTTCCTATTATACGCAATCTCATACCACCATAAGTGTACATGCAGCACCGGCTTTTAAACATATTGTAATGCATCACTACCCCTCAGCTTTTTTCAAAATAAAGTTCAGGAGGCCCTTGTGGCGGCACAGATGACACCCACCAAAAACAGGTCCTAGAAAAATGTGGATGCTGAAATCTTCTTTAATATTTTTAAAATCATATTAGCTTATATTTAAAATAAGGCATTTTGAACAACTATCAGCACCGAACTTTATAAAAATAGTGGTTTCTCACATTAATCCATATTGTGTAATCATGAATATAAGGCTAACATTCCAGTATTTTTATTAAACTATGTGAAATGTGTTCATGAAATTTACAGGATAGCTTGTTATTGTTCATGTGCTTAAACACTGTAGAATGTTAAAAAATGTTAAATACACTCATCCACGTACTACAGAAGGCAAAAATTACACCTGGGGCATTTTTTGTAACAGAGCCAATCCACAAATATGCATGATTTAAAATGACTTGACAATGCACGAGGCATATCATAATGTTGTGTGCTGCAAAATAAATTTTGAGATTAAATGGACTGTGAAAAATATAATATACATCACAAGAGATAAATCAGTCAACATAACTAGCAATATTGAAGTAGGCTACGTTCACCTTATGCTGACTAAAATGCGACACAAAATAACATAAAAGAGTTAGCATAAAAACTCTGAATTTGCTATGTTTCTAGTTATACTGCTTTTTGTATTATATGCACCATAGTTTTGATAACTGATATTTTTGCATATCCTCTTTTTTTTTACATTTTTAAACAATTAATATGCAGTATCTAGAATTGTATGCAAATATTACATAAGTGTGTTAGACCTATGTAAAAAATAGTATATGGTATGTATTATTCTCAAAATATATAGAATGATTGTTATACTGCATGCACATATCATACATGTCAACTGTCCTTAATATCCAATCCCTAGATTTTAGAGAATTGTCCATGGACATTTTTGCCGTTGAATACGTCCTTATTTTTCAATATTGCCCAACTGCACAGGGCTACGCCTCTTATACTTTATAATTAGCACAACTTTCACTAACTATTCTTATTTTCCAGGCATTATAAAATAATATTTGTTGAAGAGGATAATTTAAAATTACAAAATAATTCATTTCAACCACGGTCGATAAATATGTCACAATTATAGACAATGTCTGTTAAGTGTTTAGATGCATGTGTTCTGCAGCAACGTTGTTCTGGCAAATATGCAAAACAGAATTAAATATACTCAGTATAAAACATTATACTGACAAATGCTAATTCATATCCATCAGTGTCGAACCACTTTCCCCTTCCTCCCTTTGTCTAACAGACTAACAGGACAAGAGCAGTGATGGAGATGCAAAGGCAAGGGGAGAACCAAGGGTTTAGTATAGAGATACAAAAGTGAGCTGGGGAGTCAAAGGCAGAGGCAACAGAAGGAGGAGGACATGAGGATTACAGGGCCCTGCTCGTGTGAGATTACAATCTATAGGGAAGGGGCAGACTGACAGGAGACACAAAGAGGTGAGGGAACTAGAATCTGAATGGAGAGATGAACAAGAGCAGGTAGTATGAGGAGCAGAGGGAGAATGAGGGTGAAGTATACTACAATAGTGAAGAAGGTTTAGGTTGAGGGGATGAGGAGAGGGAGAGGTTAGACAGAATAAGGGTATGTTTTCCTGAACAGGTGGGTTTTAAGGGATCATTTGAAGTTATGCAGGTCAGGGAAAAGCCTGATAGAACAAAGGAGATCATTCCAGAGAGAGGGGGCAGCACGGGAGATTTTGTGAATGCAGGAGTGACAAAGTGGTATCCAGATGAGAGGTGAAGTGTTGGTCATTGGCTGACCATAGAGGGCGAGAACAAGTATGAATGGAGATGAGGTTGGAGATGTAAGGACCAGTGGAGTTAGAGAGGGCTTTGAATGTGAGGGTGAGTTGCTTGAAAAGTATTCTGTAATGGAGCGGGAGCCATTGCATTGCTTGATAGCGAGGGGAGGCAGATTCTTGTAAAAAAAAAAAAAAGCACAATTAGGGGTTTCAGTAACATTGACTAATGATTAATGTGAAAAAAACATGCTATCAGTTATAAAAAATATACATTTTATAGATGAATATTTTGATGTGCGGAAGCTAAATATGAAAAAATATAAAAGAAAGAAATATACATGTAAAGTTTGAGAAGGGAGTTGTCCACCATAATGAAAATAGAGGTCGGAGAAAGAACATTTACATGGAGAAAAATGCATGATCTATAATTTCAAAATAAAAGGGATCACAGAAAAATACAGTGGGCTTTATGTAAAGTAGGACGCAATTTCTGTCTAAAACGCAGGTGTAAATTTGTGTCCGAAATAAAGACACATTCTACATAGTATGCTTAGTCGGATGCATCTCAGCTGATTGTCATCATTATCAGTTCAGAACTTAAATCTAGGGTTGAGCACATACATTTCCTGGCAAGCAGTTTTGTGTCTACATCTAGATCTACATCGGACGCATTTTTTTTGACATTCCCTTATTGTATTGTGCTTATGCTTGCACGCCTCTAGCCTCTCCAGATCCATCTCTATAAGCATAAGGAGTCGTATATGCAAGATGCGAGACTGCATACAGTCCAATCCATGCTGACATGAGGCCCAATATGTGTACACTTCACATTGCTGGACAGAATATATTATAAATGGAGTTTTACATATATTAAGTATATTAAAGCTTTTGTAAATATCTTTAATGATTATTACAAAACACAATTGTGTCTAAAAAGTCTTTAACATCAAAAAGTAAAACCTTACACAGGAAGATTCTGAAGACCTCTGATGTAAGGTTTCCTCACTGTGTTTCATAAGCTTTGTGTGAGCAGGACTGATCCCATCTAACTCAATGGGGCAGAATTCAGAACCAGTGTGGCAAGTATATTTTCCACAGAAGATATCACCATTGGGCTTACAGTTCCAGTAACTATAAATAAATAAATGACATTATTAAAAATAAAAAACAGTAAAAATAGAAAAAAAACCTCAAAAAACCTAAATTTTATTTACATTTTATTTGATGGATGTAGAGGTTTTCTCCTCTTGATAAATAGATCCTCTGACATTATCTGACATTCATTGCTCTTTTTCAAGTCATATCAAAATGATTCCATTACAGAACTATGATTAATATATCTGTGCGGTATACTGAGGAAATGTTTCTTCTTGCTAAGAAAAAAAAAATAATGAGCTTATATCTTATGAAATTGTGTTATAGATTAATATAAGTTAACATGAAAATAAATATGGCTATAAATGTGGCCATGAGCATAATATGTATATTTAATGTAAACTATTGAAATAGAAATAGTGCTAAAATGTACACTTTTGCTTAAATACTAATACATGCAATTTGAGCACTCACCATATATTACCCCTCTGAGCCAGCTTTTGTGGGTGCAGGGATCAATATAAGGGTAGATACAATTTAAATACACAAAACATATACATACAGCTGTGGGCAAAAACAAAATGTGACAAAATGATTTCAAAATATGGTGTAAGAGTCATGGTATTAAATAACTATAATAACTGATATAATCAGAATTATTTGTGAATAATACTAATTACTCTTTTAGGTGCTATTTTACTTTCCGTTTACACTGCACAGATATTTTATGAGGCATCTTCCTATTCAACCTTACTGGCATCATTAGGTGGATGCTGGCCAAATAATCCAGGTAAATTGCAAACAATTTACTTGTGTCAAACTTAAGTGTCAGGTTACACCAAATCTCTCTATTTTGTTCCTTATTTGAGACTGTGATCACTTTTCTTTCAGTTTCTTGGGTGATTAAAATCCTCCCACTGATCCCCTTTCTCTAAAAACACGTCAGACAAAGGATCAGAGCAAGCAGCTACAACCATGGCAACATCCAATGTTATACATGGGAAAATCAGATGAATAGATATTGCTCTCATAAATCTAACAAAAAGCTTCTGTCAGACAATAGTTGTTCTCAGCCTTACATAGAAATAAAGGATCTTAAGTGACAAGTGTACTTTTTTTTCTTAGGTGTATGGAATCTTACTGTATCTCTATCTCCACTTGTGGTGTGATGGTAATCTATTTTTCATTTTAAACTAACAGGGTCAGGCGGCATTGCGTGGGTCTGATTTGTAATGTGTAGCGGTTTTTATATATTAGCAAATTATTTGGTAAATTGACCAAAAATACTATTTAGAAAAAAAGATTTGTTGCTTTGTTACGTTGTCGTTATGTCGTTTTGTGGCAAGGTTTCTTTCCAGCAGTCAAACAATTGTTTATAACCTAAAAATGATGTTTTCAATATTTGTTGCGCTGACGTTTTGTTACGTTGCCACTATGTGGTCTAATAGGTTACTTTTTTTGATACTAAATAATAATGTTAGATTTGGCAGCTTTATCTTCAGAGCTGTCGAAGATATTCACCAACAAACAAACAAACAAACAATCTTCATCTTTTATATATATATATAAAAAAGTTGCCTGTGGGGACACTGTAAACATATGCTTGTACTGGTACAGTGTCACTAAGCTGCTGTAAGACTGACCTATAGATGCCCAGGGAAAAGACACAACCCAAGCAAAACTTTTAAAAGCTCGGCAATTGGACATAATCCTACAGAAAAGGAAGTCACTGATAGCAAGTGGACATCACCCAATAGAAAAGAGCGCAACTATGGATGTGAACTGCTAACTTCAGGCAGATGACTGTGGAGGCAGAATAGAGCAAATTACTGTATATAAATTCCATTAGAAAATTAGATTAGTTAGACATACAGTAATAGCAGGTGTATCTATCAAACAAAAGAACAAATACAGTGGGTTTAGTTCTTAAAAGTGGCCAAGTGTGTCTATTAAATGCTTTTGGTTTCAAGACAAAAAGGCTACAAATATATAAATTTCCTTTAATAGTGATAACAACATTGGATACAATACGGGTCATTTATAAAGATAGCCTGCAATGCATCAGATCCACAAATGCTATTATGATGTTGCAAGTTAGTATTTGTGGGAACATAGATATATGGCATGACTTTGTGAGCGAAGATGGTGGCTATCACAAAATGGCCAAATTTTGTAAGTTTGGCGGACCTGGGTTGGGGCATGGACTTTCCTTGCTGCTGTACACTATGGATAAGATGTGCCTCAAAATACACCTAATCTGCAAAAAAACATATTTGATTCTGGTAGGTTGGGGGTGGAATACATTTGAAGGGGATTATGACTTGACAGGATGCTTTTTGGATCTACATATGGGTCTGAACAGTCCGCCACTAACAAAAATGGTCTGAATGTGTTTCAAAGTGTAACAGTAAGTACACAAATAGATGACATTATGCACATTATATGTTTAAACGCTTGAGATTAAAGCAGCATTGATGGCTGTAACTAGAAAACAAGAAAAAGAGTAAAAGGCACCTTTTTTTCTTGCTACAGAATTTTTAATGAAGGTTTGCAGTACTTTTACCTGGAGTAGTGTTTATATAACATTGGCTCTGTAGTTAGCCTACATCCAGTTTTATTCTTAGTTTATTTTATTGTGTGCATGTTTTTTACAGCCTTGATGACCCCTTATTTTTCTGAGAGAAAAATGGAATGAAACAATTTTCTAAGACCAAATTGAAATGTATGAGGGGGAGGGCCATGTCCAGTATTGTGTGATAAAGTGTACAAATATATGTATAAAATATACCTTATGTATAAATCCATGTAGAAAATGTTCCTTATCCATATTTTCTTCGGGTGTCATGTAAATAGCCATAGCATGTGCGCACATAAATGGGCTTGTACCTATGAATATGTGAACCTATAAAAGTAGGCACATGTACAGATATGTAAATTCACTGTGCTGCATATGTTTTACCATTGGTGAATTACCTCCGCTCGCTCTTTCCCTCTCACCATTTCTTCCTTTTTAGATTCCTCTCCTCGCTATCCTGAAAATTGATAGTATTTGTGTTCAGCATGTCAAGACCAACTCACTGTAACAAAATATTGCATAATGCTTCATTGTCTGTAGGACATCATCAGCAGGATATTGGCAGTTCCCATTAAAGTTATTGCACAGCTCTGTTTCAATCAATGTACAGAGAAGCAAAAGCTGTATCATAGTACTACAGGGCGCATAACCCTAGTCAGATGTGGATATATCCTTAGAGCTTATAAACTGCCTCTGCGCTGTACATTAGATTTAATGTTCACACTGTAAAAAGACTGTTTAGAAGATGGGCAGTGTTTTTACCAACTATAGTGGTTAATAAGGAAATTTGTCTACATAATGATCATTATTTTTGTTGTGTGACTGCTATATGCATTTTGAAATAAATAAAATATTTATTTTAAATCAAGGTTCCCTATGTCTTTTAGTGAATGTTGTCTCTAAAAAATGTAAAATAATTGAAGAGAATTATTATAGATGCATGTCTGGGCACATGTATACCAATACACTTTTTTAAACCACTAAAAATGGTATTTGAAAAGCAAGAAAACATATAACAATAAAAAAAACAATAAAATAGTACTTATGTTGCATTATTGTTTGTATTTATGTTATAGTTTAGAGCTTGTATTTTGTATCATATACCAGTTTCATAGAGAACCATTGATGTGAGTTCAAATGTGACAGAATGTACACAGAAGAAAGGTTTGTGCCATCCTGGGGTTAATGGACTATGCTGGATTTAAACTCTGGTAGATCAAAGTTTTTCAGAAAGTAAAATATCTGTTAATATAAAACCATTGATCGTATATTCATAATGTAAATGCAAAATAATAATTAGCATGGAATCTGTTTGTTATTATAAATAAAAGCATGTATAATAAAATTAATTTCATACACAGTAAGCCAATTGATAGTAATGCATATCAATATATAATGTCAACATATAAATATGCAAATGGCAGTTAGAGATAGCTGCACTTAAGATCAGCTTTATCAGCTCTGTGCCCTACCTCCTTCTTAATCATCTTCTCACAAATCTAAAACAGCAATTTGTGAAGGCAGTGGGAAACTACACGCTAGTGCCAAAGACTGTCAACACACCAAGAAGATATTGAAGATCTACTGGGATACAATCTGAGCTCAGCTGTCATTGCTACATAATATTTTGGTATTTTATAAATAATAATGATTGTAACACCCCTTTTCCACAACCTGGGAATGGCATGTATATAAACGTATAGCAGACACTTATTTTATCTGTAGCTGACAGTGCCTCCATCTGAGATATTAATGAATGTCCCGGGCCACGGACACCATGGGGAGACTCGCAGAACTCGCTACCTAACACTACCACATGCACAGAATGTAAAAGCTGCACACACATTTATTGAACAAAGCAAAATGGATCAACTATTACTTTTTTGTATGAAAAAATATATATCAACAAAGAGTAGTACCAAAACAAGGAATTAATCAAGTTAACTGTACAATGCGCCAGAATATCATTTGCTTAAATAGGTATATATATTTACTAGTGTGAACACACTTAGACTAACACATTGCAGAATTGTAATTAAATGCAAATAAACAGTCTCACCCATAAACAGTAATCTAACTACTGTGATATATCTAACTTATCACATTAAACAGTGTTGAATACATGCAGTTCCACTACAACTCACAACTCGCCCAAAGAACATGCAATTTTCTTGCTTTGTAGTTTTGTGGGCTTTTGTATCTTGTCTTCACCAAATAAATGTCAAAGAGGCTGGAATATTGACTTTTTTCAACACACAAATTGAATTACAAATTGCATGCAATTATCTGTCTCTCACTGCCTCCACCAAGATGAACACCAGCAATATCTTTCTCCACCGTAAGGTGTCTTTGCACATGTAGTACCACTAGAAAATTGTACTAGAACACAAAATTAAATGCAACAAATGCAATCCCCTTCAGGGCTATTCCCTTCAATATATTACTCTCTGCCCTACTGGCAATATCTCAGTCCATAGCAATTATATTGACACATAGCAGCACAGGTACTTCTGAGCTAATCTATCTGTTCCTATAATGTTCACCCTACTGGCAATATCTCAGTCCGTAAATCATGATAGTAGTGAAATAAACAGTGAGGTTCATCTGAAATCTATCCAGTCTTTCTCCTTATGGGCTCCTTCTCCTGAATCTGCGGAATTAGGGTGCCACTCTGTCCCAAATAACAAGCTCTGTCTTCAACTCCTAGATCCAGTACAAGCACTCTCCTTATATCCCACCTCTCTGGATCTTCAAACTCTGTACCTGTCAACTCCATTGACTCCCTTTATCCTGCAATCTCTGTTTGTCTGCTTGTCTATCAGCTCCACAACTTCTCTTACATCTTCTACTATCTTCCACTCCAGATCCCGGCCCACCTCTCTCTTTTGGTGTCTCTTTTTCCCACTGGAAGGGAGGTCTCTCCTGTCTCCTCTCTGCATCAGCAGCAGTGCTGACTGGGAGATGTAAATTGTTACTGTCATTGGCACATGTGTCACTGTGTAGTGATGCTGGTGGCACATAATAATAATAATAATAATAATAATAATAATAATAATAATAAATAGAATATGAATATGTATATAAACAGATTCTAAAATTATAAATGTTTTCTATTGCATTAAAGAATAGGTTTTTCTTTGTGAACTTCAGTGTGGATTTCATTGTGCAAAATAGACCCATATATAAGAGATATAACTAGACATATGTGGGCCCCATAGCAAAATAATTTTGGTAAAGGCAATTCAATATTGAATAGCTCACAAACATAAGTTGCTTTGACACGGAAGGAGGGGCCTTCTTCTTCTGTGGGCCCCATAGCAGCTGCGCCCCCCATAGTGCCTATTTTGTAAATGCATCTCTATACTATCTCTAACCATTTCTTAAATACATTCTCTATTAAAATCAAGTACTTTTTAGTGAAGGGTTTTGATATTTTATGTAAGCGACCATAAACTGTCCAGGATTGCTATGAACATAATACTTTGGATGCAACACATAAGCATGTATCCCAATACTGAGATGAAATAATATATCAAACAAACGAGGTGACAGGAAGAAAGAGACAAGGATAGTCCAGAGCCAGGAAAAAGAGACAGAAAGGCTAAACTTATTCAAAAGCAGACATATTTCTGTACTCAGGGGCATTAGAAGAGAAGCTTAATCTGCAGCAATTCTAAGTAAAATTATATTGTTTATTTATCTCATAGTCTTGAATAAACACCATCTTCTGCACATCTGAAGTTTTCCTTGGAACCAAGACAATAATTCTAAATAATAGGAATCTAGAGTCACGTCAGCTGACCTTTGGTAAGAAACTGTCAGATGTGATGATATTGGAAAGGCCTGTGCAGTGAGATCATAGGCATATTGCAGTTGAGCAGAATGTACAAAGATGCCCCTAGGAGCAATATAACAATATAGCTAATCCAATGTAACACTGTTTGCAACTAGAATGAGAAATTACCAGCTGTTAGGCCAGAAGGTAACATTTTATTCAGAAAAATATGGAGAACGACAGTCAAGTAACTTAACTGTTTACATTTGAATAATTATTTGTCTTGCTAAGAAGTACAGCAGAAAGCAATGGGGAGATCATAAAGAGAAAGGAAGTGTCTTATTGCACTACATAAAAGACTGTTCAAGGTCTGTAAGCAGATCCTTGCATTGACATAGGATCTGCAAAGCAAATTGAGTGGCAAGAAAGTAGAGCTAAAGGACCAAGATCAAAAAGCCTTAGGTTTCTGTTTAGCAATAGTTTGTTTACAGACTAAGGCTCCCATATTTCTGATTTAAAAGAAAAACAGAATTCCCGTGTGATCTAAGGTTTGCTCAGGAACGTTTCACAACTTATGCTGTTACTTTGGGAGTATGTAAAAGTAAGGGAAATACACACTGTAAATTCAAGAGGAAATTCAGAATTGCTTTCTGATAAAAAAAGTTATGCAAATTGTGGAAACAGAACCATCCGGGAATAGAAGATATATAGACAGGGCCGACAGAAGCCCTGGGGGCGCAGGGCCATCTTTTCCATTGGGCACGATGGGCAGCTGCCCGGGGGCCCCACAGGCAAGGGGGCCCCATAGGCATGGCTCTTAATGAGAATAAATAATCCTGCAAAAGAAAAAAACCTGCAAAAAAAACCTACAAGTGTCACTGAGCAAGTACATCTACCTATCTCTATATATCTATATCTATATCTATATCTATATCTGTATACATCTATAGCTATATCTATATCTAGGGGCCCCGGTGCACTGCTTTGCCCTGGGGCCCATAATGTTGTTAAGATGGCCCTGTGGGGGCGCCCTAAGTGGTACCCTATCAACTGTTAGAAGCACCCCCCATCTTGCATTGCACCCTCACTCCTACTGATTACCTTGACATTCTCTCCTTCTGGTACTGGGAGTATGGTGCTTAGCTGTGACATCATAGTTACACACCACACTACCAGCATAATACTGACATGAAGGTGCAGCAGCCAGTAGCTTCACATGTAAGAAGCTGCCAGATGCTTCTCCTTTGTGTCAGCAGCTGACATTCAGTATAGGGGTGCCGCAGGAACATTAAAAACAATTGATGAGTGACATTATATCACTTATTTAGTGTTTTAGGAGCCCCCTAATAATTGCCACCTTAGGCAACCATGCATAATGGTAGCACCAACCCTGTATATAGAAGAAATATCCTTAATACCATGATTGATAAGTTGTATGATAACATTGTCTTAGGTCACAGTTAAGTTTGGCAATATATGGTCCATATTAAAAATCATGTAGCTTTGAGTGTGAAAGAGTAAACTTTACACAAGCATAAGCAAGTTCATAGCATGTCTCCTAAATGTGATACTGGCTCTGAGGTTATGAAAAATGAATACCTCAATTCCTTGTATACAGCCTCCTATGTGCCCCCTCGCCTACCACACCAGGGTAATACGTAGTAGGTAAAAAGAGCTTGTCCTTAATTTAAAATCTGCCTTCATTCATGCCCTCCACCAATGTTTATGTTCCTGTGTTTTTGAAACTTAGCTCCATTAGCTTATTACAAAGGACACGGCAATCTTTGTCACTCATTTTATTTTCATTAAAATCAGAACTATAAAGCAAAACAGAGTCATGAACGGGAGCTACTGAGGATGAAGATGTGAAGGTGGAGGGGCTGTCACGCCTGTGCCTGTCACTATCCTTGTTTCTCCTACTTACTTATCCTCAGTCGCCTGCCCAAGGATGAAATCCTGGGTGCAAGACAAATATGTCTAACACCTTTTGGACTTAAAAGGATAACAGTTTTATTTAGCAAGTTCAATTAAATTAGCAGCCCTGCAAAAAACATCCAATGCTTGGAGACCTGTGGTAAGACCAACCTACACTAGAACTAAGATAAGCATCAATCAATACAATTTCTACAAGTACTAGTATACCCAATTACCACAACACCCCTAGTTGGTGTTGGGGCAAACAGCACAAAGCTGTTTTTACATAGATTACGCCGGTCACGCAAATATATTGTGACCAGCCCACACTGTCATAGTCTGCTGCTGGTTGTGGCTATTATTGCGGTGGGACCCCACACTGTTTGACTCCCCCCGCAATATTGACAACCAGCCCAGAAAATGAGTGCTGGTGGTACTTTGATCACTATTTTTGGAGGCACATAATTTTTTAAGAATTAATTTTTAAATGTATTTTTTTCTTCATTCTACATGAAAACACTAACAAAGCTTTAATGTATGTCCATGCAGACTTATTTAGAGTTTAGCATCCTAATAAAGAACACATATTTGGTATTCTCTTAGTCCAATATAAAATTGGATGTATTTTTTGTGGGTTGAATTGTGTAAAAGGGAAGAATCATGAAAATGTTTAGTTTGGAAAACTTTTTGCCTGATTTTCCTCTTATAATGCCCTTTAATAAAAATGGTCAAATGAAATTCCAAAATCTAAAATTCACAATAGGACTCAAAGCGCTTTACATTGCTGCAGGGAGTACGGCAGCCATTTTGGGTGCACTCAGCTGCTATTTTATGAAATCATTCATATCAGTCCCTGCCCCATTGGAGCTTACATTCTAACTTCCCTACCACAAACACTAGGGACCATTTTTGTCAGAAACCAATTAATTTACGGGTATAGTTTTGGACGGTCTGGGAGGAAAAAGGAATACCTGGAGGATACCCATGCAAACACAGAGGGAACATACAAACTAAACAAAGATAGGACCATGTTGGGAAAAGACGCCCTTACCTCAGTACTGTGAGGCAGCAATTCTAACCACTCTGTCGCCATTAAAGTGCTGAACATACAGAATATTATGTATGTGTCTATCATACTGTGAGTATATAATATGCATGAAATCCATAAAGCTATTGAGAGTAAATATTAAAACACGTTTTTTCATGTATTGTCAACTTGTCTTTTAACTATAATTATCTTTTAATGGTATGTATTTATATGATGCATATCCTTGGGAAATGAAAAAGAAACGCTTACCTTTTCACATTCATTAAATAAAAGGGTTTCTGTTTTTATCCTGTTCAATATTGAACAATGGTTACATTTCAATTATGTCTATTTATACCATTTTCAAGTACATGCTAAAACTGTTTCATTGATATGTGTTCTAAAGTCTATTATGATATCCTATGCCCTGTTGCACTGGAAAAGCCTGCAGCTGTCTAAAGCTTAATTATGCTTGAATGAAAGCCCAGATGCTTGGCCAATCATGCCTCAACAGAGTGCTATTTCTTTTTCATGTTTGTTTGAATAATAATTGGATAGATTTATATTTTCTGCTGCATGCCATTTCTTCAGTACCATATTATTTGTTGCAATTTTAGAGTTATTTATTTTGTTATATATTTTTTAGTTTAGATATGTTTGCGTACCCGGGATGTGTCTTAAATCCAAAATAAGTGATTAATGTCTTTGTCAAATGTTATTAATTTTATTACAAATCAAAAGCAATGTCTATTCATACTATATTACTCCAGATGGTTGCATGTTAAAATGTGAATAGTTAAGCAGGACCTGGCATCTGAGTTAAGACAAAGAAGGCTCAGTGCCAGAGTCTTAGAAAGAGAGGTTTGTACAGTCAAGCGTTAAGTTAAACACCTGGTAGAAGATGTTAATAAAGACCTTGAAACTATGGTCATGATTATAGTTTAATTACAAAGACCTTTATTGTATAATATTACACAAACATAGATGTATTCTTCTTAGTGAGAAATATAGAAATTTTAGTGATACATCTTGATGTTGGCTTTTCTAATGCAAATACATGTGCTTTAAAATGCATTGCTCCTTAATTATAACATGATTAACTACCTTCTTAAATTATTTTTAAATAAAAATGAGTGACTTATTGATTTTTTTGTTTCCCTTTATTTTAAAATGTACAAATAAGGACAGCATCGTTGTGAATTGTGTTACTAATTTTTAAACTGAGTGATCAGACAAATTATTATTTTTGAACAATTATTGACAATGTATTTATATTTTATTTAAGAACCCACTATCCAGAGCATTCTGAAAAGGGGAGAGGAAAAAGATAAATAATTAATGCTGTTGTTAATATCAATGAGTTGCACTGCAAAATAATTTAATGTGTAAAGGGGAGCAGGAACAGTGGGGGCAAGGTACAAAAATTAGCTAATACTGGAAGACCACAATCAAAATGCCATATGGGGAGATAATTTATAAAAGCGGTTATCCTAAAAAATTGTATTTAATAAGTAAAATACTGTACCACCAACATTCTTGATTAGCAATTTGGAGCACATTAGGCACACGCCCACATGATCCAAACAAACAACTACCCCTTTCTAGAAACTGAGACTGCACTGCAAATCCAAGTGTGTATATGTGTGGGCAAATACTAATACACATATTTCCTTGTAATAATAATAATAATAATAATCATTTTATAGAGCGTTTAAATTTTTCTTTGCTCAAGGTGGCATGTAGGGAAGCAAAAACATATTTTATATTTTGGTATCTCTTTTCTGCTTTTGTTTTTCAATGCTTCTCGAGTGTTTAGTTTCAAATTGTGTCATGGTATGCATTTTATAAATTATTTGAAATTTGTAAAGGCTACTTCATGTCCTGGAATATAAAATACCATCTGTTTGTTAACTGGAATATGTGTAAAAGATTTTAACTGTGGCATGATACATCTGGCATGTTTTGTAAAGCAGCCAACAAGCACATTTTTTATATAATTGCAAAATGCAGTGCTGACTCTTAAGAAGTATATTGATGTAGTGTGTATCTATCTATCTATCTATCTATCTATCTATCTATCTAGCTGACTGGCTGTCTTTTTGTGTCCCTGTGTTCCACCCACCAGAAATAGACAGAAATAAATAAATAAACATCATCAGACTAAGATATAAGTATTCCCTTTATGAGATTACAATTGCACTTAAAGGGGTTCCATAAATATTTCTTTGTGCATTATATGTGTATAGGTAAACTGGTGCATGTTTAAGTTTGGAATCTATTAGGCTGCATTTGGAAGTGAAGCGCTAGTTAAAGTTTATCTATATTTTTTATGAACAGTAGATTGTAAGCCCAGTAGGTCAAGTAACCTGTTCCTAAAAATCTGTGTGTTGTGAAATAGAATATTGTGCTTGCTATATGGTAAATAAAAGAAATATATATTGATGCAAAACTAATGAAATTCAAGCTAATTTTACAGTTATCTAGAGATAGTAATATTTCAAAATTTGACATCACATTTGAATAGTGTGTATATGTATGTGCATAACTTTATTATCTCTCTAATCTATGAATTTCTGTATACATTTAACATTTTATAAGCTAGAGATATTTTGATTGCCTAACTATGCAATCAATTTAGCTTTGAAACTAGGAAAAGGTGGCTTGCAGCAATCATTTATGAAAAAAATATGAAACCATTCAAACATTACTATTTTTGAGGTTTTGCAACTGTTGTTAATATGGTCCGTCTAACGTCACACTCAGAGATACAGCCAAAATGTGTATCCAAAAATGAATCTACTCAAATCAGCTTACTCTTCAGTATTACTTGTACTTTAAGTCATTAAGTAGGAATGGGTGAAAATACAACTCCTACAATTATGTTTTTATGATTCACGTCAAACTGCAGCTCCATTAAGAGTCAAAATAATGTTCAGTCGAGCTTTATATATTATTAAAGTAATACACTACATATTTAGAAGTGAAATATTCATTAATATCTCCCTAAAATATTGTGCTAAGTTACCACAAATGACTGATTTCCAAACCAACATTGTTGTGTGACTGGATCTTATAGGTCCAATAAGCACTTTATTCCTTTGCAGTCTGGCTAGATCAATATGCAATCTGTGGCATTTAACCTCATATATGTGACTCATATTTTGCTATATAGACTGGAATCTTTCGATCAGGACCCTTTGTCTGTTTATTAATACCAAGTCTTGTTTTATTGTGTTAATTCCCAATTGTGAAGTGAAAAAAATGCAGTTGCTATATAAATAACTGTTTATATTAACAAACAATGAGTAATCTGGTTCTGAATGGAAAACATTTATAGACCATTATTTTAAGTTTTTATAACAATAATAATTTATGTGCATCGCTGATAGTAGTGTACAGTATTTGATTTTCTAATTCTTACTGCTGTGTAGATTATTGAAGGTTTATGGTATTTCAGTGACCCAGAAGATCTGTCTTTGTTTACTGACCTTGCTGTTTTCTTTTGTATCTTCGAACTTTAGCTGGTAATTTATGCTCTCTGCTTGTGGCCATGACCTACATTTGTCTCTGAATGCATCTCCTTGGTGAGACCTACTGCTACTGTCAAAACCATTAGACTCTTCTTTCTGGATAGGGGACTGAGTTATATCATAGTCCATTCATTTCAACGTGCTCAGTATCTCTCCAAGTAAGAAAAAATATGGATGCTACAGTCAATCAAAAAGTTTAAAATTAAGCTGGTTTCCACCTCATTAGTCGAATGTGGGTAGTTATAATAAATAAAAATGAGTAATTCATACATATTTAGGCTAGTTTAAATAGTCCCAAAAATGTAATAACAGCTCATATAAAATGTTAACTTTAAACTATTTAATGCAACTAGTTGGAAAACAAGGGTATTTTTTTATGTAGTTTCCAAAGATTAAATATATGCATTATTTACTCAAGAAACACAGCAGTCTATTAAACAATTCTACAAAACGTATACATTAATTCAGGGCCGGATTAACAATGGGTCTGGTGGCGCTGCAAACCCAAGACCTCTCCACAGAAGTAGCTTCAGGCCAACCAGGAGAAATCGCTAGGTTTTTTAATTTTATAAAAAAAAATTCTTTATTTACTGTGTGGGCATCTGGAGTGGGGGGGGGGGTGGTAGAGGTAGGGGGGTAAGGGAAATGAGCAATGCGGGGTGGTGATGTGGAATGCCTGCTGTTGGCTTGCTGGTTGCCAGGCGGAGACCACGTCTTTGGAGAGCAATAGGCAGCCAATGTCGAGGCTACATGTGGCTGAGTCAGGTGGATGCAGCGTCTACAGAGGCTCTCACGAGAGTGTGAATCATGATGCCTGTACCAACTTCCACCCAGTCCCAGAAGGAGGTTGGCAGCGCTCAACACAACATGTAGAAACAATATATCTTTTAACAGGGGATATGTGATAATGGGATATGTGACAACAGGGAATATGTGACAACAGGGAATATGTGACAACAGGTCCAATGGGGAATGTGTGACAACAGGGGATATGTGAAAACAGGCCCAACAGGGGATATGCGAAATGAATACTGGTACTATATTAATTTTGCATATATTTTCGTACAAAAGATTTCCCCACTTTTTCCATGGATTATAACCTGGTGCCACTGATAGGTAACTGTGTTTGACTATTTCTATTTTGAAGTCTGCTCAGATGTATAAACACTAGAAGAAAGAATAGTAATATATAGCAAAACTTATACATTCCCTTTGGCCATTTGAAGTGTTAAGAGGTATAAAAATGATAAGCAATCCAGCTGATAATCACATTCTCACACTTTAACTGTACAGTTTGTTTGCATCAGTAAAAATCTAATTTTGCTCTCTGTATTGGGTGGCGGTCTCATGGCTGCACTCTGTATTGTGAAGCAGTGACAAGCTTGCCCTCTGTATTGTGTGGCAGTCGCAAGAGTGCTATGTAGTGTGTGGCGGTCACAAGGGAGCACTGTATTGTGTAGCGGTCAAAAGGGTGCTATGTATTGTGTGGCGGTCACAAGGGTTCTATGTACTGTGTGGTGGTCACAAGGGTGTTTTATATTGTTTGTTGGTCACAAGAGTGCTCTTTATTGTGTGGCGGTCACAAGGGTGTTGTGTGGTTTTCTGCTTTTGTAGCACATCCACTTCAAGGTTTGCATTCAAAGATGCTCTTCTGCATACCACCTATGGTTAATTGAGTTACAATCGCTATCCTGTCAGCTGGAAACAGGCCAGCCCCTCTCTTCTGACATCTCTCATTAATAAGAGGCGTTTCCACCCACAGAACTGCTGCTCATTGGATGTTTTTTGTTTTGAGCACCATTCTCTGTAAATTCTAGAGACTGTTGTGTATAAATATCCCAGGAGAGTAGTAGTTTCTGAGGTACTCAAACAACCCATCTGGCACCAAAAATCAGTGCACTGTAAAAGTCACTGCAATTACTGCACAGTAAATGTCACTTAGATCACATTTCTTCTCACATTCTGGTGTTTGTTCTAACAACAATTGTAATTTTTCATCATGTCTGCATGTTTTTAGTTGAGTTTCTGCCATATGATAGGCTGACTAGATATTTGCATTAACTAGAAAGTTAGCAGGTGTTCAAGTATACCTAATAAAGAGGACAGTGAACCTTTGCAACAAGACGGTTCGTGCAATTTCATCCCTGCTGGATATTCCACAATCAACTGTAAGTGATATTATTAGGAAGTGGAAGTATTTAGGAACAACAAACAGCAACTCAGCTACGAAGCGAAAACCACATAAAATCACAGAGCGCGGTCAACAACGGCTAAGGCGCATGGTAGTAAAAGTCTCCAACATTTTGCTGATTCCATAGCTGAAGAGTTCCGAATTTCCACTGGCATTAATCTCAGCACAAAAACTATGTGGCGGGAGCTTAGTGTAATGGGTTTCCATGGTTGAGCAGCTGCATGCAAGCCTCACATCACCAAGACCAAAGCCAAACTTTGGATGGAGTGGTGTAAAGCACGCTGACACTGGACTGTGGAGCAGTGGAAATGTGTTCTGTGGAGTGATGAATCGCGCTACTCTGTTTCACAATCAGATGGGCGTGTCTGGGTTTGGCAGATGTCTGGAGCACGTTACCTGCCTGACTGCATTTTGCCAACTGTGAAGTTTGGTGAAGTTGGAATAATGGCATGGGGCTGTTTTTCAGGTATTGGGCTAGGCCCTTATCTCTAATAATGGGCAGTCTTCATGCTTCAGCATACCAAGGCATTTTGGACAATGCTATGCTTCCAACTTTGTGGCAACAGTTTGGGGAAGGTCCTTTTCTATTCCAACATGACTATGCTCCAGTGCACAAAAGCAAGGACTACAAAGACATGGATTGATGAGTTTGGTGTGGAAGAACTTGACTGGCCCGCACAGAGCCCTGACCTCAACCCCATCGAACACCTTTGGGATAAACTGGAACGGAGATTGCGAGCCAGGCCTTCTCGTCCAACATCAGTGCCTGATCTCATAAATGCTCTACAGAATGAATGCGCACAAAGTTCCACAGAAACACTCCAACATCTTGTGGAAAGCCTTCCAAGAAGAGTGGAAGCTGGTATTGCTGCAAAAGGTGGACCAACTCCATATTAAAGTATATGTATTTGAATACAATGTCATTACAGTTCCTGTTGGTGTAATGGTCAAGCGTCTGAATACTTTGTCCATATAATATATATATATATATATATATATATATATATATATATATATATATATATATATATATAAAGAGAGAGAGAGAGAGAGAGAGAGAGAGAGTGACATATGCGCTGGGCAAGTGCTTAATGGCGGAGTTCAGTAGAGCCCCAGGCAGACTGTGAGAAAAGCTGCCTAAAGTGTGTTTCTCACTTGTAGGAAAAACTGGTAAGGGTCTTTGGTGTTATGAATGGAGAGCTCCATTAATAATATCCATTCTGGGTCTTCTGGGCCTCCAGTCTAAGTGTAGGCTGATTTGATTCTGAGGAGGAGGTTGGATGCCTTCTGAGAGACTCACCAGTTAGTGGTGCAGTCTTTATATAAGGGAAGATGGTAGGGAGATGTAGGTGGTTGGAGGGAAGTACAAACTATATCTTCCATGGTGCTGGCCACACCCACACACAGCTAGCCACATCCGCATATCACTGGCAACAACTTCGGTGGGACAGCACTTACCACAATAGGCCCTTAATAATTTTCAGCCCTAGCTCCATGTGGCCTTTAATCTGGCCCTGCATTAGTTTCAGCTATCAGGTCAATCATATATTCAAATTCAAAATAAAATCACTTATTCTTGTAGTAGTATTTCCAACTACTTCCATCCGAACTATGTAATGAATTCCGTACAAATATATTGTATGGTATGAAAACATTTTTCTTACCACTTCTTACCTGATCACTCTAATTGCATGTCATTATCAGATTTAAACATGCTTGTAAAACTAACCTAGTGATTTAGAAGAGTAGACATAGAAAATGGTTCCAGATAGCAATTTTGTTTGTCTCGGAGAATCCTTAATTTGCACTTGATGATGCCACTACTTACGGAAGATCGGAATAGCAATGGGTGCCACTGTACTTGTATACAGGTTTGGGAGCTATTAAAACCCCTTAATAATATATCTGTGGGGAAAAGAATAAAATTATAAAACTCACTTATTAATAATATATATTTTAAAACAAACCCTTTACCATGTAATGAATCTTGTCCTGTAAATTACCGTTGCTTGTCAATTTTGATGAAAAATAATTCATTATGTATTACATTTTAAAAATATGCATATCTTTATTGAAGCCCTCAGTCTTATAAATGAATTAAAGTTTTGACTTCATTTTAGTTTTATTCAAAATCCTGATTAGATTTTGTTATAGAGTGAATATACTGCATATACAATTATTTATTAACTATTACTAAAACCCTTGTTGTATGAGTAGTAATTCAAAGACCCTATGCTCAGATGTAATCAAGATTAAGTCTTAATAAAGCCTTAGACCTTTTCTTGATCCACAGTAGCCCTGTCCATAGTACAAGGACATGGCCTGATACTACTCTTTCTCTACTCCTACTTGGCACCAAAAAAAGATGAATAAGCCACTCACCCATAGGCTAGGGACCATTACTACTCTACCCAACCTGATATCATGGAACTGGGTAGAAAATACCCTAGTCCTAAACTGCTCCAGCAAGCTCACTTAAAGCTGGGGGTATTCCATATTACCACACACTACTCCCAATGGGGCAAGGAAAACCACAGACAGAATTCATCTGTTTTGGGTCAGGTAAGCCACTGAGTGTTGACTCTAAGGCAATTTCATTACAATGCCTCCCCAATGTACTAGCCTAGACCATTTCTCTAAAATCCCAAATAAACAACACTTACAGCCACTTTGGTGAACTCACAGCTAATCACAGGGGTGTCACTTGTTTAATAAACTTACCCTGTGATAGGTGACACAATGATCAGAGAACAACAGGGTAATGCAATAGCAAGTGAAACAGGTAAGTTGTTATGATTATGACCTACTCAGGTATTAGGAAGAAAATATGTTGCTGATCCCTCCAAAATACATGACTTGTTTTTAACATGTGAAATCACTGTCTAAGTAAACAAGGGGTTAATGGTTATTGTAAATTGATTGACCAGATGACTAGTCAGATATGGCTTATTGCACAAAAAAATAGAATATGAAGGGGAATCACCGCTGACAGCCTCTTATGCTGGGGAGCCAGACTCGTGATTATACTACTTCACCAAACAGCAAGTATTCACATATCTATTTGATATAAATGGCATGAAAAGCTTGTGGATTTCTTTATCATCAGATTTGTCTCTTCACTACATTGGATAGCAGATATCTTTCATCACGGAAATTACAATTTCCTTCACCATGCTTAGCAGGTCTGATCAAAACTCTCATTGACTGAATATAGCGTATGCACATCATATATCAAAGACTCCTTTCATAACACTCTATTTGGTATTTTAAGATGACTTCCACCGATACCAGGAGAGACTTTGGATTGTGCTCCTTTGAATAGATAGTCATTATTTGCCAATTTGTAAATCTGGATATTACTCATTTATTGTTTCATATGTTTTTTGTTCATGCTACTACTATTAATGTTTTAGGCAAACGAGCATTTAGCACCGGCTTTTAATTTTCAGAAGGAACCTTCTGCATTGGTCTGTATAATTTGTAATATTTTTTATGGTTCTTTGTACTTTCCTTTACTGTTATTTATGTGTTTATGTGAGAATTAAAGCTATCATGCTAATTTTACAACTACATACCATCAATTTTACAATCCCTTTGTTCTCCTTGAGAGACACTTTTTAGGTTTCAATATAGATCAATACCAATTGGTACAATTTGTGAGCGCCAACCTACTTCAACCATGGTTTATTGCACAGCCCAAAGAAGCTTTGACTATGAAGGATAATAGCTGAGATCACTCCAAGTTATATTCATATATACATAATACATCAAAACACTACCTTCTATAATCTACTTTGGAAAAGGACCTCTGTATATGAATGCGCTATAAGGAAGCAATGTAGATAACATATCTTCCCAAATAATGTAAATAACATATTCATGTTTTCTATGCATATGTGTGAACAACTATAACTTTGTTAGTGTACATAATATTATATATCTGTTATGTTCCAGGAGAGAGATATGCTAGGTATAAAGTTCCTTGCTAGAAAAGTGGTTGAACAAAAGGGTAATAAAACAGTTGTAAAACAGATAGGCATACCAGAACACCTCTGTCTGTGAGATCACAAAGGAGGGGGTGATTGTGCTATGAAATTTTGGAAGTAAGGAAATAATTTCAGGATCATGTTAGTCAACCTCTAGCACTTTCCCTTCTGGTAAGCGCTGGGTCCAGTGTGGAAGATTATAAGAAACATTGCTCCATAAATATCAACAACAATGACTGCATCAGGATCAAAAATAGAGGCTGAACAGGTAAGGCAAACAATAATCATTCTTATTAATGCATTGTACAATTAAAAGGTGTTGAGGGACATATATAACATAAACCATTGCAAACATTTTTAAGCATTGTGTGGCTTTGCAAGAAATAACTTTTTCAGTACACCAGACTGACTCACTACTTTGTTCATCTAGAATGTAATTTAATTTAATAAAACATAAGCTCTTTCTGGAGTGCTGTAATCCCATTTCATAGCAATAGAATATATAACACTGCTTTTCTTTCTTGCTACTGCTGTATGACTTTCATGACTAAATAGTCTGGTCATAGAAGTGTAAGACTCGTTTTTATTTCCTCTTTCCCGTTGACACCTGTCTAGATTATACTGAAATGTACATCAAGTAAATAATATGTTACCTTGTCATTTAACTGCTATGAAGTAGGAGATAAAATAGATTGTTTTGTAAGATATGATCTAAAGCTCCTGCATCCTAGATTACAAACTAACCTTAAAAAGGACTTCCTATCGCTAATCTCTATATTTCTCTCATATTTGAATTTGAATGAAGACAGAGAATAAATTGACCACTATATCATGCTGGTGACCATATATTACCGGCACATTGAAATCGTGCTTATCGCGCAGAGATCCTCACACAGCAGTTTGGCTTGGCTTCAAATACCCCCGCAAAAAGAGAAACGGATACACTACATCACAGATTCAGAGCCATTCTGCACTCACTCTTGATGCAGCTCGTGTGGGAGAAGAGGTTGAAGAGGTATTGCAATATCTGCCCACAGTCTCCTAGCTCTGCTCACTGCAGTGACCTGTAAAATTTACCATATATACTAATGAACTGATACTAAGCTCTATAAATGCTGTATTGTAATTTTCAAAAATCTTTGACATGCTGTACTACATCCAGAGGCAAAGAACAGATTCCTAGAAAGTGTTCAAATCTAATTAAAACTAATAGTGATAGCAAATATATTATTATATATTATACTTATATTGATAATGCTGTGTTCTGGATGGAAATCTTCCTTTGGTCTTCCCAAAGTAAAATCCAAATTTCTGAAAAAAAAAAAAGAAAAAAAAAAAAAAAAGGGAAAATGTATAATAGTTTAATTCTGTGGACATCAAAATATCAAAGTGTTTCAACCAATCACGATATTGTTATAAACCAAGTGAATCCGTGATGGAAAAGGGCAATCTTTACATTTCTCCTTGATGTGTAACTCATGCAAGACTTCAATAGTGTCTTAACTAGTTGTAAAAAAACCTACCAGAGGTTATTACTTCAGTAGGTCTTATAGGAAAATTCTTTTTCACAGATCTTTTTTCTTCTAATATTTCATTTTCTCATATTGTAGGAATAAAGTAAAACAGAAAACATCTGGATCCAATCCAGATGAAAAAGAAGCATGGTAGGTTAGCTTTTTGGTATAGCTTAGTTCACATCCCCCAACAACTTTCAACCTGAAATAAGGTGTCAAGGTGGATCCATCATCATTATCTTCATCATCATCATCATCTATTTATATAGCGCCACTAATTCTGCAGCGCTGTACAGAGAGCTCATTCACATCAGTCCCTGCCCCATTGACGCTTACAGTCTAAATTCCCTACACACACAGACAGACAGGCGAGAGAGAGACTAGGGTCAATTTTGATAGCAGCCAATTAACCTACCAGTATGTTTTTGGAGTGTGGGAGGAAAACGGAGTACCCAGAGGCAGTGCCGTAACTAGACATTTTAGTGCCCTGGGCGAGACAAGGCACCGGCGCCCCCCATCTAAGTGGGAGTGGCATTTTACAAGTGGGTGTGGCCAACCTAATGTGGGGGTGTGGCTAGCACCTTACTGAAATAACTCTGTTACACATATTTGCAAATGCATGAGATATATATATATATATATATATATATAGATATATATATATATATATATATATATATATATATATATATATATATATATATATATATATAGATATATATATATATATATATATATATAGACCAATGGGACACCCCAGTCCCCATTGAGTATTATGGGGACTGCTGGATTGTGCGATAATTTGCTTAATGAGGAAGATATCTCCGATATCTCCTGTTAGACTTTTGTTAAATGGCCACATTACTTAAAAATGTCTAAGCCATTCAGAAAAATCCATTTCGCATAGTTTAGGGCTCTGTGATTGTACAATTCATTATCCTTTATTGGATATTAATTACATATTACTTCAAATGTTTGGTTAAATTCAACTTACATAATGTACAATTCTGTCCAGAAAAAAACCATACATAAAACACAATTGTATACATTTATAAATCTCTGTGATATTATGCACCACATGTAATGAAAGTTATTTCTTATCAGTGTTCAGCACTGAGGCAAACATGTGAAATGGTTAAAAGATGATAACCAGTTAAAATTCACAAAGCTTCTATTTATAAACAATGTCCTGAATGAACATTCCTCCTAATGTTTGTAAATCCTGAATATTGGCATAGGTGTCCAGGAATAGTGGAAACGTTCACTTACAGTTAGTGGCAGTATATCCCTTTCCGTGTCCGGTTTCTATCTGCAGAGCTTGTTACCTCTCCTATATAAATTGGAGGGTGATTAACTCCTGGATCTGGCGTGACTGCAGCATTCCATCCAGCTTCTGAAAGGGACTAATACACACGGACGTCATGAGAGAGAGAGATTAACTTTCCGCAGTGGAACGCATGTGCGTTCCACCGACAGGAAGTTCGGCATTTGGAACGCAAAGCGTTCCAAATGCCGAACTTCCTGTCGGTGGAACGCACATGCGTTCCACTGCGGAAAGTTAATCTCTCTCTCTCTCTCATGATGTCCGTGTGTGGACGGTAAAAAGGCAGAAGATAGGGCTAGGTAGCGGGCAGCTGCTGCGCCCACTTGGGCTTGCGCCCGGGGCGACGGCACCGTCCGCACCACCCTAGTTACGGCTCTGCCCAGAGGAAACCCACGCAAACATGGGGAGAACATACAAACTCCTCACAGATAAGGCCATGGTTGGGAATCGAACTCCTGACCCCAGTACTGTGAGGTAGAAGTGCTAACCACTAAGCCACCATGCTGCCCATTTAATTATTAGTTTCCTCAGCTATCCCGGGAAGATTAAGATCTATTTGAGATACTGTGATTGATACCCAGTTACTCTGGTAGGAGCACTTGCACCTTTCATTGCTTTTTCTTTGTATGATTTTTCTTTATTATTGCATAAATAAAAGTGCACATATATCTTAAACGTTATATTGCCAGATGTTTTTTTTTTCACTTTATTCCCACAATATGAGGAAATGAAAAGTTAGAAGAAAAGAGACCTGTGAATGAGAATTTTCCAATAAGGCAGGGGCGAACGCAGGATATGTAGAGAGGGGTTTCCAAACCACGCCCGCCAGTGGGCATGACCAGCATGCATGGGGGCATAGCTATAATTTTAGACAGTGTTTGGCTGCTCTCCAACTCTTCCTATCCCCATCATATACATGTAAATGCTGCGTGAACTGCTGATAGGGGCATGCAGCTCTCCCTTTTCTAGAAAAGTCATGTGAAGAGGGGCGGGGACACACAGCAGGAGAGAGAGGAGGACACACAGCATGGGAGAGAGGGTCAGGGACACACAGCACTGGAGAGAAACAGTGCAGATAGAACCAATCAGAAACAATCTGCAAACAAGCTGCAAAGTTGCTGGACCCAAGGGCAGGGTCCAGCCACCTCAAGCATACAGTGCTCCAGGCACTAGGAAAACCTGGGTGCACACCTGATAAGGCCAACTGAAATAATAACTTCAGGTTTTTTTTACAACTAGTTAAGACACTATTGAAGTCTTTCATAAGTTACACATCAAGGAGAAATGTAAAGACTGCCTTTTTTCATCACGGATCAGGGTGATTGATTGAAATACTTTGAAATACTTTGATATTTTGACGTTCACACTACTATACATTTATTTATCTTATTTTTTTTCTAAATTTGTATTTTACGACAGGAGGACCAGAGGAAGATTTTCATCCAGATCATATATATATATATATATATATATATATATATATATATACACACACATATATTTGTGGTAATCATTAAAACGATGACCGGACGACCGACACCATATACCCTGACAGGAATACAGGAAAGTGTATTCCCCGGCACACTGGTAATACTGACAGCTGGAAACAGTGACCAGAAACCCTGCCGACGAATGAAGAAGCCGTCAGGTAACGATGACATCACTTTCAAGCTGCACATTATTTTTGCTGTTTTTAACCTGCTACTTTAAGGAGCTGGCACCTGTTCAATGCTCTTTAGACAGCCTAATACATTATACAGGTGGCGCCTCCTTAAAATAGCAGGTATTACAAGTCAGTATTACCAGTG
This sequence comes from Mixophyes fleayi, assembly GCF_038048845.1. NCBI lineage: Eukaryota > Metazoa > Chordata > Amphibia > Anura > Limnodynastidae > Mixophyes > Mixophyes fleayi. The sequence goes on from NC_134402.1 coordinate 372,655,505, forward strand.
TGTCAGTGTTTTCCTGTCGGGGTATCTGGTATTGGTGATCCGGTCATCGTAAAAAAGTACCCCACCTATATATATATATATATATATATATATATATATATATATATATATGTATATATTTGCAATCACTATTAGTTTTGATTAGATTTGAGCACTTATTCTTGGACTTATATGGTAGATTCCTTCAGTGCTTGAATACTTCTTCTTTTTCATTGTTTTTTATGACTGTGATTAATTGGTGTATGTTTTATTAGACTTTTATTCAGCTTCTATAGCAGGGGGAGCCTGTAGAAATTCTTAACATAATAATTTTTTATAAAGACTATATCCATGTCTCCCCAACTACTCTTTTTTATCTATTACTATATATCCACCTATTTGGGGAAGTCCTACACCCAACATGTGCTCTTCTGGAATTTGCACTCTGTCCTTAATTTTCAGAGCCTGTAGAATCTGATCCATTTTCCATCCCTAAGCTTGGTACCTGATATTTACACTAAAACTCAACCCTGCATGGTCTAACCAACAATAAAACAATGGCAGGGGGAGAGGATTAAAATAAACCAATGTCCTGAGAAGCTTACTTTGATACCTTCTTTAAAATTGAGTACAGTTTACACATTCTACTTACTCAACAAATTGAAGTTTAATATATTTATTCATAGCCACATTCCTCCTTCCTCCAACATACCTAAACACAGAAAATTGCATAACAAAGGCCTTCTCCAGTACTTTTTAAAGACTACAGACTACTCCTGCTACAAGGCCTGAGAGAGCAGACTTTCCACAAACTTCCACCAATTCTAAATTAGAGGATAATGACACAGCTGCCATCACCAGATGGTACTATCTGACTCTCATAAAGGAAATGATCCTCTTGATCCATGCCAAAGTCCAAATTTCTCTTCATTCATTGAGCACTGAAATAAACTCCATTGGTGACTGTACCAGCCAAGTAGAGAAGAGTCTGGAAGCCGAAGTAACCTACTAGAGAGGAATAGAGGATGATATTCGACATATCAAAAATGAACTTGCCTCTATACAAGATCACCAGAAGAGTATGGACAATTGGACCAGAAGAAACAACCTGAGGATAAAAGAGATTATTCTTTTTCTCCCAACATCTTCCTATACGCACCCCACCCAACCTCCTTATTGATGCCCCGGATAATCCCAATTTCATCCCTTTGCCCTCTTACCACAGTGGGTAAATGTATTAAGCTGTCAGTTTCTGGTGGGTTTGTAAATTGAAAATGTTGCCTATAGCAACCAATCTGATTCTAGTTATCATTTATATAGTACATTCTACAAAATGAAAGCTAGAAATTTGCAGCTTGATACATTCATGCCCAGGTCTTCACATCACTCTTTCCTATGCCTTTTTTAGGTCTTTGTAATCTACCAATTAAATCCTTGTTTTACTTCCTTGACCCCCTCCATTAACTCACTCATGAGTTTGCAAATTGGCATTCTCCAGAAAATAAGTTCAGTTAGAGGTGAGCTTAACGTCTGTCTATCACATCAAGTGAGCAATAGGTTGAAATGACTGTATCAGAATTTTTATTAAAAAATTCATAAAGCCAACAAGTTATTGGCCACAAAACTCTGTGCTAAAATCTCAGCCTGAAATCTACTGGCTGTTAGGGACTCCTCTGGAGTATTAGTTTGCGAAACTAAAACACTTCACTCTGAATTTCAAATGCATTACATGAAACTTTATAACCTCCATTAAACCTCAGGCGATCTAGCTTGGCAGAAGCAGGTGAGAGCAATAGAGGAGTTTCTGACAGCTGCTCATCTATCCAAATTAACCCCCCAAAAGGCTAACCAGCTCAGTGCTGATATTACTATTCATGAGGATGAGCAAGTTGTCAAGAAGAAAGCTTATAAAGCTCCAGGCCTGGATGGCTACTCGGCTGCCTATGATAAAATGTTTGCTGGTATTCTGTTCCCTCGTCAATGCACCCTCTTGAATTCCATAGTTAAAGGATGTCTGTGGCCCAGAAATTCTCTGGAGGCTAAGATTACCCTTATCTACAAAGAAGGGAAAGATGTTTATCGCTGTGCAAGCTACTGTAACTATGATCATGTGGGCTTTATCTCTGGTAGACAAGCAAGAGACAACATGAGGAGACCCATTGACCTTATGCACATCCTAAATACCAGGAAAAGTCCCTCGCCCATCTATATCACAAATGGCATGCGCCATGATTGTGCACTCTTACTTTTCATTTTTGCCCTTGTTATACAACCTCTCGCAGCTACTACTTCTTAACCGGGGACTTAGGTTGCAAACTATCCTTTTTCAAAGGCAATCTTTTGCTAGCTGTCCAGCAGCCAAAGATTTTTCTTCCCCACCTGTTTAGTATTATAGAACCTCTCGGGTTACAAAATGAATATTGCAAAACCAAAGGCTTTTCTTCTCAATCACCTTTCCCCATAAAAGCAAAAATATTATTTCCCAATTCAATTTTAGATGGCAAAAAAAGAGAATAAAATATCTGGGTGTTTATATCACCAGCTCCTGTGATTCCATACACCAGGAGATCTACCCTGGCTTTTTTGCCAAAATCAAGTTATCTTCCTGTAATTATATTGTGGCTGTGACAGATCATTGCCGTGAAAATGAAGGTCCTCCCTAAGATTCTCTATCTCTTTCAGACACAGCAATCAGAGTCCCACTTTCCAAATTAACTGCAACTCACAAAATGTAGCAAATTTATCTGGAAACATCTAGCCTCCACAATTCTGGGAGGAAGATGGTTCCCAACCTGAAAGCCTACTAGACCTTAGTCAAATTGTGGCTTCTTTTGCTCCTTCAGCCTCTCTCTCTTTCACACACTGAAAAAGTCCAACTATCCCAATTTGCTGACACTCTACTGTATCCGGGGTTTACCAACGATGTACAGAAGCTCACTTATTCTCTCCCACTTTATCATTTGCAGCTAGTACCTGGAAAAATTGCAAACAAAAACCTATCAATAACCCCCCTATGGCATAACTCCAATTTCCTTTGCAGGTCTGTCTAGGTGCTCTTCTTGGACCTGCATTGACTCAGGAGTACAGTTCAAACAAAAACAGAGTCCAGTCTCTGTGTGCCTTTCCTCAGCCTTTACAGCAATGGCGGCTATTGGAAGCTGTTTAGCAACATGAATCCAGATAAAATTTTACTCACCGTCAAAAATGACCACTGCATCATGCAGATGGAGCAGCATCTCTTCAACCGGGGCAGGTAAACATGAGTACATCCATCAGAAGCTTCATGAAATGAGAAGGCTAATGTTAAATACCAGGATAACTACCACTTTGGAGAAGATGGAAGACTTTACCATCCCATCAAACTTTCTGCATGTAGCAGAAGTGGTGAAGCTGGTAACTCGCTATGACGATTAAACAGGTACAATTAACACACCCTCGCTGGTACTGAATGTCAGGCATGGAATGTGAAAGATATATAGCATTGTGGGGTGCCGAGCACTGATGGAGAGCTGCAATTCTGTAGTTGAAAATGGATGCAACTTCAGGAAGATCTATGACAAGATGAAACAAGCAGATCTCATCAGCTGAGGAGACGAAGTGCAATATGCCTCAGCTCTTACCTGTCACTGAAGATGTGAAAAAGATGCACTTGTATCTCGATTAGAAACAGCAAGCGTACCAAAGAAATTCATCCACTGAGCATTTGCTTAACAACTGGCCACCTTGGCACAGGTGATCTTGTTCAATCAAAGAAAGGAAGGGAAAGTCTCCAAAATGTTGACTACCTTCTCTTCATGGGATACTTCAGATCTCCACAAAGATTTTGCCCTAGCACTTTCAGAGCTTGAGAGCATTAAGATTTAAATCCAATGAAAGTGAGAGAGAAACATTTCAATCCTGTTTTGCAAAGTGCAAAGGAACATCTTGCAGAGAAGCATGAAGGATGTGCAATTGCTATTCAAAATGTCTACATGTTTGGCAGACCAGCTTTGTTGTCCCATTTCAGAGACTCTGATTGCATACGCCTCTTTGTATGAGAGTGTAGAGCTAAAAAGCCCCAAACACTATCTTCCACAATGCTTTCTAAAGCATGTTGCCACTCTTTCAAAGGTCATCAACCTAAACAACACAGAATTGGATCAACTGGCAGACTTCTTGGGTATGACATCAGCGTGCACCAGCAGTATTACCGCCTCCCAAAAGATGCCCTTCAACTTGCCAAGATCAGCAAACCTTTAATGGCTCTTGAGAGGGAAAGCCTGGCTGAATCCAGACACTGACCCAGACATTAAGCTGGAAATCTTGTATCTCATGTATGGTTTTGACTTTTACATATCTGTTTCTTTTTAGAACCGGTCCATTTACAGAGTGACAGGTCAGATGATGAGCAATCCCGTGTAACAGTGAGACAAGTGGGCATGCATTCGAGGGACACTTCCCCATCAGAAGGGAGACAGTGTATGAACCTGGCAACAAAGGGCCAATGGCCAGCCAAGGCTTCCAAAGGTCAGTGTAGCTCTTGTTATGCAAAAGCATGTTGCCTTCTCTGTTTTTACAGATTCGTATTGGACCACTCTGCTTCCTGTCAAGTCATAAGGAAGTGGTGAAAAAAAACTGGGATAGAGATGAGATTCAAGCTGTGGAGAAGCACATGATTAAATTTATTCAGACATACCAGGTGCCCGGAAAGCATGATTACATTGCATGAATCATGGTTGAACCATAAGTAGAGATGGGAGGGCTCGGTTTTCTTGAAACTGAACCCACCCGAACTTTGGGGTTCCGAGTACCGAGCTGAGTTGCCTCAGTACTCTCGCGCCTATTCGGATTCCAAAACGAGGCAAAACATCATTGTGACGTCGTCGGATCTCTGGAGTTTTAAAATCAATAAATACCCGCCTCCACGGCGATCTAGCGCCATTTGAGAGAGGGACAGAGAAATGTTAGGTGACAGTCACAGTATAGAGCAGGCAATGTGATAGAGTAGGAATAGGAGGGTGGGTATTTTTCTGAATTTGCACTACAAAGTGTTTGGGGTCTCATATACCCACTTCTAAAAAGCTGTATTTTCTGAGTGCTGAAATACTAATATAGCACTGTATTTTTCTGAATTTGCACTACAAGTGTTTAGGGTCTCATATACCCTCTTCTAAAAAGCTGTAATTTCTGAGTGCTGAAATCCTAATATAGCACTGTATTTTTCTGAATTTGCACTACAAAGTGTTTGGGGTCTCATATACCCCCTTCTAAAAAAGCTGTATTTTCTGAGTGCTAAAATATTAATAGCGCTGTATTTTTCTGAATTTGCACTACAAAGTGTTTGGGGTCTCATATACCCCCTTCTAAAAAAGCTGTATTTTCTGAGTGCTGAAATCCTAATATAGCACTGTATTTTTCTAAATTTGCACTACAAAGTGTTTGGGGTCTCATATACCCCCGTCTAAAAAAGCTGTATTTTCTGAGTGCTGAAATCCTAATATAGCACTGTATTTTTCTAAATTTGCACTACAAAGTGTTTGGGGTCTCAAATACCCCCTTCTAAAAAAGCTGTATTTTCTGAATGCTGAAATGCTAATATAGCACTGTATTTTTCTGAATTTGCACTACAAAGTGTTTTGGGTCTCAAATACCCCCTTCTAAAAAAGCTGTATTTTCTGAGTGCTGAAATACTAATATAGCACTGTATTTTTCTGAATTTGCACTACAAAGTGTTTGGGGTCTCGTATACCCCCTTCTAAAAAAGCTGTATTTTCTGAGTGCTAAAATATTATATAGCACTGTATTTGGAAACCCATGTACAAACTTTCTTTGCAATACCAAAGCTGCTCACCCTCCAGTGTGTACTCAGAAAGAGTTTTCGGCACAGCCGGGAACCTTGTCAGTGATCGACGTAGGAGGTTACTTCCTAAAAATGTGGAAACGAAGATCTTCATCAAAATGAACTACATCTTCCACGAGGAAGGCCTTTATCGGCAAATACATCCAAGTACTGACACTTCTCTAATGGCGGATTCCAGCAGAGATGAATTAATAGTCTGTGATGATGATGTACACACTGATGATGGTGAGGATGATGCTGAAGATGATGACGACAACATCTTGACAGTGTAGAATTCATTTCACAACACTGTTGGTCTAACATGCTTTTATGGTATTTATAGCTGGTTTAGTGGGGGCCCAAACAAGCAAAGCACTTTAGCCACAAAAGTGGCAGCCCTTGTTGCTGAAGTGCTTGGTTTCTTAAAGTGTGCATGTCCTTTGAAAAAATCCAACATATGGGTGGGTGGGAGGGCCCAAGAACAATTCAATCTTGCACCATTAATCTTTCCTGGCACTGATGTGTGTTTCTACCATTACTCTAACAAGACCATTGTTAGCTTGTTTGGGGAGGGCCTAGTAGTGATTAAACTGTATTTTTCTGAATTTGCACTAATAAGTGTAGGGTCTAATATATATACACCCCTATAGAAGAGCTGCTTTGGGGGGCGTGGCCTGGACGCCAACGAAGAGAGACATCTTGCTGTGGAGCTCCGCAAAAGATTCTCCCTTCCGTCACATTAAAAGTACCCAATTTGGGTGTCATCGTTCCACAGTGGTGGCTGAATCTAACAAGCAGGCACAGAACCCCTTGGAAGCCCAACACTAGCGCTACAGACGGCCTTTATCGCCCGGCGGAGAGTGCGGACTACCTTGGCCACGAGGACCCCTGGGGATCTGATGCCCCATCTGCGGTGACGGCGGCCTTGGGCCTGTGGAAGCCGCAGCCTTGAGTTAGGCGGCAGACCTGAGCCTCAGACTTCCGGTTGCGAGTGCAGCACTTCCGGTCGGCGGCACTGACTTCCGGTCGGCGGCTCTGCAGCGGACTTCACCCGCACACGTGAGAAGAGGGGCTGCAGTCCTGTGAGTCTACCTGGGGCTGAGGGAGACTGATCTCTTGCCGGCTGGCACTGCCCTTTGCTGCTGACATTGGGGCTGGCCCCCTCCTGCTTGTCACCCCACCGGAGTTTCCACTGGCAGGCTGTTTAGACCTCAGCACGTTTCCATCCACAGAGGACACTTAACAACTACAGCAGGCCTGCAAATTCCTGCCGGAGGGGTGAGTGATATATGCCCCATTCTGTGCTGGCCCTACTGAGCACCCATATATCAAAATCACACTGTTAGACCACCAAGAGACGGACCCTGATGTTTATTATAGGCGGATAAAGGGTGTGCGGTTCTTGCCCCCTCATATAAGTCGTCGTCTGGGTCCCTGCCTGTCTTGTGATATAATTATATTGGTGACCAATTCTGAAGATTGTCAGCAATCCTATACCTGTTATAGACATTTGTGAATTATACTAAATCTAGAGAAGGCAGACAGCCAGACCTCTATTGTTCTGACAACATTTCTTCTAGCACCTGTTAACACCTTCTATATTCGCCACAGTCAGGCTCTGGCAGATAACTGAGGCTTGACTCAACTTCATTTTTCGAGTTAAACATATGTCATCTGTCCACTATTTTGTTGGTGTTCCTTCTCAAATAAATTGGTCTATTCATTGCTCACAACTCTCGAAAGGGGCCCCTTACTGCTTATCTACACTGGTCACCACTGATACAGTTTTTCGGATGTAATGCTAGGATATTAGCCCAGGACCGCACAGCCACCTCTCATGGTTCCATAGGATAAGAAGCAACAGTTTTCTTCCCCCATTTCTTCTGCCTCACTACCCTATGCAACAGCTTTACTCTCTGCGATCCAAAGAACTATGTCACAAAAAAACAAGAAATCGCTCCAAACTGCTCCCTCCATTTTCTTTAGCTCCAAAAGCAAGCCTGCTTCTCAGACCCTGGACCTTCCTGAGACTTCAGGCACTTCATCTTCCGCCGATATGGAATTAGATCCGCAGCTACAAGCAATCATGGCTAACCTAATTGAAAGTGTCAAAACTACATTTCAACAGGAACTCACCAAAGCGGTCAATGATTTCAAATCCGAAATTATGTCTTAAGGCAATAGAACAGACACCCTTGAATCCAAAACAGACAAATTATGTGGCACTCTTGATAAAGAAGTATCTCGCCTTCGCGACGACCTCGAGTCTATAAAAGAAAAGCAGGAAGACTCGGAAAACCGTTCTAGGCAAAACAACATTCGGATACGAAATGTCTCAGAAACCATTTCCACCGCAGAATTGCCCATATTTCTAAAAGACTTATTTGTCCATATACTCCTCAGATACAGATTGCCTCATGGACCAAGCACACAGAGCTCTTAGAGCTCGGCCACCTGCTGATCAACCCCCAAGTGACATCATCGTACGACTTCACTACTTCCGTACCAGGGAGCGCATTCTTATGGCTACTAGAGATAGCTCTACCACTGTCTTTCATGAAATGGATATTCAAATGTTCCAAGACTTGGCGCCCTCCACCATCCAGAAATGTAGAGACTTACAACCAATCACCAGACTCCTTCACCAACACAACGTCAGATACCAATGGGGTTTCCCGTTCCAGCTACAAGTCTTTGCTGCTAATAGCTCACATTTTGTCAAAACCTTGACCCAAGTCCAAGACCTATTGGAAAAGCTGGATATCATACCTACAGCAACCTCATCCCAATCTGGCTCTTCAAAGTCTCAGAGATCAGCTCCTCCAAACCCTGAATGGTCCAGGGTCCATCGTCGACGAGCTAAGGATAGTGTTCCTCCATGACTTAAATGTGACTCTAAATGTGAATATGCTCTCTATGCCTCCTGGGAGGGTTGGTTTTCTCTCTGTTCTTTGTTTTTACAGATTGACACCCATCATGGTCGGCACACCTCTGCAAGAAAGTCATCCGTCTTGGTTGATTTCAAATAGAGGTCGAGGTTTTGTTTGTTTGCTTTTTGTTTCATGTTTATATTATTTTTTCTAACTCTCATGCATCTAACCTTTTGACCAAGTTTAAGAATTCTAATTCTATAAAATCTAGATGTTTGTGTACCACTGTACACTGTTGTCTTAATAATTTGATCTGTGTAAAAAAAAAAATTTTTTTTCCTCTCTCCGTCCTTGGTTCTCTGCTTTTTTTCTTCCTCTCAAAATGCCTTTTTATACTTACTCCCACTCTTCCTTCTCACATAACCTTCCTGCCCTATCTGCCCTTGCTCTCTCACATCTATTCTGCCTATCCCCTCTTATCTCCCCTCTTTCTCCTTTCTCTACATCCACACTTAGTTATGTTATTTGTACTTACCATTTGCTATTCATCGTGTGTTAAACTGTTGCGTTTTACCTGTGTTCTCTCATATTACTCATATTATATTTTTATGATTGGCCGTCGGTCTTGACTCCTCACTAAGTCAGACACTAGGCCTACCCCAAGCACCGTTCTAGTTTGTTACTTGTTATTAAGTGTACTCTATATTGAACTTTTGAACCCCTTCTGGGTTCCCATGCATAAGGGTTTTTGCCCAATTGGGCTTCCCTTTCCCTCTTTCCCTCTCTACTTCCAACGTGGCTTCTTTCACTTCTTTCTCTCTCCCTCCTCCTATTCTAATGGAAAGACCATTTATTTTTTCAATATTTTTCTATCTACATTTTGTATTTTGAGATTGCACTCTGATCAAATGGGGCTAAAGCTCCTCTCTATTAATGTGAACGGGCTTAACTCCCCCCGCAAATGCACGATTGTCCTGGGAGCCTGTAGGAGAGAGAAGGCGGACATAGTCTTCTTGCAAGAGACCCACCTCACAGGCACGCATACTACACTTCAAGGTAAACAATTTTCACAGTCCTTTTTCGCATCTGCCAATTGTAAAAACAGAGGCGTTGCGATTCTCTTTCATAGTAAAGTTCCTTTCTCCCATACTTCCACATATGCAGATCCAGAGGGGCACTTTCTGATAGTGTCTGGCACTCTTCGTTCTAAACCAATCTCCCTAATATCTGTTTACACCCCTAACCAAGGACAGAGTGCCTTTTTCACCACCCTATATAAACATATAGAGAGACTACCAACTGATAATAGGCGGAGATTTCAATGCAGTCCTTGATCCGTCCTTGGATAAATCTTCTCCGTCCCCCAAAAAATTGAGCCCTTCCTCCCTTAAAGATTCGCTGACTCTAGCCTCTCTACTTAAACAATATAACCTGCATGACTCCTGGCGCCTCAAAAACTCAACGGCCAGGGATTACACTCATTTCTCGGCACCCCATCAGTTATACTCCCGTATTGACATGATCCATGTTTCTTTCTCTCTCACACCCCACACATCCAAAGCGGGCATTACTCCATTTTCATGGACTGATCATGCGGGAGTATATATAACACTGGATCTTATCTCTCAGCCTCCTAGCATTAGGCAGTGGCGGTTGGACCATTCGATCCTCCTGAATGACTCTACTGCACTATCCATACACACATCTATCACTAACTATTTTTCGGAGAATTCATCCCCTTCTATGGTGCCCCGAGTCGTCTGGGAAGCTCACAAGGCCACGATTCATGGTCAGCTGATTAGTACATCTGCTGCAGCTAGAAAAAAAATCAGCAGCAGAAATCTCCTCGTTAGAACAGTTAATTTCCGCCTTGCTCACTTAGCACAAACTCCGCCCGGACTCTAGTCTGATTGCACAAATAGACTCTCTGAAGGGCCAATTGAATAACCTTCTTTCTCAGAAGGCGGCTCGCATAATGCAAAAACTTCAACAGCGCTTTTACGATAAGGCAGATAAAGCGGACTCTGTGCTTGCTGGCAAGTTATGGAAAAAACTGGCAGCGGGCTTTATTGATAAGCTTCACACATCAGCTCACGATCCTATTACATATGACCCTTCTTCTATTCTACGTATTTTCCAAGAATATTATTCATCCCTCTATAATCTTCCTGCACCCCCGCCACGCGAGGACCTTCTAGAGCAGAATGTGGGCACATACCTAGCCAATACTCCACTCCCCAAGCTCACCTCAGCCCAATTTTCCCACCTGAACTCTGTTGTTACACAAGACAAAGTCGTGGCAGCTATCAAATCTTTCAAAGCTTCTCAGCCCCAGGACCAGACGGTTTCACCGCACAATACTATAAAAAAATTGTGAAAGTCCTTGAACCCCACCTGACTTCTCTGTTTAATAACATTCTAGAAGGAGCCTCATTTGATCCCTATACCACCCAAGCTAATATAATAGTGATTCCAAAACCTGGGAAGGACCACACCGTATGCACCAGTTATAGACCTATATTGCTTCTTAACGTCGATCTGAAGCTTTATGGCAAAATATTGGCCAATAGACTAAATCTGCTCCTGCCTGCCCTTATTCACCCTGACCAGGTCGGTTTCATACCTGGAAGACAAGCCCCGGACGATACCAGAAGGACCATCAACTTGATCCACTTTATCCACGTAGGTAAAATTTCCTCCTTGATTTTGGCTTTAGACGCTGAAAAAGCGTTTGACCTTATCTCCTGGTCTTTTATGGATGGAGTCCTTGAGTCGATGGGCTTCTCTGGTAGATTTATAAATGGCATATTGGCCTTATATAGATCCCCCTCGGCCACAGTCTCAGCTAATGGCATTACATCAGCTCCATTCAGGATCTCAAATGGTACTCGCCAAGGGTGTCCTCTCTCGCCACTTATTTTTGCCCTTATGATTGAACCATTGGCTGCCAGGATTCGTACTAATCAACAGATCTTGGGTATCAAAGTGGGCCATACAGAGCACAAATTGGCTCTCTATGCTGACGATGTTTTACTCACTGTGGCCAACCCGACTGCTTCTTTGCCCCCTCTTATGTCTGAAATAGATCTATACAGATTTTTCTCTGGTTATAAGATTAATACAGACAAAACTGAGGTACTAGATTTCTATCTACCCGGCCCTGTGAAGTTGTCCCTAGAACAAATTTTTTCATTTAAATGGCATCTCCAAAAGATAAAATATCTCGGAGTCTATATAACCAAACGGTACCATCAACTCTTTCAAGCTAACTTTCCCCCGCCTACTTACCCAAGTGAAGTCCAAACCTAAACACATGGTCCCATTGTCTGATCTCATGGATAGGTCGAATCAACACTATTAAAATGAACATTCTCCCTAGGTTTCTCTATTTATTCCAGACCCTCCCTATCTTTGTCCCTTCCTACGTGTTTAAATTTCTTAAATTCATAGCCTGAAAATTCTGCAGAGGTCCTCGCGGGGCGGCGGCTTAGGGATCCCTAATTTCAAACGCTACTATCTTTCCGCTCACCTTGCCCAGTGTGTTCTCTGGTGTTGCTCCAACTCCCCTAGAACATGGATCCGTATTGAGGCTGAAGCGTTGGATCTACTGTCCCTGGCATCTCTCCTATGGCTCCCACGACACCGCCGCCAAAACGAGTTACGCTCCACCCTACTGTGTCTCACTCCCTGTCAATCTGGGACTCGGTCTCTCAGAAAAGGGCTCTTTCTCCTCAACCGTCTCTGTTGGTTCCACTTTTCAATTCTCCAGATTTTCCCCCTGGTCTCAAACCTGCTGCATTTTACCCATGGTACTCTCAAGGAGTTAGATTTCTGAATGATCTCACCTGTACTGACACGTTCCCTCAATTCTCTGACCTTAAGCAAACTCTGATGATATCTCCAAAACTTTTTTACCAATATTTACAAATCCATAACGTCCATAGCACATCCAAACAGTGACTTACCGCCCGCCCTCTCACGTCCTTTGAGTATTTGTGCCTTTGTCAATCATCCACGACTGGCCTAATATCCACTCTTTATGCTGAACTTTCTCTGGACATATCAGACCAGAGGGATCCGCATGAATTGGCTTGGGAAAAGGACATTGGAGAACCCCTTGACCCTGAGGATTGGAGGAAAATTCATGAGAATGGTGCCTCTAGCTCCATATGTGTAAAAATCAAAGAAAATGTCTATAAAGTTTTGTACCGTTGGTACTATGTGCCAACTCGTCTTAATAAAATGTTACCTGATACATCTGATCGCTGCTGGAGAAATTGGTCCATCAAAGGGACATTCATTCACATTTGGTGGAATTGTCCAAAGCTGGCTAACTTCTGGTTGGATATGAAAAATGTGATAAATGCAATACTTCAAGTGTCGATCCCTAAAGAGACTAAATTTTTCCTCCTTCCGCTAGGGATTTCTGGGGCTACACGCCATCAAAATAAACTAATTCGACACATCTTAACAGCGGCCACATGCCAACTGGCTGCCGATTGGAAGCAACAAAATCCTCCCTCTACCCAGTCTATCATTAATCGAGTATGGCACATACAACGTATGGAATTTATAACCAGCATTCTCAATAATTCCTCCAAAATCCTTTAATAAAACCTGGTCTCCATGGTTATCCTTTTTCAACCTTTGCTCTCCCTTCTAGAAGGTACCAATCTACTCGTCTCCTCTGTCTAATCTTTCAATAATTGTGGTCTTTCCAGTCACTTTCCTTCCTCCCCTTTTTTCTTTTTCCGCCTTCTTCCGTCTTACGGCTCTAGCCACGCCGTCTCTCTCCTCCCTACCACTCCATACCCTTTTCCTTACTTCTTATTCAAAATTCTGAGTCACATGATACTAACATATCGTTGTTATTACCTTTTTTAGCTTTTGTTGGAAGCTCGACTTATCTGACGTTGCTAATAAGTTTTATAACGCTGTTATTTTTGACCCTTGTGGTCTATCTGTTTGTATTACTTTGAATCTCCAAAATAAACTTTTAAAAAAAAAAAAAAAGAAGAGCTTCTTTGGTCCTTGCAGGCTATGTTTCTTCATTTACACTAAAAAGTGTAGGGTCTAATATATACACCCTTATAGAAGAGCTGCTTTGGTCATTTTTATTAATCTACAAGTCTTTGCAGGCTTTTTTTCTTCATTTGCACTAATGATGAAGAGGAAGACAAGCAGGCTTGTCTGTAGAATTTGCAGGCAAATTCAACATTGTTACATTGAATAAACAGACACATAGGGGGAGAAGGAGAAGAGGGAGACAGAAAATTAATCATCTTCCTCTTACTCAGGACTGTCAATGCTGTTACAGTCTCTTAGTAGGCTGTGGATCAGCCTGCGACAGTCCTGGATAGTCATCTTCTCCCTTTTCAAGATGAGGCAATTCCTGGCAAGCCAAATAGCGTCCTTAAAGCAGATCATTGGGCTTCAGACCTCCTGCATTGCCCCAATGATGTGGGTCCCAGGAAATAATCCATAAAATACTGAATGGTATGAAAGGAAAGTTCTGGACACATTGTCCTTATGTTCATATTCCAAGGCATCCAACAGTGCCTGTCCAGTGGGGCAGTCCCAAAAAAAAACACTGTGCTGTTTCCCTTCTGGTGATGCAGAAGGGGCAGTGGACATATCGGCACAGGTTCTGGGAGTGCATGAGAGGCAGACATCCCTGGATAGCCATCCATGCAATGTCTTTGTGCCTAGCAGTCAGCCTCTTAGATGCCACATTCTCCCACACGTGTTTTATTGTGTTTGTAATCAGCACTTTACATGAAAGGTACCTAACTAGATTATAATTTTGTGGGAATTGGGGCTGATTCGAAGCTCACTGATGAACTGGCTTTTTGGTATGAATTTCAGTGGCTCTTTTTAGTGCATTGTCTGGCACCCTGTATTGGTGTGTGTCTGATAAAAGCACGCATCCCGGGGGGCTCAGTGCTCATTGCCATGTATTCACTGTAGAATTACCTCAGTTACCCAAGAAACAGGTGGAGCGATCATATGAACCATAACTGGTTTCATGATCCAAGGATAATTCCATCTTGCCCCACTTTTCTTTTCTGCCACTGCTGTGTGCCAATGTGTCCTAGATGTGGTAGGAACTACTGTGTGCTTGAGTCATTGCTCTGTCGCTTACCATCAAGCCATATCGCTGCAGTATTTGGCTGAAAGTGTATAAAAAGCATATTGTGACCTGTGAGATGGTAAAAATTTAATGGAAATCAGTGGAATTTAGTGTTGGTGAGGTTAATAATGACGTAGGTACAAAATAATACCTAAATTATGTGATTTTAGCCCAAAAAATTAAATTTTGTAAAAGATGGCTAAACAAAGCCAAAACCAAAACACGCAAGGGCGGTTTTGGCAAAACCAAAACCAAAACCCGAGGGTCAGTGAGCATCTCTAACCATAAGCACTGAAAGATCGTAACTGGTTAGCTGTGAAATTCTACATAAGGAACTATATAACAGTTGTAAAGATAAATACAATTAGTTAAAACAATATACAATGGTTGACAATGACCATGTATGGCTAGGTGTCAGTGTCTGCAGGTGTATGGATATCCTAAGATAGCTGAATGCAAGAAACTTTCCATACCATACAGTTTATGTCAATACTTTGATCAAAATTAAACTGAAAATCTCAAGTGGCAACTCTGGTGACATACTGGTCCTAAACATACTCATATGATTGTTCTATTGACAGGCATTATGAAAGGGATGTTCCTATCTGTCTTGTTCCAGACATGAGTCCTCACAATGCAATAAAAACAAGTGTGTGCGTGTGCTTGCATTCCTATGCTTGCGCGGACATTGACCTGTTTACACACAAATGCTGTGGTGACCTTAGTCGTAGTGGCAACTAAAAATTAGGTCCCCACAAAGCTTCCCAAATTTAATCAATGCAGGGGACCTGGCTGATATCCTTGGCATAAAAATCTGGCATGTCCACGCAAATCACTTTTGTCGGATCAAAAGTATAAGTGTGTCCGATGTGGAGGGGAGAGTGTGTCCGCTACTAGAGGTCATACATAAGCAGGTAGCATTCCTACATTTTGTACACTGGACAGGGACACATCCATCTGCTGCTAAAAGTAAAGTGAGGACAGTGGAGCATGACAGAACCCACTGGAGGCTCAGATTATAGCCAGGAGAGCAGTGGAGATCAGTATGTCTCAGACACCGTTCAGACACCAGCAGTGATGCCCCATTTCCCATTAGTAGAGCAAAGTGCAGTTATCCAGAGATGTGTTCTATGCACGACCATTCTCGACCTGCTGGCAGCTGTGTTTTAAATACAGAGGGTCGGATAGATGACACAGTGTCTGTCCAAGTGCTATAAGACACAGTGATGGCTCCAGGGTATATAACAAAAAGCACTACTGCCTGTACTGTAAGAAACCCCTCTCAAAAATAGCCCTGCATATAAAGCATGTTCACAGCAATGAGACTGAAGTAGCCTGGGCCATGAAATTCCCCAAGCACTCAAAAGAAAGGTGTATACAATTGGTACATCTTCGCAATAGGGGAAACTTTGCACACAACACTGAGACAATGAGAACAGGACATGGCGTTCTGGTCCCGTACAAAAATATTCCTGACAAAGAGATGGATGCCGAAGGATTCATGCACTGGGCAGCCTGCCAAGGCTTCTTTGCAAAAAAATACCCGTGGCAGCACATGAAGAGATGTAAGTTAAACCGAAGGGGCAACATGCCAAACCTGGCAAAAACTGAGTCCAGTCACGCCTTTGCTCGGGTTAGGTACCCTAAATCGATGCTGAAAACACTGGCATCCGTATCCCTGACATGATGAGAAAGAAGCTGTAATTCCCGACACAGCTGTAATAGCGGCATCTTCAAAGAAAGACGTGCAACAAAAATGCAGATGAGACAGGAACTCTTCAACTGGGTTGGTTCAGATGTTGGCAGGCAGTAGGACTGCACTGCTGCGGTTGAAAAAGCTTGCAATTTCAGGAAGATATGAGATAAGATGGAATAAGTTCATCTCATCGACTGCCGTCAAAAACTCTTAAAGAGTCCAAGTGGAGCATGCCTCAGCTCTTACCTTTCACAGAAGGTGTGAACAAGATGCAGTTGTACTTCGATTAGAGGCAGAAAGCCTACCGAAGTAGTCTATCCACCGAGCCTACGCTTAACCACTCAGCACTGCTTGCAAAAGTCACACTGGCACAGGTGATCTTGTTCAATCGAAGAAGAGAAGGGAAAGTTTCCAAGATGTTGGAAACTGACTACCTTTCTCCTCAAGAGATATTTTGGATGTTGCCTTAGCGCTTTCCGAGGTTGAGAGGAAGCTCTGCTGGCACTTCGCTCTCATTGAAATCCAAGGAAAACGAGGGAGAAATGTCCCCATCCTGCTGACACCAGCCATGCAAGCTACAAGGGAACTTCTCGCAGAAGCGTGACAAATGTGGAGTGGATAGCCAGAATGTCTACATGTTTGCCAGACCAGCTGCCATGTCACAGTCCAGAGGCTCTGATTGCATACGACTGTTTGCCCGAGAGTGTGGGGCCAAGCATCCCCACACGCTGTCTTCCACAAAGCTTCGAAAGCACATTGCCACTCTCTCGAAGGTCCTCGTCCTAAACGACACAGAACTGGATCAGTTGGCAGACTTCCTTGAGCATGACATCAGGGTGCACCGTAAGTATATTCCGCCTCCCAGAAGGTACCCTCTAACTCGCCAAGATCTGAAAAAAACTGTTGATGGCTCTCGAGAGTGGCAGACTGACCGAATTCAAAGGCAAGAATTTGGATGAGATGCCCATTGATTCGGACGGTAAGTAGAAAATCTGGTGTCTGATATATGCTTTTGACTTTTACCTCAGTCATTTACATATCTGTTTCTTTTCAGAACCGGTCAAGCTACAGAGCGACATGTCGGATGAAGAGCAATCCCCCGTGACAGAGGGACAAGTGGCCAAGCGTTTAGTCGACACTTTCACGCCAGAAGAGAGGTGGTATATGGACCTGGCAACACGGGACTCGTGCCCAGCCATGGCTTCCACAGGTAGGTGTAGCACAGTTTTGCTAGGCAGAAGAACTTTGCCTTCCCTGTATTTTGCGGAGTCATAATGGACCACTCTACTTCCTTTCAGGTAGCAAAGAAGTAAGGAGGAAATCCTGGTCTAGGCTGTGGAGAAACACCTGATGAGGTTTATACAGACATGCCGGGCGCCCAAAAAGCAAGACTGTGTTGCTTGCCTCATCCATACTGAAAGGTGAAATTCTACATAAAGAACTGCACAACAGCTTTAAAGAGGGATCAAACTTGTTGAAATGATGCAAAGTGGTTGAACAGGGCTGTAGCCTCCATGGCTAGGTGTTGATGTAAGCGGGCATGTGGATGTTCTCAGACAGTCAAAATACATGATACTTTCCCCATCTTGCAGTCTGTGTCAGTACTTTATGCAAAGTCAATGTGTAAATCTCATGTGGTAACTCTGGTGACAAACCGCTCCTACACATACCTCTATGATTGTTCTGTCAACAGTGCATTAGGAAAGGGTGTCCTTATACGCCATGTTCCAGACATGGGTCCTCACGATGCAATAAAAACAAGTATGTGTGTGTATGTGTATGTTATTAATTTCTCTCTCTTATATAAGACATATTGTATTTTTGTTTTAGTCATTCTTTAAATAGATCTACATAACATCAAGGTTAAGCTTTCAATTATTTCACAATGTCCCAACTATATACTGTAGTTAATTGTTATCTTATACAAAAACACAACTATTAAAATGCATTACTCATCTGAGTTGTTGCCATATCTCCTGCACTGACTTTTTGGTAAGGAAACTACCATTTAGCTTTCTGATGCCCTGGAAACAGCTGCTGGTATTAAATCAAGAGCAATAGTCACAGCTACAATCATTAGGACAATTAGATTCAGTCCTGTCAAATATTGCTGTTTTTACTTGATTGTTTGGTATTGCTGGTAGGATTACTCAATTCAAGTTAAGCACAAAAATTTATGGTCATTATTGCAATTATATGTGTTCTTGTCAGATTTCTCTGGTTTACCAGGAAATTATTAATTTGTATCAGATAGAAGTGTCTTTAGTGCTTTAGGCAACTTGTCAACAAATCTGAATATAATTATGAACAAACATAGCTAATTTGTGCTATTAGCTAAATATTTTTGATTATAGCTACTGAATTTTGTGAAAATACAAGCACATGCAGCCAATTGAGATTTTTGTAATCGTTTACAGAAAAATAAATATTATAGTTACATTATTATTTTAAAGATTCGTTCAAAAATTCAATATAATGGAAAGCAGTGATTCTATATAGAACTAGTCCATTTTCCCTCCCTGAACTGCAAAAACAGGACGGCAGCCATACTCAATAATGGATAATTAAAGGGGTCATTTGATATATTATTATATCAGCTTCTCACAATGAGTAATCTATTAATTAAATACATTTTCAGTATATGTGGGCTGATTGTCATCAAATATATTAACTTTTTTAAAATTTGTGGTTTTGTTTATTTTGATATAACCCACCTTGTGCTTGAAGGTGTGGATTTTCAAAGAACACTTGAAGATTTGAAGACTACAGGAAAGTCTTGCGTGAAGGAGGGAAATTCCACAAAGTGGGTGCAGCACAAAATAGTCCACTAACCAGGAATGGGAACATGAGTGCAAAACGGAGGTGTCTAATTGTGAGATATTTTCCAAGGAAAATCAACCGAGCTGCTACATGCAATATTGATTGTAAGAGTGAGAGTTTGATTAGGACCAGTAAGGAGGGAATTGCAATAGTTGATGAGGAAGATGATGAGTGTATGAATTCAATTTTTTGTAGTGTCTTGTGTTAGATATGTGCATATTCTGGAAATGTTTTTTAGATGTATGTATCATAATTGAGGTATAGTCAATGTGGGAAACAAAGAATAGTTCTGAGGATCACACCTAGGCAGCAAGGTTGAAGGGTGTGATTCATTGACATGTCAACAGAAATAGGAATTTCAGGTAGGTAAATTTTGTTGATGGGTAGGAATATTATGAACTCTGTTTTTGAAAATTGAGTTTGAGTTGGCGAGAGGACATCTAAGATGAAATGACAGAAAGACAGCCAGTAACATGGGCCAACACAGATATCTTGAGAGGATAGATAAATTTGTGTATCATCCGCATAGAGATAATACTGAAATCCATATAGCTTATTAGTTTTCCAGGGGAAGTGATATAGAGAGAGAACAACAGATGACCTAGTACTGAGCCTTTTGGTACTCCAACTAATAAATGAAATTGAGCAGAGGTGGGTCCAGAGAAATTAACACTGAAAGAGCGATTAGATAGGAAGGATGCTAACCAGGATAGGACAGTGTGTTGAAGACATAGTGATTGAAGTGTATGTATAAGATGATAGTGGTCAACAGTGTCAATTGCAGCAGAGAGACACAGGAGAGTTATAAGAGAGTAATAATGGTCTTTAGATTTAGAAGTGAAGTGATTAGAAGTGATAAAATCATTGACAACCTTAGTCAATGCAGTATCTGTGGAATGTTGAGAAAGAAAGTGTGTGAGGCGAGTTTGGGCAATTTTCTCTAGAAGCTTGAAGGGGCATAGGAGCTAAGAGATAGGATGGTAATTTGAGAGAGTTTGGGTCAGAATTTTGTTTTTTCAGAATAGGATTAATCATTGAATAATGGCGGAAAGATACAAATAGAGAGAGAAAGAGAGAGAGAGAAATTACAGATTTTAGTTAGAGGTGGGATGAGCACAGGATTTGTGAGTATATAGGAACAAGAGAACAGGGGTAGAGTAAGAAGATAGGAAGAGCGTACATACTTCATCTTCATTTGGGCACTAAAAGTCATCAGAGGAATTGGGGTGGGATGGCTGAGAAGAGATTTGTATGTGTTAAAAACACTTTTGGGGCTAGAAGCCTGAGCAGAGATAAATGATTGGATGTATGTATGACTAGCAGTGGCCAGAGCATTTCGATAGGAGTGGTAGATAGTATTTGTGAGGAAATCATTAGAGGAACAAAATTTATGTCAGTGATGTTCGGCTTTAAGATAAAGTTTTTGAGGATTCTGTGTTACTTACTGTGTCAGGGCTGACATCTAATTTGACACAGATTATGAAGAATATCTGGAGTTACTTTATCAAGGGCTATTGCTAGGGTTTGGTGAAAATGAGGTACAGCCTTAACAGGGGAGAGCTGGTGGTGAAGAGAGGAGGAAAACAGTTGAAAATGAATAAAGTTAAGGATGTTTGGTAGCGTTTGACAGCAGAGAGGTTAAAGTACTGGGGAGAGCTTGTAGCTGATAAGTTGATGATCTGAGAGGGAGAAAGGAGTGTTAAGGAAATCAGAAACTGTCTAGTCTAGAAAAAACAAGATAAAGGCAGTGGTCATCCCAATGAGTAGAGGATTAAATTCACTTGGGGAGGCCAAGGGTGATAGTAGTGTTGAAGCAGAATTGGAAGGTGGATTATCAATTTGGATGTCAAAATTACAAATGATGATTGTGGGGATGTTAAAAGATAAGAAGTGAGGAAGATTTGCAGAGAAATATTCAAGAAATTGTTGGTATGGTCTACAGGGCGATCACAGTAACATGCATAGAGATTAAAAAACCAAATAGCGTGTACTTCAAAATATGTGAAATGACTGCACATTCACAGTTCTACTAAATGTCCCATCAATCTGGGAAAAAGTAGTCTAACCCCATCTTCTTCTTTGCTTCCAGTTCTGGAGGTGTGGGTTTAATGGAGGCCACCATGTCAAAGGACTACAGGTGACCAAGTGTCTGATTGTCTTAGTCATATTTCTGTTATTGCCAGAAGGTTTAGGTTGTTTGAGAGGAAGAGGTCATGTATGGAGTTAAGTTAGTTACAAACAGAGTGTACATTTCAAAGGGCACATTTAAAGGACTTTAGGTGACAGGTAAGGTTTTTGAGGTTTGCTGGATTTTGGTAGTGTTCTGAATATGATGTATGTGTATGGAGATGTAAGGGGGGCCTGGATTAGGTGATATATCATCAACTAATAGCAGAGAAAGATAGGAAAGATGTTTGTAAGATGTGTGATCCCTTTATTTTCTAAGAACAGGATGAGGATGTTACAGTGAATATAACTAGTAAAAATAGTCCATGAGTGTCAGTTAGAGGCATATGGAATAATGAAGGGATAATCTGGACAAATATGTCTGTTGTGGGGAAGGTGAAGGATCATATAGTCCGAAAGATAATACCATAAAGAGAGTAAGAAGAGCAATTTGTCAAACATTGGGATTTAAGAATAAGAGCAACATGATATAATTAGCAGAGAGACTCTGGAACGCCCCTCTGAGCTTTGTCTCCACTGTGCACTGTAAAATCCTCCTTCCCTCTCTCTGCCTTCAATTGACATGCTCTGAGCTGTGAGTCTGTGTGTGACTGACAGACATACTAAATCTAATTTTTTGTTTTAAAAAAAATCCAATTTGATAGAGTCTCAAAAGACTTTCAACCAAGCATTTATTTGCGGTGCAATATACTTACTTATGAGATTAAATGTATTGATCAAAAAAACTATTCTATCCTAAAACAGGTTCCAACACTTGGATTTTTGGATTCAATGGGAGAATAGATCTTTTTTAAAGAGGGTAAAATTTGAAGAAAATACTGGCCTCTAGATTTTAAATTATATAATATATTACATTTTAAAAATACTGAAAGTGAGAAAAATTGGATCCCTTCTATACCCGATGGCTTCTTTAGTTGTGGGAGCATGTAACGTTTTACTTGAAAACTCCAATAAAATTACTGAGATTGATTGTGAAGAAAAGAAATTGTGAAACTTTGTGGGTTTATCAACTGTAACACACGTTTTGTGATATATGTGCTACAGTGTAGTTTTCTATTGTCTATATGTGGGTAGAACCACAAGAACTCTCAGACTTGAATCATTGAGCAGCTTGTTTCTTTGCAGGTAACCAGTAATGAATATATTAGAAAAACATCTCAGGGAGGGGATGGATACAAAAGGTTATGCAGATAAGACATTTTCTTGGATCGCCAATTAAATTGTTAGAGCCTGGATGGCTTGACTGAGACTTTGGAATTAAATGATATCTTTACTTAGGCATTTTGGTATTAATGAGGCTGCTATATAAATAATTTTATTTTCATTTATTGTACTTATTGTACCTTAAATTAAATTAGGATTGCATTTTTAGTAGTGCTCTTTGCTTTGTGTAAGGTTCCATAGCCATTTTCACAATGTAAAAACACTTGAATTTTGTACCACTTCATGTTGCTCTTTAAAAATGTGCAGAGGAGACATTGGAATTTTATTATTCCATGTGTCGTGTGTGTATGTGTGTGTGCGTGTGTGCATGTGGGTGTGTGTGAAGCTTCACACACACACACACACACACACACACACACACACACACGTACACACACACAAAAACACACACACACAACACATCCAATAATAAAGTTCCAATGTCTTCTCAATTTGATGATTAATTTAAGCCATAAATGAGAGCAAAATGTGCAGTAAAAACCAAAAACAAATGGACTTAAAGACAAATCTTAGTTATTATATTATTATATAAAAATATTGATTCAAATTGTACAATGTATAAAGTTATGCAACTGCAACATATTTTTAAAGTACGGATATTATAAGTTTTGTATAAACCGTGTCAACTGACAAATCTGTGCAATATTCAAATTCATCAGTGTAGATGTACAGAATGTGAGTGTATTAGCTGTACAGGAGTCAAGACAGAAGAAGAATTGAATTCACTCATTGTGAAGCAAGTAAACATCACTCAAGCACACCTCACTGCAACGGAACATTGCATTGAATTGAATTACCTTGTAAGAGACATTTCTCCTTTCATACTACCAGGAAGAATTATTGTCAGGCTAGCTATATGCTACTTTAAGAAGGTTAAGGTAATGTAATGTTGACTGTTGCATTGTGATTGGTCTGATACTTTTGGAGGTTTTTTATCAGATTTTTTTTATCCCCAATCTTGTCCAAATGAGAACCGATTCACAAAATTATTCTGTGAACCAAAATTTAGGAAAGTCATACAGATTTAAACTTCAGATTCCTTATAATGTACATTGCAAGTGTATATCAGTTGTATAAGAGGTTATGAAGTAGTTAAATATCAAACAGGCATTAACTGGATAGATTGTATAAGCTTTAAGGCATTTAGATAAAACCATGCCAAACTGTTAATCCTTTTAAAATAAATGACTATGTATTGGAATAATAGTTATACTTTGCCTAGAGGGGTTTATACATTGACTTCAAAGTTTACTTCCAAAGCAATAATCTACCACATTTCATCACAGTTCAAAGTTCAAAGCATGTTATTCAATATGATGCTTTACAATAACAATTATCACTGAAACATATTTTTTATGTGCATATAGTAAATACTTTAAATACCTTTATTTTTTTATTGTTTACACATGGTGATATGACAAATAGTATGCAAAAACATGATAATTATATTAAAACGTAATATTAAAATAAAAATGTTTACATAATGGAACGAGAACAGCCTAACTCCAAAGGCTAAACTGTCTAAAGCAAAAAGCAATACTCTCCACTAACTTTAAAACACTACTGTACCTGAATGATTGATTTCTGATTAATACTATGCAATCTGATATGTTCACATCCATCCACAAAAGGTTTAGCAGCATACTTACACCACTTAAACTAAGTAGATTAACTCACAGACAGATACTTTAAGTCGAACTAAATTAATCTGAGTAGTATAGAATAATGGAAACTTTGAAGTGCATAATGGGCTGATCTTAATTACTGTATTTCCTAATTGTTATTTTACCGATCTGTTAACAAACCATCTTCTGCCCCAGGGCCAAATAAACATAGGTGCTTCTGCAGCTGCAGATCCATGTCCCCTTTAGAATATACGCACTAATCTAGAATAAGCTAACTAGTTCGCTTCCTCTTTATTTTATGGGCGGCTTTCAGCATAGGTGCCAGCTCTATTTGTGTAGGGCACCCCCCAAATTGCGCTGCTGAAGGCAAAGGCAATTTTTCTCTGTCTCCCTGGTGCCGGGGCAAGCAACCAATTAGGGCATTGCTGATGTCATTTTGCAACTCCCTAATCGATTTCTGCCGCACCTCTCTGAGACGGACAGGCAGCAGCAAAAATGCGACATACGAGGTAACAAGACCTGTTGATGTTGCAGTTGCTGAAAAGAAAGTTGTATGTGTCAAAGAAAATGACATTCTGACAAAGAAGGGTCCTCAGGCATTTTAACATAGAATTTTACTATAAAAATCATAAAAATAAAGTACAATCATTTGTAAATTCCTGTGTGTGTGTGTGTGTATGTGTCATGCGCATATGTTATTCCTGCATGTGTCATGCATATATGTAATGCATAACCCAAACCCCTAATATACAATTTTAATTTCATTTTCAACTCCAGGCCTTTGTGTCCCTTAATCTGCCAGTGTTCTGTCCACCCTTCTACACTGCCTGCTAGTCTGATCTCACCATATTAAGTATGTAATTAATAAAGTAATCAAAACAATTTACTAAATCAGTTCATGATACAGCGGCACATCCTTTTTATAATCCTGTCTGAAGAGGGTTTTTTGAATCTTAAAAGTTTGAAATGTCAATGGAACTAGTTAGCCTCTAAAAACCACTATTATTCGGTTTATGCTGTTTTCCACTACAAAATAGATTTTGCCTATTGTATCTATCCTACTGACTAACATAATACCATACTAAAATAATCAGAAATATGCATTCTGTTGAAATACTTTTTACTATAGCATTCTATAAAATAAATGTAAAGGTATCCAGATTTGAATTGGTAAAAAAAGTCAATAAATGGGACATAAGATAAATATTGCAACCCATAGACAAAATCCAAAAGTTCCATAGGAGTACTTAGGAACCAAGTAAAAATGTATAATGCAATATAATCTAATTAAGCTTGTAAAATGCTGTAAAATCAGGTAATTCTCTTTCATTTAAAATTTAACACAGTGCAGATTTTACAAACATTCCACAATTTTACCCACTGAAAAAATTATGTAGATCCTAAAATATTTTCAACTAGTCATTAAGTAATGCAACTTCTTATTATAGTAAAGATCAATGCTTAAAAACTCAATTCAATTGTTATGCTGGTAACAAAATATTTAAATTTATTTTCTTTTTAGGTCCATGTAATTGATTAGACTTTCATTCCCAGGCTCATTAAATGATATATAATTTAAATTCCAGAAAATAAGAAAAAAATATATAATTAACGGATAAAATAGTAATACCATGTTTTAGTATACCCTTTATATTGTTTTAAATGTGTTGTTTTGTTCCCTTTTTTAACCTTTTTTTTAAGGCAACTTGTTAAATTTTGTAGGTTTTACTTAACGATCCTGCACTTCGAACCATACAACCAATGAATCCTTAGTTTATTTACAAGAAAGCACCAAATTTGAGAGACAAAATTGTTAGAAGCACTATACCAAAAAAGGAAACAACAAACCACATCAGAACAAGAGGCTTCCATCGACGTGTGCCATGTGTCTAACATGTAGAAATATAAAGAGGTAACAATCAAAGATCACAGAATATGAGTCGATGGTTACAGGATCTAAGTATGCAATCAAAGATTTTATCAGATGTCATTCAAAGAACGTTATTTATCTAATCCAGTGCAAATGTGATAAACAGTATATTGGCAAAACTAGCCGTCCCTTAAAAACATGCTTGGCTGAACATCTTCATAATATCAAAAAAGGCTATGCCAATCATTCTGTGTCAGCACATGGCAAGGAGAAACACACATGCAAAGCTGAATCTATTAAATCTTTTTGTGGGATCCAATTAGTGAGGGAGACCTGGAGATGTAAAGATCTAGAAATGAAATTACACAGGTTTGGAATGGAAAATATTTATAATTTAAAAAGTTTAACCCCAGATGGATTCAACGTGGAATTGGAGCTTAAATGGTTCTTATGATTCTACATGTGAACTGAGTCCGTATAAATTATTTTTGAAAAAATTAAATACAGTAGATTCTATGGGTAGAACAGGGAAATTAGTTCCTTTGCATCAACATATATTTTTATTGTCTGGTATAGTATCTGTGGGATCAGGCAACAAGGAAGAGAAGGAGATTAAATAGGTATCCTTATTTTGCACACCTTATAACCCCTCTCTTTGAGGGTTAAAGAACAATAATAACCCCTTACACTTTAAGGCGATTTGAACATCGCACTAGGAAGGTAAAATGTGTGTGTTATTCATATGTAGCCGATAATAGGCTTATACTGTTTCTTTAAATTCGTGTCCATATAGAGTTATAGAGAATGGGAGTAATATATTAAAAAAAGGGATATATATGTGTATTGCTGAATATGAATATACAGAATCCCATTAATAATGAGAGGATGGGTATGTACAGTGTCGGACTGGGGCATGAAGGGCCCACCGGGGGACTGCAATGCTAGGGGCCCACCAGAGGGGGTGTGGCCAGGCATCATAGAGGTGGGACCAGACACTAGAGGGGGAGTTGTCAGCCTACGAAGGACAGCTAGCACCATAGCGTAGTATATAGCGTAGTATATAAACAATGCAGTGTGTATACAGTCTTGACCTGCCTCTTAGATTGGGCAGAACAGTCACCAAAAATCGGGATTGTCCCACTAGACCAGGCTTGGCTAACCTGTGGCACTCCAGGTGTTGTGAAACTACAAGCCCCAGCATGCTTTGCCAATATATACCAGCTTATTGCTGGAAGGATATGCTGGGACTTGTAGTTTCACAACACCTGGAGTGTCATAGGTTAGTCAAGCCTGCACTAGACTTAGAACATTTGACAGACTGTCCTACCTGTTCTTGTCGCTTTTACCTCTTGTGGCTGTTGGTTTCTTTAGTTGCGACTTGCCTGGATCCTGGAATGTTGGGGGCCCTATTTGGAAAAAATAATGGGTACATTTAGAAAATTGCAACCAGCCCCGGCGTTAAATCAATAGGACCCACAATTAATACTTAGGCCTTCCTCCAGCCCCAACATTAAAGTAATAGTATTCCCATTTAATAAACCTATTTCCCTCCCTCCAGACAGCCCCTGCAATAATTTAATAGCATTTACGTATAATAAATATACCTATTTCCCGCAACCGTCACTGCCATTAAATAATTCATATTCACATTTAATAAATAGACCTCATGCTCCTCAAACTCAGCCCCACATTCACTTAATAGCCCCCAAACCAGCCCATCTTAAATTAATAGTCCCCACTATAAAATTAAATTGCCCCACCTTCACCCTACAAACAAAATAGCACCCATTATTTAGCTACCACCTACCACACACACATTACATTGCCACAAGCCCACTGTGCCATCACACACACATTACTGTGCCCCTTAATCACCAAGCTGTGTCTCCTTATGATCACACTGCACCCCGTTCACACTCTGCCATGCTGCTTTGGTCCCCTTCACTCTCTTCCATGCTGCCTTTGCACCCTCTGCCATGCTGCCTTTACTCCCCCCTTTGCCTCTCCCTATTTCCCTCTTTAATGCCTCATGCCTCTCTCCCCTTTTCATTTTTTCCTCCCTCATGACTCTCACCATTTCCATTCTTCATGTTCCTCATTCTTCTCTGCTCATTGATCCTAAAAAAAAATGACAGGCTGGGAGCACACTTACTTACCTGTGCAAGCTCCGGTCCTTTCTTCGTGCTCCTCTGGGCGGCCGCAACTTGATTACAAAGACCTTCTCCTCCCCTGCTCAAACTGCTGGAAAACACACAACCGCGCAGGTGCAGAGAGCCCAGACGCGGCTCTTTGCACCTGCACGGTAGGGTGGTTACAGGAAGTGTCCTCAACGCGGCCGGGCCTATCGGGTGATAGCCCAGCTGCCCGGCAGGCCAGTCCGAGGCTGGGTATGTATTACCTAGTCTATTATTGTCATCCTTAGTCTATAAAAATGGAGCTACTGAAGGGATAATGCTGTGATTTTTACTATATGACATTGGTGTATAGATAGTCTATATATAGATTCAAAATTGGTTAAATATGGAGAATATAAAATCAGGGGAGTATACTTGCTTTTAGGCGATTAAAATATATAAATAGAAAGATATCATCAAAAATCAGATGGTAGCTATGTATATTTAGCGTACATATGGAAAACTGGAGAAATGGAACATAAAGGTTAAACATCATGATTGTGTAGTAATGAAGATGGGATTTCTTTGAGAGATCCGATAAGTTTGAGGAAACCTTATTACCATCTGTAGTTGTGATAATGAAAAAACGAAAGTGATTACCATGTGATGATTACTGTAGAAGGACATTTTTATATATTTTTTACAAATAGAAATTTGAAGACGCTGTTAATTAGTACAATAGTTAGCTTACATCTGCGGCGTCTATGATATCTACTACTGGAATACACAGAGATTATCTTTTTACCAAAGTATACATAGAAAGTATTTTGGACATTTGTTTTTAGTGGAAGAGTAATGATTTGTATAATAATCTACAATAATCGTGTCTATGGAATGTCTATGGAATGTTATAATGAGGAAACACACCCCGCCAGGTGATTGGTCGTCATGTGTATTTAAAAAGCTGGAACGACCATATCAGAACTCACCTTGATAAAAACCCAAGATACTGGCTCAAAATGCATTGGAGATCGAGCGGGTGTTGTGAGATCCACTGCCCAGCCAGGAACCAGGAGTTTTGTCAAGCGGGAAACCCGGGACTAAATTAACATCTTGACAACGCTGACTGTCCTCCAGGTTTCGGTAGGAGTGGACTTGCTACTTCTTCTATAGGATTTTGTGTGTGCCATTGCTGTATATGTTATTGTTTTTATTGGTCCCTGTCTGAATAAATAATTAAAACAGAGTTTTAAGAAGGTAATATGCAAGATTTTGGCATGATTTTGTTTTCCATATGAACCGCTTAACACTGAGATTGGGATCCAGCTGAAAACATCCGATTGATGGAATTAGAACTTATTTGAATATATTACTACGCAAAGAAGGGGCAAGAGCCCCGATATTTTTATTAGGTTTGCTGTCAGCACCTATCACATGGTGTCATGATAGAGATATATATATATATATATATATATATATATATATATATACATACACACAATGTAGGAATTATGACAGACATTATTATCACTACCCTTGGAGACATTTGAGATTGATCCTTTTTTCTATGTATTACCTCTTTGAGAGACATTTGAGTGTCCTTTGTAAGAGACATGTGAGATTGATTATTTTGCTATGTATATGAAATATGGAAGTCAGAATTGAATGAGTAATAATAAGAATATCAGATCCATGTTATATACATAAGCTGTTTTTCCATTTTTGGTTACGTCTGAAATATACACATTTGTTAAATTTTGTTTTACATGTGTCGTTATGTAGACCATTTCCTCAAATGAAACAGGTCAAACATTTAGATCTAAGCAAAAGCACTTCAAGAGCTAAATAAATTATGCTGAAATAATAATAATAATAATAATAATAATAATAATAACAATTATTATTATTATTATTCAGGCACAGGAGGAGGGATTTTTTGCTTGTGACTATTGAAAGAAGTGTTACATACTTATGTCAGACACATAATTGTATTAGCTACTCATATTTAACTTACCACTAAAGCTCAGTAGGTAGTTAGGGGTATTTTTTAGCCATGGTTCTGTGCCTGTGTCATCATGCAGGTGATGCCCAGTTATGAAAATAGATTCATAAATATGTAGTCCAATGAGTACCTGCAAGGGTATACAATGTGCCATATGCATGCAATACATGCACCATATTTTGCTACCAATGCAATTTATTAAGGCCATACCTGATATCACCTAGTATACAGTAAGGTGTTATTATGTAAAATATTATATTGGCCTTTCCAACTGATTCTGACTCTTTATACTCCCTTCCTGCCTAAACCTCTGTTTTGGACCTGACTATTCTATTGTTTCATTATTTTGTATCTGAAATATAGAAGTTGATGGCAGAAGTGAACCTACAGATCCATTGGGTGTGTTTTTATGCTTTATGTTTTGCATGTTCCGCAGCGCTGTACATAGAGCTGACTCACATCAGTCCCTGCTCCAATAGAGCTTACAGTCTACAGTTCCCTAACACACACACAGACTAGGGTCAATTTTGATAGCAGCCAATTAACCTACCAGTATGTTTTTGGATTGTGGGAGGAAACCAGAGTGCCCGGAGGAAGTCCACACAAGGGGAGAACAAACTCCACACAGATAAGGCCATGATTGGGAATTGAACTCATGACCCCAGTGCTATGAGGCAGAAGTACTAAGCTACCATGCTATCTGAATCTGTTCCTCACTGCTTTCTTATCTGATCTATTAGGAAACACTGGGAAATATGCACTTAAGACTAAGGGGCATATTTAGTAAACGGTGGGTTTGAAAATGTATAGATGTTGCCTATAGCAATCAATCAGATTCTAGCTTTCATTTATTTAGTGCATTCTACAAAATGACAGCATCTGACTGGTTGCTATAGGCAACATCTCCACTTTTTCAAACCCGCAGTTTAGTAAATATACCCCTAAGAAGCAACTATGAACTGGTTAGCCTATAAGACTATGCTAGCCATGTCTCAGGTGTTTCCCAAACTTGTTGTTGGTCCAGACATTATAAATTTGTTCCCTCCCATCACCCCTAATATATGGACCCTAACTGTTATCCTCACATTATGCAACAGGATTTCAATGAATGTCTTACTTGGTGAACATTATAATTGTACAGTAACAAGCACTGTTTTTGGTCAGCTAAGCATGCAGAATTAAGTGATGGTATCCAATCACAAATGTATATATACAGATCACACCTGTTAGCACTGTGTTTTTTTGTTTAATCTCTCTTTATTGAGGAATGATTATACACATAAAACAATTTACATTTCTACATCAGTAAGCAGCAAGAGAACCAATTTTCACATTTTGTTTAGAATTAGGAGGGGGTAGATCTCCTAATTCTAAAGAAAATTGCTCATGTAATTAAATGATTACATTGATACAAATAGGGGAAAAATGGATCATGAAATAACAGATTTCAGAGAGAAGTTGATTAATAGAAATGATACAGATTAGTTCAGTAATAAAACGATAGACACTGAAACTTATTTAAATAATTTTGAGAATAATCTAATGGGTATTAAAAGTAAAATAGAATGTCAGATAAGTAATATTATGCTCAGAATAGATATAATGATCCAATATCTGGTTAGAATAATTAGAAGGAAAACTGTCTGTGAAAAGTGGTATTTCTGACATGATCATTAGAAATATTGAGAATAATTTCTGAAAGTTTAATTTCAATATGGAAGAAAATAGCAGACAAAGGGCCAGATTATGTTTGACTCTAATACCTATTAGAAAAAACTTAGAATAATCCTTTAAAGTATTCTACTAATTTAGTTCAAATATACAATATATTTTACTAATTGAGCATAACCGACAGATTTAAAAAAAAAATACTTTTTTAAAAAACAAAAATTAATTTTCAACAGAAATTGGAGGACCTGCCTCAACTATGATAGACTTCTCTCAAAAGCAGCCACTGTAACAAGGGTAGATGGTTACGGATATAAATACACCAACAAAACACAACATAAAACAATGTTAATCTATAAACAGGCGAGACAATTAGCTAGAAATTCCAAATCAAAATCAAATTTTTTATTTATCATTTTTTTCATTTATCCCATTTGGAATTGACATACAAATTTATCTACTAACAAATAAGCTTTTTCCCCCCTCTACTGTGTCAAATAAGTTTAACATTTTTGTAGAGATCCTGAAATGTATGAGAAAGCTGACTTTAACTAGACATTTTCAGATAATAAAAAAAAATTAAATAATCATAAGACTAAAAACAATCTTGAGAAAAAAATATTAGGCCTACTCTTAAATAAGAATTAAAAATTAAATTCTCATATAATGATGAAGGCAGCTGACAATGGTTAAAAATCTGACTGATTGTTTTTATAGTGAACTAAAAACTCTTCTTGATTAAGCACAAACCATTAAGATACAATATCAATGCTTACTGGGTGATAACACAGTGAATCTTTTTTTCAATAATTTGCATACCTATTGTCTTGGAGATAGGCTCTCTTACTGCACGTCTTTCATTATTCACTTTTTTAGAACAAGTGCTAAGGCAAATGACTTCACATTTAAAAGACACTTCTGTTTTAAATATTCTTTAAATGATCACTTTTTCAATATTTTTGACTATTTATGTACTTTCATTATGCATCACTATGGCTTACATCACTGGAATTGTAGTAACTTCGCATTTTTAAAAACACAATAGGTTGCTGTTTGCTAATCACCAAAAATGCATTCTTGATTTGACTATTTTAATTTTAATGCACATTTATTTTCCTTTTTAGGGAGATTATTATCTTCAGATTTGTAGAATGGCCATGGGAACCCATTTCGCCCCATCCTTAACAATCCTTTTTATAGTCTGTTGGGAGATGCATGGCATGTTGAGTGATTTCTCATTCACAGTTAATTTTGTGTCATGAGATTTATTGACAATATTTTGACTTTATGGTAATGAAATAATTTGCATTGTTTTTCACAAAGATTGGATGAAAAAAAGACATTCAAATCTTACATTTGTTTATTCTAGAACTTAAATTATTTTTTGGGATCTAGATTTTATTTTTAGTTGTATAATTCCATACTAACCAAATCCCTGTTTAAAGATACTAATGTGGACTTAAATCCTTTAAGTTGTCCCAAAAGGATGCATAATGAATAGCAAATTTAGCAAATGTTGTTTGTACTTAAGAAGGAATTTGGATAATGAGATTTTTTCCCAGAAAATAGTATTCCTGAAGAATCGCTTTTTGGAGAAACGATATACTCAAGAGACTATTTCTGAAGCCATAGATATAGTTAGTAGTAATAGAGACACTTTTGAAGAATAGTGGTTAAAATGAAATCAAGCAGGGTCAAAGAAAACCAGATCCTTCATTTATTATGCAATCTAATGCACAGCATAAAATAATAGGACAATTTTTGATAAACAATTAAAATATTCATCCTATGATCCAATTTTGAAAAAATCTTGACTGATCATCCCAAAATAGATTAAATAAGAGCTCTTAGCTTTGAAGCAAATGTTTTATTAAAGAAAATGATAAAATCAGAAATATTGATTGCTATCCATGCACTCATTGCAATGCTGGTGTCCACATGGCACCAGGGTTATCTCTAGTAGAACCCCTTGAATAGGTTTGGTATAGGCTTGCTATAGTGTATTTTATTATGCTCACCCGCACAACACCAAGCATGTGGAGTTAAGGTTCATATCACTAGACTAACTACTCTCTTATTTATTTTAATGTTTTTTATACTGAATCTACACAGCTACACTTTATGAATAAACTCTTATGATATTACAGAAATTGTTATAATTACAAGCTCACAAAGCAAATGTGCTACCATGTTGTTGGGCCTTCCCAATGGTCTATGTTTCAAAAATAGCTGTGAGAAGGAAAATACAAAAGCGTTAATCTGTGCTAGCCCCCTTTACATCATAAGTTTTCTTAAAACCACAGGTTTAAATGTTTTTAAAGTGGACATATAATACATAATGAATGATCTAAAATGTATAGCGAAATTAGCACAGTTCATTTGTCGTGTTATGGCCCAACATATTTTCCTATCAGTAACTGCATTGTTCGGTGAGTGACCTGTCTTTTATACCACTGGTACATTTGTACTCTAGATTTGTGGGCTGGTGCATGAGTCTACACAATATTTTTCAGAAAAAATACTTTATAAACACCAGCAGCTCATGATTTCATTTTAAAAGGGAGGTTTAAATTGTCAGCTTTAACAAATTCCAGGCAAATTACTTAATAAAGGGTACTAGGCATAAATTGTAGTTAAAAAATGTGTAATCAGGAGAAAACATGCAGTAAGTTTACTGCCAGTTGAAAAGGATTTTCTTATAAGGGTGAAGCTTTGTCTCAGATGCACTGCTAGGATAATATATATAATTGTTTCAGTATATCAATTATTGATAGAACATAGTATGATTGAGCTATTTTACAGTGTTTATGACAAAAATAAAAATAAATAAAAATTGACAAAATGAAAGCAGGTAAACTTGAAATTTAACCTGTTATTTCAGAGGAAATATTTCCAACATAGTGAAAATAAAATGATTTCTTCATTGGTCTATCTGTTTTTCTTAATCTGAACATTAAGCGCCTGATGCTGAGATGAACTTATACATATTTATCAAGAACCTCCCTATCGCACCAGGATAATCCTAAAAGCTCCAAGTGAAGAGATATATTCGAATATGGTACATTATTCAACCCCTGGAGATAGGTGCACCCACACAAATAGTTAAGTCTAAGAGAGAACACTAGAAAACACCTAATGTGTCTTTGGGGCACTCTAAGGACAATAAAGTAAATGAATATAAAACTTACTGAAATTTTATTAGTATACCTTAAAATAATGACAATTTGTAAATATTGAGAAAGAGTGAAATATTAAAAACAAGTATGTGGTATGATTGACCGAAAGAAATCAAAAACTGTTAAGATCGATAGGACAACTATCGAAACGTGCTGTTTCTCCAACGTTTCTGCATTTATTAGATAATAATAGAGATGGGGGGTTATATTGGGATTTCTACCCAAATATAACTGTTATTGGGTTATGATGAAAGTCTGCTAACAAATAACCATGTCTAGGAAGGTATCCACTAGAATATAATTAGTGATTCACATCCTAATAGGAACACCACTACCAAGACTGATAACATTGGTAATATATGACCAAATGGCTTAATAGGTTCCTACTAATAGGTGAATTTCTGTGCTTCTTATGGACAGATTCACATGTGGGGTGAATCTGACGTTATTGAGGTGTTCACCACTTCGATTTATACATAAACAATGCTACTGATCATGGAATAGGAAGCCAAAATAAGCTAGGTGTGTAGATAGCTACTAGATCTTTGTTGCTATCATTATAGAGTATTATACACGGAACACGTGAATTATGATATCCCGGCTAATTATATAAGTTGCTTAACTTCTTATAACCAGACTGATATCTGGAGTAAGACTAACATGCTCAGATGTTCCACATATAAAGTGTACAGGAACAGAACTCCTGATCGTTTATAGAAGCCACGTATTGCTGGATGAATAAACAGCTATTATGTCTGCCCTCTTATCGTAAGAGAGTCTAATTCTGATGGCCCCCCTGAAGTATCAGAAACGGCAGACTCCTAACCCTATAGAACCCCACAACATCCCAGAATAAAAAGATTTATATTAATATATAAAGCAGAGGAGAAAGCAGCACGAGTAACGCCGACGTGCGTTTCACTTTGCTGAGCTTTCTCATTGGCTGGGCTCTCTCTTGTCTTTATCTCATATCTGCACCTTCTTTGTCAACCTCATCTGTACTCAGAGCCGGATTGAGGGGGGTCACAGGGGTCACAGGAGGCATGTGCTCCAGGCCCCCCTCTCTCAGGGGGCCCCCGACTGATGGCAGCTGCAGTTTTTTGCAATTTAAAAAAAAAAAGACCTGCAGCTGATCCGTTCCCCCGTCCCTCTCTTACCTTATGTGTGTTTGTGTCTGTCTCCTCCCTGCTCTTCATGTGTGTATGTGTATGTGTCTGTGTCCCTGCTCTACATGCGTGTGTGTGTCTATGTCAGTCCTTCCTGTCTTCCTAGTGTGTCTCTGGGATCGTTCTCTCTGGTCTCCCTCTGACAAGTCACATAACTGGTTGCCGTCCCATGCGTGCAGCTTCCAGAGAGACAGAGGAGTCTCTCCTACACAGCTCTGCTAAATGAAGGTAAGTGTGAGAGAAGGGGAGAGGGGTTATTTTCTTAATGTAATAAGGGAGGAGTGCTGGATTTGTATTAATATAATGAAGTGAGGTGATTTTTCTTACTGTGATGAGGAGAGGCAGGATTTGTCTTACAGTAATGACTTATTTTTTAAAGTAATGAGGGAATTTGTTTTATGTAATTAGGGAAGAGGAGGGGTATGTGTATGAATCTAATGAGGGGAGGAGGATTTGTCTTACTGTGATGAGGGGAGGGGGGTTTTGTCTTACTGTAATGAGAGGAGGGGTGATTTATCTTACTGTAATGAGGGGAGGGGTATTTGTCCTACTGTACTGATGGGAGAGGGATTTGTCTTACTGTAATGAGGGAAGAAGGGGTTGTTTTAAAGTATTAACGGAAGGGGGGGTTTCTTAATTCAATGAGGGAAGGGGAGTGTTTTTTTTTTTTAATGTAACGAGAGGTGACCTATTCATTTAATGGTGGACTGTGGGTGGGGAATAAGTTTGAGGAGAAGGAGGGCTATTTATTAAATGTGAATATGAATTATTTAATGCTGGGGATGGTTGTCGGAACTGGTTATATTTATTAAACGTAAATGTTATTAATTTATTGCTGGGGCTGTTTGGAGGGAGGGTAATAGGTTAATTTATTAATTGGGAGTACTATTAATTTAATGCTGGGGTTGGGTGGAGTGAAATAGGTTTAGATTAGTTAATTGTGTATGCTATTAATTTAATTTCAGGGCTGGTTGAAGAGAAAAGATCTATTTATCAAATGCGAATACTTTAATATATTTTAATGTTGGGGCCTCATTACTAAATGTGGGTGCTATTTAACGCTGGGGTGGTTGGAGTTTTCTAAATTACATGTACATATTTTTTTCCCAAATAGGGCCCCCAACATTCCAGGATGCAGACAAGCAGCAACTAAAGACACCAGAAGTCACAGGTGGTGAAAGAGACAGAACAGGTAGGAGAGAGAAGGACAATCTGCCAACTGTTCTGAATCTGGTGGGGCAGTCCCGAATTTGGGTGACTGTCTCACTTAGTCAGGATTTTGTCCAACTGCAAGGACAGTTTGGAGGTATGTCCCACTTTACCTCATACTGCTCGTGATGGCAGAGCTGTGTGCACACAGTATTGCCTGTGTATTTGTATAAAATTTGTCTAAAATGATAACCATATAACATCAGGGGCCCTCTGGCTTATGTGCCCCGGGCTCCCTAGAGCCTTAATCCAGCTCTGTCTATTTTGTTTTCATGTGCATCGTATTTTATATGATTTGTAAGTCTGACTCCAGTACTGCATAGTTTTGTGGTGCCCTACAAATAAACAATAATGTTGATAGCATTAATGTTACATATGTTGTAATCATGTGCTTCATGTATGTCACTGCAAGGGGTACAACTTCACAGAACGGGCCCTTCTGAGCATGTGCTGGTCTGGTGCATTTGTAGTGAAGCCCCAGTCAGAAGAAGCCCAGCAGTAGAAACCTTTGTTTTGCTCTACTGAGAACACAGCTGTGGCCTGGGGGGGCTGAAGCTATAATGCCCCCAATTCCTCTATTGGGCCTGGTGATAACATATTATGTCCCTGTTCTAGTGTATCTTATTATTTTACTATCTGTATCCTTTCCCTAATTATACCCCGTCCATTTAGGTCATGTTTTTGTTTTGTTACAAATTGTTTAATACAGAGATTAGAGCATAAAAATGTTTTTCATTTTCCATCTGTTATGGAACCAATTAATTAAAGATATGTGTTGTTATTTTTCTTCTTCTTCACATTAAATATATGCATATAATATGTATTATCATATAACTTTGTTGGCTCATGATGCTGGATTTATGAGAATTAAGGTTTCCTGCTTATTAAAATAACTATCATATTAAATATTTATTTCTCCTTATTTATAATATACTGTAGATTATGCAAAGTACGCAGCAATGTATTTTGAACGTTGTATGTGCAATCCATAATTTTCTCTTATTATTCTGCATCACATAGCATTGAAAATAATTTATTATGACACTCAGTTATACTTTTATAGTGTTTTATTATTTTTCATAATGTCGGAACTGCAATAGTGATGCTGGTGCAGCAAGCATTGTTCCATCATTTTCATGTGCCTTACTCTTATTAAAACATGCCTCTCATTTTTATGCAAAGAAATCTGTTTTTCTTTTTTTACATTACCAACAGGTTATAGCTATTTTGAACTCATAGGTGAAACACTGTTTCAACAGGTTTGACCCATATTATAGTATGTGCTGCAAGGCCAACATTCACACTGACCAAAATAAATCACAAGCTCATGCTTGAGGCAAAAGAAACCTGAGTAATTTAATTCATTAAAGGAATAGCTTCTTCCAATTTGGGCAGAAAAAAAACCTGGGGCTAGCACTGTAAGTGCTGGCTTTTTGCTTAGTCATTTATAGAACATTATTATATTTGAAGACATGTTGCAGCGGAACAGATCAATATCTTGGGAAGTAGAAATCAAAAAGTGCTAAACAAGCTCTTGGACATGTCTGAATACTGGAGTTGCTAGAAAAGCTCCAGGTGGTGCACAATTTGCCAATGTTGAACCTGTCGACACGAGAAAGTCGACAGTCAGAATGTTGACAGGTTCAGTGTGTCTGCGTGGTTAAAATGGCAACATTGTGACAGTTGATAGGTAGTTAAGTCAACAGTAACAATGTCAATATTCAAATGTTCAAGCTGCAAGATTCCAGTATATTATTTTTTTTTATTTTATGGATATGGTGGGTATTTTTTAGGATTCAAGCTGCAAGATATTAGGATATACATTTTATTTTATTTTTATTTCATGGTGTGTTTTTTTAGGTTTCAAGCTACAAAATGACAAAATTATTATTATTGTTATTATTATTATTATTAATATTATTATTATCCCTTATTTGTAAAGCGACACAAGATTTATGTAGTGCCGTACAGAATACAAACAGTATACCATACAGGGTAAAACAGTACAGAACAAAATATGAGTAAAACCAAAACTCCAATAGCTCCAAGCATAGCAAGTATAGTGAATTTGGAGGTGAAGATATGGTATACAGACATGATTGAAAAGGTCCCTGCTCGTAAGTGCTTATAACCTAAAGGAAGGTCAAATAGGCAGCAGGCACAATAGGAGTCAGTAAAAGGAATCAAGTGCAAGAAGAGCACGTAAAGGGAAGAGGGAGGTGTGGGAAATAAGCATGGATAAGTTAGGTGAATGTTTGGTAGGCTTTGAGGATAAGATGAGTTTTAAGTGCCCATTTGAAGGTGCACAGATTAGGGGACAGACAGATGGAGCAAGGAAGGTCATTTCAGTGGAGGAGGGCAGCCCAGGAGGAATCTTGAATTCTGGCGTAGGATGAAGTGATCAGTGAGGAGAGGAGGCGACGGTCATTGGCTGAGCGCAGAAAATGGGCGGGAGTGTGAATGGAGAGGAGGTTAGAGATATAAGGAACAGTGGAGTGAGAGAGGGCCTTGTAGGTGAGGAGTTTGAAAATAATGCTGTAGGTAAAAGGGAGCCAGTGAAAGGAAAGGCAGAGAATAAAGGCAGAGAATGAGGCCAGAGTAAGAGCGACGTGAAAGGAAGATAAGTCTCGCAGATGCATTGAGTATAGAATGAAGAGGGCGAGGTGGGTGCGGGGGAGGCCGATAAGGAGAAGGTTACAGTAATCAAGACAAAAAATGATGAATGCATGGATAATGGTTTTGGTGTCATCCTGAGATAGAAAGAGCCAGATGGGGGCAATGTTACATAGTTGGAAGCTACAGTTTTAATTGGGCAAGAGTTTGAATGTGGGGGGCAAAAGAGAGGGAGAAGTTGAGGGTGACACCCAGGCAGCGGAGTTGGGGAACAGAAGAGATGGTAGTGTTGTTAATAGTAATAGAAAGATCAAGGTAGGATGAAGATTTAGAAGGAGGTAAAGCAATGAGTTCAGTTTTGGCAACGTTGATTTTAAGAAAATGTGAAGACATCCTACAGGAGATGGCGGAGAGGCAATCAGACACATGAGAGAGGAGGGGGAGGTCAGAAGAAGAGATGTAGAGTTGAATGTCATCGGCGAATAGGTGATACTGGAGACCGAAGGAAGAGATGAGATCGCCCAGGGAGGTTGTGTACAGTGAAAAGAGTAGAGGTCCAAGAAGCAGTTGACTAGGTATAAGGTGAACCATGCGAGTACAGAGTCAGAGAGGCTGAGAGAAAGAAGGGTCTGTAACAGGGGAAGTCCATGGTAGCGAAGGCTGCAGAGAGGTCCAAGAGGATGAGCAGGGAGAAGTAACCCCTGGATTTACCTGAAAGGAGGTTGCTAGTATCTTGGGCCAGGGCATTTTCAGTGGAGTGGAGGGGGCAGAAGCCAGATTGGAGAGGATCAAGGAGGGAGTTGTCAGAGAAGATCACAGGCTATAATTTTCTCAGGCTATTATAAGGCCCAGCAAGACCCCTGGATATAGAACCTGGATGTTTGTGAGTACTACAGTTTTTTTTTATTTTATTTCAAATAAAGTTATTTTTTTAAACAGGGTGTGTGTGTTTTACATTTACATTTTGTCTTGGAGCACCATAGGTCCCTGAGAACCCTGGATGCCAGAACAGGCTGGCACTTGTGGTTCCCCAAGTGCCAGCTTGCCCTGGCAGTTTTTTGCAAACTGGTGCTTGTAGTACTAGAAGCATCAGCGTTCCCAAAATGTTAATGGCAGCCTGGGCTTACTGGGACCTGTAGTGCATCAGGGACAAAATTAGTGTTTTTACCTTGAGATGGTTTTATTATAGGCCAGGGGTGTGAGAAGAGCCCTTATGCTTTCAGCATATGGTTGGCTACTCCTAGGAGGGTGCTTTTTTTGCAGACCCCTTCTGCCTAGGGAATCCAGCCCCGAGATGACCAGCCTGGGGTTGGTTGACATTATACCAAGGGAACCCCATGCTGCAGTTTCCCCGCTATAGTGCCACCGGCCCTGGCTGGCAAAGACTAGTGTTGGTACTAGTAAAATCAGGGAAACCACGCTTTTTGTGACCCCGATTTTGCTAGTTTCAGCCTAGGCTGGCACCTCTAGGGTTAATCTGTGGGGGTATGGGGGGGGGGGTGGGCATGAAAGGTATTTAATGTGTCAAAGAACCAGTTTAAAAAATTATGGCTGCATACACAAAACAAGAAGCGCATCCATCTGTTCATCAAGGGGTCAGTTTCTGCAGGTATGCAAACTTTCATATCTTCTGAGAGGAAGGGTAGATTGTGGTGTATCTAACTAAATGCAGGTTGGATACATGAATGAACCTTTAGAGATTTTGTTTTGCAGCATTAGATATTTCAATTAGATTGAACATTAAGTAGATGTTGCATTTACAAGACCGATACCTGTTAGCTGGTGCCCACAGAGCCTATTGTCCCCTTCAAAAGCAGTGCGCTTTATGGGTGCTCAGCAGGTGATGTTCAGGAGTCATATTGCACTTTCAATGGTAAATAGGCATACAAATACCTATGTAATAAAAAATTATTGCCTTATGTATCAGGTGTTTCATGATCCCCTCAATATATAGTGCTGAATAATATGCTGGCACTTAATAAATAAAAAAATATGTTAGTAATAGGAAGTATTCACTGTATACTAACCAGTATAGGAAATGTAACATAATAATAATAATAATAATAATAATAATAATAATAATAATAATAATAATAAAAAACACACTGTTCTATACTGTATTATAGGGTTTTCTTGAAGCATATTGTTGTTTAACTTTTTTTCCCATAGAATTCAAAATGCTGAATTAGGAACAGGAGCCGTCACACCTATTGTGCAGAAAAAACTATACGTTTTGAATGGATATTAGAAAGAAGAATAGGGGGCATTAAGTGTGTCTTTCTTAACATTAGAACAGCTGGCAAATCTTTGTGACAGCAGTCATTTTAATCCAGTTTACAGATATACACTTTACACCAGAGTAGGACCACACACAAGCAATGAAGCATTCAGTAGTATTATAATTGCTTCACAGTTGGGTATCAAGCTGTTATTTTACATTCAATTAGTATAGCTCTACTGAATAAAATTGTTTTAAAAATTTACCTTCCTGTAATTATATATTGTAAATAAGAACATCAGAATTTAAAACTAGTAAAGACCATTATATAAGACCATGACATAAAACTTACCAGAGGGCCCTTTAGAAAAACAAGAAAATTTCAATGAAAAAGTTATTTGACTGATACCTCCTAATACTATGGATTCATTCTCTTAACACCATGAATAACACCCTATAAAAACGAACACAGTACAATTCCCTTGCTCATGCGTCATTGGTCTATTGTGCATTGAGCCATGTTTCAATAATATATAAAGATATACTGCATTATTATACCATATGGTATACAGAGACGCACAAGCAGTCACACAGTACATAAGGAAACATCTGTTAAATTGATTTTACTATGCAAGATAACCTTTTGGAACATTCAACGTAACATCACATATTCTAAAAAAAAATTAGAATATTATGCAATTAAAAATATTTTACATTAAAGGTAAAGACTCTTAGGGCTAGATTTACTAAGCTGCGGGTTTGAAAAAGTGGGGATGTTGCCTATAGCAACCAATCAGATTCTAGCTGTCATTTTGTAGAAGGTACTAAATAAATGTAAGCTAGAATCTGATTGGTTGCTATAGGCAACATCCCCACTTTTTCAAACCCGCAGCTTAGTAAATCTAGCCCTTACTGTACTTAAAAAAAAGTTTTCTGCTTTAACCTGCAGTTTCCTACTACTGAGTCAAATTTAAAATTAGTGTAAAAAATCATTATAGCCTCAACCTTAGCCCAACAATTGCATATCCCTATCATTAGTCCAAGCCCTAACTCTAGATTTTATCCAACAT
This sequence comes from Mixophyes fleayi, assembly GCF_038048845.1. Classification (NCBI taxonomy): domain Eukaryota; kingdom Metazoa; phylum Chordata; class Amphibia; order Anura; family Limnodynastidae; genus Mixophyes; species Mixophyes fleayi. The sequence goes on from NC_134402.1 coordinate 372,698,960, forward strand.
TAACTCAGGAGCTAGTCCAAACCTAAATACTAACCATAAACCTTCACGCTCCAAAAGTTTATCTCGTCCTAACAGATCTCTGATCTTCCCTCCTCTAACACTAAAAACGTGAAAAACCTTCACACAACATTATTTAAACAAATGGAAACATAATTGTTTATGTACTGTTGTATTGGGTGAACTCTATTTTTAAGTTACAGCACACTTACTGTTACACAAAACAATATGAGGGCACACTTATGTCATCTTCTTATTACTAATAAGAGGACATGCTGTGTGGAGTTTGTATGTTCTCCCTCTGTTTGCGCGGGTTTTCAACGGGCGCCCTGGTTTCCTCCCACACTCCAAAACCATACTGCTAGGTTAAATGTTTGCTGACAAAATTAACACCAGTGTGTCTGTGTTAGGGAATTTAGACAGTAAGCTCCAATGGGGCAGGGACTGATGTGAGTGACAAAAATTATCTGTACAGCGCTGCGGAATTGGTGGCACTATATAAATAAATGATGATGCTCAATAGTGAAATAGGAACTAAAAAGATATTCCATTGTTTAAGAATAGACTTGTGATTTTAAGAACTATTCATCATATGTTCCAAAGGATATGGAGAATGCCTTTTGACTGTTTTTTGGACACTGTAAAAGTAATTCAGCAACCAAAAAAATATAAAACTGCAGCACAAATGCTCTTTTGGAACATCATAATTCTACTTTTGCAAAAGTGAGCCTAGTGTAATGGGGAAGTGCTTGGATATGACATCTAAATTGGTGGCACATGCAGTTCTGCAAAAGTTTGCATCATCAGCGCGATGAGTTGGGTGGATATGGGAATTCCTTGCTAAATGTGTATTAAGTGTACAATTATGCCTAATTTTGCACTGAAGTGCAAAAACAATATTTCATTTTGTGGGATGTGATTATTTAGAAGAGCTAAAATGGTTGAGTGGGCAAATTTTTAGGGGCATTGTTTGGTTTTGTGGGAAGGCACACAGTCTGTTTCTTCCCATGAAAGGACTTGTATTCTCCATCACCTCTGAGACCTAGAGATCAGGCCTCACCCCTATGCATACAGTGGGACACACTTTTCACCTTTAAGTTTCACTTCTCCAGGAAACCACTTTACTAGGAGCAATTCAACAAATGTAATAAATAACTACAAAAACAAAAGTACCACATATCAAAAAATATTTTTTTCCCCCATCACTCTCATAAATTAGGCTAAACTGAGATGTGTGCTAGGAGGAAAATGTAAATGTAATGAAGGGGTAGTCCCAACAGTGTTGTAGTGTAGACCTTGATGTGACATTCTTGCTGTTCCCACCCTGCTCATTTCTACAGCACCACCAAACCACATAACTAAATGCCTATTTCTTTTAAAATAGGTGCTTTCAAAAGCTGAAGAGGGCTCACACCTTGTAATGTGCTTGGTGACCACAGATTTCATGGTTTGTAAATGACCAATTGTAAATTTAGGCTTACAAAGCAAATCCTGTTATATTTATATAATAAATTGGTTGATTTTAACTTTCTATTGAAAATTTATGTAAGTTGCATAAATTAGTGACAACATATTGTTTTTAACTCCCTGTAATTGATTACTAAATGTAATTTTATATTTTAGCAATGTATTTTGAAATGGTCATTAAACTATATGTGACTTATACTATTTAACAGATTTGTTATTTACAGGTACCATTATTGATCTATTCAGCAATACAACATTAGGATGTATTATTTATTATAAATTATTAATTATTTAGATTTGTAGCATAGATAAATTTGCTAGGGAACTTTCAGACAGACATAGCTCTTTAATTGTATTCCTTAAGTTGGCCAGTAACAATACAGCTTGGAAATGGAAATAAAGGAGGTTGAAAACTATACGCTTGTTATTATTCCTCTGTGTCCTTTGGGATTTAAACTCCAGATAGATGGGATGTCAGGCAACCTTTCAACAGTTTCCACTGTGTGTACAACAGGATTTCAAACTATTGATGCAATTTCTTTTATACTAAAATGACAAATAGCTAGAGGAAATAAAATAATAAGTTGTTATTGTAAAATGTTGTATAGATGTTTTGTATTTATGTTTCTTATCTCCTACATAAATAAGCTGTTCTCACAAGGCATATAAATTCTTGGAAGGCAAACATAATTCAGGACATTATCTCACACAGTATAACAAAGCTCACTAATCTAGTAATATGATGAGTTACATAAAACAGAAGTAAAAAGAAAATTCAGTTCAGATGTGTGCAAAAGAATATGAGCTTATAAGGCCTGAATATCTTTAGATATGTTTTATATTTTAGTTCATAATCTGTCTCATGAAGATATTTTCCTGATGAGAAAATATAATTTTTCAGGGTAGTTTCCGAGAAAAATCTATTTATGAATATTTTTTCAAAGGCAAAGTTAATCCATGTATCTGTACTAAAAAACAGGCTACATCCACTAGTATTATGGAATGTTTTCCATGATGTAACGTGTAACACAATAAAAGAATGGAAAATACACCAAGACATTAAAGAGCATGCATAAATAATGCGATTTGGCATTCAGTAATGGGGCTTAGCTGTCCATAGAAGATGTCACATGTATGACTGTGAGCAGATCACATGATGCTTACATGCACTCCTCAGGAACACTCTTCTGCTAGGTACAGACGTATACTATTAAGCTTAAAACATAATGTGACTCATCTCTAAGGTCAGCTCATATAACCTATTGCCATCCAGACCCAAATATATTTTCGGATTCTGTGAACTGCAGTTTACCTAGATTAATAGACTCGTGTGATTCAATTTATATATGTTAAGATGATGCAAAATGGTATAATCACCTAAATAAAATTACATATGGTTTCTAAATGATTATTTCAAGAATTCTACACATTCAATCCATACTCTATTTTTACACGTTTGATTAATTAACAATATGTTTCTGCTATGAGAAACATTAAAAAATAAAAGCTGCCAACAGTTCATGTTTTTTTGGATTTCTTTAATTATACACAGGAGACTTTTTCTATTGTCAGTAAATATCCCACCAGTTTCTGCAGACAGAAATCCTGCAAACATGACCTGTTGGTAAATCTTGAAGACAGGAATTGAGTATCTCTGCTTTGATATATTAGTTTGCAAAACAACATGAGAGGTTCAACATATATTTTAGTTAACAAAGCAGTAAAGGTATTTAATGTGTTAAAGAAACATTTTCAAAAATCATTGCTGTATACACATTGCAAGTTTAAAGCTTACGAAGAGTCGTAGACCAGTACTTAACAGCATAGCCGGATTAAGGGGGTGGGCACCCGGGCCCCCTCTATCCAAGCACCCCCTGCCGCCGCGCGCATAACCTCACCTCCTGATTTTTTAACTATTTTTTGTGGCGTCGGGGGAGGGGGGGCGGTGGGGTTTTTGCGGGTGGGTTCGGTGCTCCGCCCCTTCAATGGTGGGGGGAGCAGGGTAGTAAAAAAAAAAATACATATACAGTACTCACCTGATTGCGGCGCCGGAGTCCCTCCTCCTTCCTCTCTGCACTGTTAACACTGAATGACAGGCGTGCCATCATCAAGTCACGCCTGTCATTCAGTGAGGAGTAGAGCAGAAAGGACCAAGAAAGAAACAAGAAGACAGCAGAGAAGAGAAGAAAGAAGCTAATAGAAAGGTAAGTAAAAAAAGGGAATAACGCACAAAAGGCACACTATGAAGAAAAAAGAAAGGAGAGAGGCACAGTAAGGAAAAAGGGGGGGGGGAGAGGCACAGTAAGGAAAAAGGGGGGGAGAGAGGCACAGTAAGGAAAAGGAGGGGGAGAGAGGCACAGTAAGGAAAAAGTGGGAAGAAGCACAGTTAGGAAAAAAGGGGGGAGAGAGGCACAGTAAGGAAAAAAGGGGGGGAGGCACAGTAAGGAAAAAAGGGGGGAGAGAGGCACTGTAAGGAAAAAGGGGGGAGAGGCACAGTAAAGAAAAAAGGGGGAGAGAGGCACAGTAAGGAAAAAAGGGGGAGAGAGGCACAGTAAAGAAAAAAGGGGGGAGAGAGGCACAGTAAGGAAATGGGGGGAGAGAGGCACAGCATGAGATAAAAGGGGGGAGAAAGGCACAGTATGAGAAAAAAGGGTGAGAGGCACAGCATGAGAAAAAAGGGTGAGAGGCACAGTATAAGAAAAAAGGGTTAGAGACACAGCATGAGGAAAAAGGGGGGGAGGCACAATAGTGAGGACTATTAATTTAAGATGGGGTGGTTTGGGCACTACTGAATGTGGGGGTGAGTTTGGGGAGAATGAGGTCCCTTTATTAAATGTGCCTATGAATTATTTAATGGCAGTGATGGTTGCAGGAAATAGGTATATTTCTGAAATTTAAATACTATTAATTTATTGCTGGGGCTCTTTGTAGGGAGGGAAATATGTTTATTTATTAAATGTGAATATTATTATTTTAATGTTGGGGCTGGCGGAAGGCCTAATTATTAATCATGTGTGGTACTGATTTAACGCCGGGGCTGGCTGTAATTTTCTAAATGTACCCATTTTTTTTCCAAAAAGGGCCCCTAACATTCCAGGATCCAGACAAGCTGCAACTAAAGACACCTGCAGCACAGGTGGTGAAAGTGAGAAGAACAGGTAGGAGAGAGCAGCAGAGTCTGTAAAATGTTGTGATTCTAGTGGGACAATCCCAATTTCTGGTGACAATTCAATGGTGTATACAACAATGCAGGTTTATTGTCTGCAGGAGGGTGGCCTGGCCATGCCCAATGATGCATTATCAATGATATTTTTTTTTTGCGGTATCATTGATAGTTTTAATGTGCATTATAAATTTTATTTTTAAAGTGCGGTATCATTGCTAGGTTTAGCGTGCGGTATCATTGCTTGTTTTGGCGTGCAATATCATTGCTAGTGTGTGTGGGGTTACTCTAGTGTGTGTGTGTGGTGGTGGTGGGGTACTCTAGTGTGTGTGGTGGTGGGGTACTCTAGTGTGTGTAATGGAGAGTACTCTAGTGTGTTTATGTTGGGGGGTACTCTAGTGTGTGGTGGTGGTGGTGGTGGTGGGGTATTCTCGTGCGTGTGTGATGGGGGGTACTCTATGTGTGTTTGGTGATGGGGGAACTCTAGTGTGTGTGTTTTATAGGGGGAACCCCATCCTGGTGGTCCAGTGGAGTGGCTGTAAAAGAAGCCATTGAACCAAGTAATGGCATGTATCACCAGCACTGTAGCTACAGCCAGCAGCTGTAATATAGCAGCACTGGGGCAGGGCTTGTAATGGCTCCTTCTGGATTTAAATGAATACAGGAGATGCATTGCCTCCTGGCAGCACACCCCTGGAGCAATAAACACAATCTTTCTATAAGATACTGCACAATGTCTATTATCTGCTGACTCAAAGATAAGAGGTAACATTATAATCCACTTCCATGCTGTCTGGTGTTGAGTCATCGTTCTGTCTGCTACTCTTTAGTCCTGATCTTAAGAACATCCCACAAGACCTGCCGCTTGGAGATGCTCTGACCCAGTCATCTAGCCATTAAAATTTGGCTCTTGTTAAAGTCGCCCAGATAGTTATATATATATATATATATATATATATATATGTATATATAAATATACACATACATACATATATATATATATATATATATATATATATACACATACATACATGCATACATATATATATATATATACTACATACATGCATACATATATATATATATATATAGATAGATACATGTATACATACATGTGTACATACATATATATACATACAAATATACATATGTACATACATACGTATCATATATATATATATATATATATATATATATATATATATATATATATATATATATATATATATATTTTATATGATATATATACTATATGATACGATTAGACTCCAAGTACAATAATAGGGAATAGTTCTCACAACTGTAGATAGGGTAGCAGATATCATTTTTAAATGAGTTATTCCGATTTTGCAACATCTGTAAAAACGTATTATATATTATTATATTATGTATAAATATTATATTTATACATCATTTTAATTATGTATTTAGCAAAGGGAAGAGACTATATCAGATTAACAGAAATACTGTAGTCATAACATGACAATAATACAATTTGTTCATATTAATGGCATCCAGGTTTAAAAGAGAAAGTAAAAATTAACAGGCATAGTGAGCACTTTGGCTAACATATGGTTAACCTTTGGGGTTTATTCATGTGACTTTTGCCTCATTAGTTGACCCTTTAACCATGATAAACATCCAGTGATAAATCTTCTCCCCTTACAAAGACAAAAAGGGTCATACATAATACACTAATTTCTCCTGGCAGCATATGCACTGCTCATACATATTTAATAAGCAGCCTTGTATGCTCAATCAGGTTAAAGCTATTTCCATCAGTATGACTTTGTATGATAAGACAAAAATGCTTTCTATAAAATAAGGGTACACTAAAATCATGCTCACTTATCACAGTGTAGATTTAAATCAAATTTTGCATATATTGAATTTATTATCAGCCATTTAGTGTAGCACAATTATAGGATTACAACATGTATTCTGTTCTATATATACAGATGCTGGAAAAAGGAATTAATGAATAAACAAGGATTGTAGGGATGACTTATTGGTTTGGTTTCATCTAAATATAATACTAGCTTGTTTTCATTTGGGATTTTCTCTTGCCGTTTTGAATTGGGTCATTTATGAACCTGAAAGAGTGCAGAGACACAACCCAAAATCCATTTATTCTTGTTTCTAATATCATGGGCCTACTTCCGTGTAACTGCACCTGTTTAGCTACACAGATTAGTGTGTCAAGACCAAGGGTGAAACACTGCAATGCCAGTCTCTAAACCAAAATATAGAGGAGAGTCTGGCCATTCATCTTCAGCTTCCCGGGCCCCAGTTCTGTTCTTCTGGGCATGCACCGACTGGTCCCTGATCTACTCTTCTGAGCTTGCACTGATCTGCCAAATGTGCAGTGAAACCCAATCAGAAGAGAACAAAGTTAGTAGGTTCGAAATTTCCGGCTTGTGTTCAAGGCTCGCTGTTCACGGTCAAAGATTTTTGTTTGTGTTTGAGGTTTTGAGATTTGCATTAAAATTAGTATTTTAAAATATTTTTAGCACTGTTTAATTAAAAATTTTAAATAGTAGAAAGATATTTTAGTTGAATATCGAACACTTAGATGTTAGAAATTATGGTATTGCATCTCACCATTCAAGTTTAGCAATATACGCCATCCACCATTAAAGACAAATAAAATGAATTTATGTTATAACATATTTGAGACAGTTCGCACAAATGTGAACTGACTGGAATATGTTCATATCTGTTCGACTTTCTCGAATTTAGATATATATTTTTTTTTAATCAATCTAAAATTTGAAAATTCAGGAAAATGTTCTCATTTTTGTTTCGATTTAACAAACCAGTTTGTGAAATGATTTTAGGCGGTTTCAAGCAGCTATGATAGAGATAATCAAGCCTTGAGACACATTTTGCGATATCCAACTGCATTATATAGCAGATGTGTGTTAATATGTGTGTATAAAACTATGTAAATAAAAACTGAAAATTTAAAGCCGTGATATTTGATATAACAGTTCTTTACTGTCATTTAAGACATAAAAAGAAGAGGTATTTTAGGTGGAAAAAAAACAGTAATTTAGGTGTTTATTTTTTCCTACAGGTGCATTTCTGTCACAGATCAAAATAAATATGTTGCATGAAGTGTCTGTGCAGATGAACATTAAAAACAGTATAGGGCATACTTCAATATATGCACATAGCAGAGCAATATGTATACCTGCCTATAAAAAACATATATTCTATCTTCAGATTTTATTCAGTTTATAAATGACATTCAATGTAAATTTCTGCCTATAAAAAAAACCCTGTTGTGCCACTAGATTTTCTACAGTTTGGAAATGGCCTTTAAGATCAATTTAGGCCTGACCACTGGTCTGTCACTCACACTATTAGAGACAGACATGCATGGAACTATCTTCAGCATATCAGTATAAAGAAGAACAAGGAGACCAGGACGTGATGATATGGCCCCCACAACAGAGCCCTGATCTCATCCTCATCGAGTTTGTCTGGGATTACATGGAGAGACAGAAGGTTTTGAGCAAGCATACAACAGTACTATATATATATATATATATATATATATATATATATATATATATATATATATATATTTTCTCTGATGATTTTTGCTCGCAGCTTTAGGAGCTGCAAGAAAAAAAAAATCAGCTGAGATTTTCGTTCAAATCCCGTGACCGCTTTGTTCGGAAGAACAACGGGGCTAATTGAATCTGCCCCTAACTTAAATATTGCTTGTCTCAGAGCGCTAGACTATCTTTTAGATAGATAGATGGATAGACAGACTGTAACAGATTCTGGATACTATATTACTAATCTTGATTAGCGCTGGCTTACCTGAGGTGCGGAGTCTAACGATCTCCCCGGTGTTCACCAAGAACCGCCGCAAGGCGGGGTGGGCTTCGCTGCCAGGAGTCGCAGGTCGCGGTCCCCAGGTTCGCCTCAAGATGTAGTACAGCGGAGTGAAGCGGTGGTAGCGGAGTCAACGAGCCGGTTCGGTACACAGGAATGGAGTCAGGCAGAATCAGAAGGCAACTCGGAGTCAACAAGCCAGGTTCGGTACACGGGTCACAAGAATAGGAGAATGGTCAGCAAGCCGGGTCGGTACACAGGGAATGGAGAGCCAGGGAAGTCAAACAGGCAGAGATCAGCACACAGGAGACACAGGAACAGGAAGACACTGCAATCCACGAAGAGCAGGAGCCAGGAACAGGTAAGTGCTGCTCTGACACTCAGCGAGTGTCAGAGTGAGGTTTTTATGCAGAAGGGGATTCAAAATCCCCGCCTCTAGGTTGTGGTCATGTGACCGTCTCCGGGTGCGGTCACATGGTCCTGAATGCGGAAGTGCGGCTGGACGGAGCGGCGGGGATAAGGTAAGTCCGTAACAGTACCCCCTGCCATAAAGGTGGACTCCGAACACCTAATAGGGTTTCAAAGGAAATTTTTTATGGAAGGATTTAAGTAGACGGGGAGCATGTAGGTCAATGGCTCTTACCCATGAGCGCTCCTCAGGGCCGTAACCCTTCCAATCCACCAAGAACTGTATGGCACCTTGAACTTTACGAGAATCTAGGATAGTTTTAATCTCGTATTCCACTTGATCCCGATCCACAGCAGGAGGAGGAGTTCTGGATGAGGTGGAGAATCTGTTGGTTACCATCGGTTTTAACAAGGAGACATGGAAGACATTGGGTATGCGTAAGGAGGGAGGCAGACTCAATCTAAAGGCTACGGGATTAATAATCTCAGATATAGCAAATGGGCCAATAAACTTGGGAGCAAATTTTTTACTGGGAACCTTTAAACGAATGTTCTGGGTGGATAGCCATACCCTGTCACCAACTGCAAAACTTGGAGTCATTCTTCTCCTTTTATCGTAGAATTTTTTGGAACGAGTAGTTGCTTGTTTTAAGTTTGTCTTGGTTTGTTCCCAAATATCAGAGAAGTTACGAACCAGAGAGTCCACTGCTGGAACTTCAGAAGATGAGACTTGAGAGAAGGTGGGTAGTCTAGGATGGCAGCCATACAGGACAAAAAAGGGAGAGTTAGAGATGGCCTCATGAAAATGGTTGTTATGGGCGAACTCGGCCCAAGGGAGAAGGTCCACCCAGTTGTCTTGGTTACTAGAGATAAATATTCTTAGAAACTTCTCTAATTCTTGGTTGGTTCTCTCAGTAGCCCCATTGGACTGGGGATGATATGCGGAAGAGAAGTCAAGCTTGATCCCGGATTTATTGCAAAAAGACCGCCAAAATTTTGATATGAATTGTGATCCCCTATCGGAGACAATATGTTGAGGACAGCCATGGAGGCGAAATATTTCTTTAATAAAAATATCGGCTAAGGAGGAGAAAGAAGGAAGGCCTTTGAGAGCAATAAAGTGGGCTGTTTTAGAGAAGCGATCCGTGACCACAAGCACTACAGTACAGGATTTGGAAGGGGGAAGGTCCGTGATAAAATCCATGGAGATCTGTGACCAAGGGTAATCAGGAATGGGTAATGGGAGCAAGCATCCATAAGGCTTCTTCCTAGAGGTCTTGTGTTGAGCACATTTGGAACAAGCAGCAACAAATCTCTTCACATCCTCCAGCAAGGAAGGCCACCAGTAGCTTCGGGACAATAAGTCCCAGGTCTTGCGAATGCCAGCATGCCCAGAGAAGAGTGAGTGATGAGCCCAGTGAAGGAGCCGGGTGCGTAGATGTGGCAAGATGAATGTTTTGCCTGGAGGACAACTCTTTTTTAGGTGTGTAGCTGCCAATACTTGACATGGATTTACAATGAATTTTTTATCTTCCGAGGATTCCATGTCAGCTGGATCAAAAGAGCGAGATAAGGCGTCTGCTTTCGTGTTCTTAGATCCTGAGTGAAAAGTGATGTTGAAATCAAAGCGTGAGAAGAATAAGGACCACCTTGCTTGACGAGGATTTAGACATCGGGCAGTGCGTAAGTAAAGCAAATTCTTATGGTCGGTATATATGGTGATAGGGAATTGCGCTCCTTCTAGTAAATGTCTCCATTCGGAGAGAGCCAATTTGATGGCCAGGAGCTCTTTGTCGCCAATCCCATAATTCCTCTCAGCAGGTAAAAAGCGACGGGAAAAGAATCCGCAGGGATGAAGTTTTCCAGAAGGACCTCGCTGTGATAGTACGGCTCCTGTGCCAACAGAAGAGGCGTCTACCTCCAGGACAAAGGGACGAGAACAATCTGGCTGTTGAAGAATGGGTGCGGATGAAAAGAGAGACTTTAATAATATGAAGGCTTGGATAGCCTCAGAGGACCAAATACCAGCATCAGCAGATTTGCGGGTCAATGCTGTGATGGGAGCCACGAGAGAGGAGTACCCCTTGATAAATTGACGATAATAGTTGGAGAATCCTAGGAAGCGTTGAGTGGCTTTAAGGCCTGAAGGTTGGGGCCAGTCAAGTATGGCTTTCAATTTTGTGGGATCCATCTGTAGACCGGTGCCCGAAATAATATATCCCAGGAAGGGAATTTGTTTCTGCTCGAAGGTGCATTTCTCCAATTTGCAAAATAACTGATTTCTTCGGATACGAGAGAGGACCTCCAATACATGAGTACGATGAGATGCTAGATCTTGAGAAAAGATGAGAATGTCGTCCAAGTAGATGACTACAGATTGGTACAAGAGGTCTTGAAACAGCTCATTCATAAAGCTCTGAAATATGGCTGGGGCATTGCATAGCCCGAAAGGCATGACCAGATATTCAAAGTGGCCGTCTCGGGTGTTAAACGCCGTCTTCCATTCATCCACCTCCTTAATGCGTATAAGGTTATACGCTCCTCTGAGGTCAAGTTTAGAAAAGATGGTGGCACCCTTGATCCGGTCGAATAGTTCAGAAATCAGTGGCAGTGGATACCGATTTTTAACGGTAATGGCATTCAGGCCTCTGTAATCAATGCAAGGGCGGAGGCCCCCATCTTTCTTTTTTACGAAGAAGAAGCCAGCCCCAGCTGGGGAGGCAGACTTGCGGATGAAACCCCTGTTTAGATTTTCTTGGATGTACTCCTCCATAGCCTTAGATTCCGGGAGGGAAAGGGGGTAAACACGGCCCCTGGGAATGGGTTTACCAGGTATCAGATCAATGCCACAGTCCCAGATTCTGTGAGGGGGAAGTCTAGTGGCCTCTTGTTGACAGAAAACATCAGAGAAGGTTTGGTATGGCTCAGGCAGGAGAGTCACAGGAAATTCTTGGGTACGTCTGGGACTATTCGGGGGAACCACTCTCTGTAGGCAGCGAGAGAAGCAGGACTGTCCCCAGGACAATATGTGACCAGATTTCCAGTCCAAGGTGGGAGAGTGGGCACGAAACCAAGGAAGTCCTAAGATGACTGGGTTGGTAGATCTTTGTATTACTAAAAAAGAAATCTTCTCCCGATGAAGTGCTCCTATCTGAAGTAGAAGGGGAATAGTGCGTACCAGGATGGACCCCTCAGGGATTCTTCCCCCATCAATGGCCATCAGAGAGATGGGTTGTTCCAAGGCTTGTGTGGGAATAGCGAATTGTTTAACTACTGTGGCGGAAATGAAATTTCCTGCGGCTCCGGAATCTAGAAGAGCCGACTGCGGGAAGGTCTTTTGTCCTAACTGAAGGGAAATGGGAATAGACAGGCAATCATTACTATTGGGAACTGACTGACACTGAGAAAAGAGGCCCAACGACACAGCTCCAGAACTCGTTAGGCCCTGTCGTTTCCCGAGCGTTTGGGACAAGAACTCAGAAGATGGCCACTCTCTCCACAATATAAACACAGCTTGTTCCGAAATCTCCTCTCCCTCTCTTCGGCTGATAAGCGGGTCCTCCCAAGTTGCATGGGCTCTTCAGGGGGAAGAACAGGGGTTTGGAAGTTGGGGGCTAAGCGAATCATGCTACGCCGCGACTGTTCCTTCTCAGAATTACGTTCCTTGAAACGCAAATCAACTTTGACACAGAGGGAGATAATGTCGTCCAAAGACGTAGGGAGTTCCTGGGATACCAACTCGTCTTTGATTCGGTCTGAAAGGCCCTGCCAGAATGTAGCTACTAGAGCCTCATCGTTCCAGCGAAGTTCAGAGGCCATGGTTCTGAAGAGGACCGCATACTGCCCCACAGACTGGTTTCCCTGGCGGAGACGTAGTAAGCCGGAAGCGGCATTGGACACCCTTCCTGGCTCATCAAATATTTTCTTGAAGGTGGACAAGAAGAGGTTGAAGTTATGTAGAATGGGGTCGTCCCTCTCCCACAAGGGGGAAGCCCATGCTAAAGCTTGACCGGACAATAACGAAATCACATAGGCCACTTTCGTTTTTCCGGAGGGGAAGTTCCCAGGTAGAAGCTCGAATTGTATGGAGCATTGATTTAAAAAACCTCTGCAATTTTTAGGGTCTCCATCGAACTTAGGTGGGTTAGGCAACCGTAGCTGCGAGGAAGAAGCTGCTGCTGCGGCCTGAGGTACAGGGGCCACTGCCGGCCCAGGTGATCCACCAGCCACTAGGGTGTTCTGGACAACATCCAAGCGAGTGGATAGACTATTGAGGAATTTTAAAAGTTGCTCTTGGTTAGCTTCTTGTTTATCCATCCTTCCTACTAAATGCTCCAACAGATCTTTAGCTGTGGTATCCATGGTCAGAGCAAACTGTAACAGATTCTGGATACTATATTACTAATCTTGATTAGCGCTGGCTTACCTGAGGTGCGGAGTCTAACGATCTCCCCGGTGTTCACCAAGAACCGCCGCAAGGCGGGGTGGGCTTCGCTGCCAGGAGTCGCAGGTCGCGGTCCCCAGGTTCGCCTCAAGATGTAGTACAGCGGAGTGAAGCGGTGGTAGCGGAGTCAACGAGCCGGTTCGGTACACAGGAATGGAGTCAGGCAGAATCAGAAGGCAACTCGGAGTCAACAAGCCAGGTTCGGTACACGGGTCACAAGAATAGGAGAATGGTCAGCAAGCCGGGTCGGTACACAGGGAATGGAGAGCCAGGGAAGTCAAACAGGCAGAGATCAGCACACAGGAGACACAGGAACAGGAAGACACTGCAATCCACGAAGAGCAGGAGCCAGGAACAGGTAAGTGCTGCTCTGACACTCAGCGAGTGTCAGAGTGAGGTTTTTATGCAGAAGGGGATTCAAAATCCCCGCCTCTAGGTTGTGGTCATGTGACCGCCTCCGGGTGCGGTCACATGGTCCTGAATGCGGAAGTGCGGCTGGACGGAGCGGCGGGGATAAGGTAAGTCCGTAACACAGACAAAGCACACTTAAACCCCTAACAGAAGCACACACACTTAAATATCTAACTTACACTCAATCACTAATCTAATCAACCACTAAGCATAGGACTTCCACCTGTGTGAGTTTAAATTTTGTGTAATCAGGTTTAGTGCATGTCTTTTGACATACAGTTCAACAGAATCTGAATATGTTGGTTCTAATACTTATATGAATATGAATAAAGAGTTTCTAAGATTGGAAACCCTTCTAAAAAATGAAATGAGACATTGGTGGGATTCAATATTTTTACAAAAGTATATTGATTTAAGGAAAATACCTAGAGGTCTAAGGATTATAAAGAAACCTTCTATATATGATAATCCATATCTGATGGTTGAATGGGAAGAAACTCTGGATACATGCTCATTTGATTTAATGCAAATCTTGATTAGATAGAGAGACTAAAGTTAAAAAAAACTATTGAAGAAAAAATTGAGAATATAAGAAGTAATTTAATGCAATTTAAGGATAATCCAGATTTTTCCATAAGGGACAGTAGGATAAACAAACGTGTGGAGCGGAATGAGAAAGATATTGTGAGTATTAGGAAAGAGAAATTATGGAGAGATTTGGGGGAATACCAATATGAGAGTTAAGACCTTTAATAAGAACAATCTACAGAGGAAGATAGTGGTTGTTAGGGAACCTTTGAAGAAGTATGCATATACCAACCAATCAGACAATAGGCTTTCTCCTTGGCAAGGACAAAACAGAAAGAGAAGGCCCAAACATCAGAGTGTCAATCCACAAAATGATCTTTTACAGAGGGAAGATGTTTGGGGACGACATTTACATCAGAATTGTTACAAGAATTTAACTCTCAGGACCCCGAAAAGATTAGGAGAACAAGAGGTAGGAGAGGGGGAAAAAGAACTCAAAAGACACCAACAGGCGGAAATTAAATAAAAATAATTTTTAATCTCTCTAGTAAACCTCTCTATGTGAGTCGACTTAAACTTTTATCTATAGGACTTAAATTTGTCCCGAGTATAAAACCAAATTTGTTTGATCTCTTCACAGAGTTGAATAGGTATATGAGAGCAATATGTAGGAAACAATATTTTGCATTTAAAAATCTACTTAAAGGCCTAAAAGAGGGAAATCCAATTGTGTTAGATTCTGGGGATTCTGAAGGTCTAATTTTATTAGAAAACTTATGAGAAGAAAATAATGTGAAAAATGTCAGTATGCAGGAAAGCCCTATATTTAATATCTCGAGTCAGGTTACATGCACAGAGGAGCCAAGATTTAAAAAGAAATTGGAATTTTATCACAAAAAAGTACCAGAATACCATAAGGGATTTTAGGGATCTTTATAAGAATGGTGTATCAAATGGGAGGAAGGCCATGGGAAAAAATAATTTGTCTAGAAGAGAAAGGAAGGCCCTTAAAGACCTTCAAGATGATTCCTCCCTCATTATCAAAGAGGCTGACAAGGGGGAAGGAATCGTTATTCTGGATAGATCAGATTATATTAAGGAGGCAATGCTACAGTTACAAAACTCTATGTTTTACTGTGTATTGAAAAGGGATCCCACTAGGGCAGCGGTTCCCAAACTGTGCGCCGCGGCTCCCAGGGGTGCCGCGGCGCTGTCACTGGGGTGCCGCGGGCCAGACCTATAAAGAAGATAGAAAACAGGAACTTACCAATCCGCCAGGCGCCGGGACCCAGCAGCCTCCTCTCTCCCACAGCTGTCACTGAATATCAACGTCAGTGACAGCTGCGGGAGAGAGGAGGCTGCTGGGTCCCGGCGGATTGGTAAGTTCCTGTTTTCTTTCTTCTCTCTGTGGCTGGCGCCTGGCCCGGGGAAGAGTGTGAGAGGGATCGTAGCAGAGGAGGGGGACAGAATGATGGCAAAGGAGGAGGGGGACAGAATGATTGCAAAGGAGGGGAACAGAATGATTGCAGAGGAGGAGGGGGACAGAATGATGGCAGAGGAGGAGGGGGACAGAATTATGGCAGAGGAGGGGGACAGATGGCAGAGGAGGGGGACAGATGGCAGAGGAGAAGGACAGAATTATGGCAGAGGAGGGGGACAGAATGATGGCAGAGGAGGGGGACAAAATGACGGCAGAGGAGGGGGACAAAATGACGGCAGAGGAGGGGGACAGAATGACGGCAGAGGAGGGGGACAGAATGACGGCAGAGGAGGGGGACAGAATGACGGCAGAGGAGGGGGACAGAATGACGGCAGAGGAGGGGGACAGAATGACGGCAGAGGAGGGGGACAGAATGACGGCAGAGGAGGGGGACAGAATGATGGCAGAGGAGGGGGACAGAATGACGGCAGAGGAGGGGGACAGAATGATGGCAGAGGAGGGGGACAGAATGATGGCAGAGGAGGGGGACAGATGGCAGAGGAGGGGGACAGAATTATGGCAGAGGAGGGGGGCAGAATGACGGCAGAGGAGGGGGACAGAATGATGGCAGAGGAGGGGGACAGAGGGCAGAGGAGGGGGACAGAGGGCAGAGGAGGAGAGCAGAGGAGGGGGACAGAGGGCAGAGGAGGAGGACAGCGTGAGAGAGGGCATAGGAGGGGGACAGCGTGAGAGAGGGCAGAGGGGGCAATGTGAGAGAGGGCAGTGTGCCTGGATGCAGAGGGGGCAGTGTGCCTGGATGTAGAGGGGGCAGTGTGCCTGGATGCAGAGGGGGCAATGTGCCTGGATGCAGAGGGGCATTTTTGCATACAACTAAATAAGTATTTCTGTCGTGCCCTAAATACTTATTACAATTTTTTGACCCAACTACTTCTAAAACAGGACTGCTCAGTAATTATTTTGGAGGGGTGCCTTGAAAAAATTTGGAGACTCTAAGGGTGCCGCGAACTGAAAAAGTTTGGGAACCACTGCACTAGGGTATTTCAAGAACAACTGTAATCCCTTCTGGATGATGCTTTAGTTGAAGGTATTATCACAAAGGATGAGTTTGTTCTTTTGTTTCCCTCACATCCTATCACTCATATTTTTTATTATTTACCTAAGATTCACAAGTCACTCACTCATGCACCCGGTAGACCTATTATCTCAGGTCTAGGTTCACTTACATTGAATCTTTCCTCCTATGTAGATCATTATCTCCAGAAATATGTTACTAAGCAGAGATCTCATATTAGAGATACCATGCATATTCTTAAATTAATACAAAATATTCATTGGAGAGCTGGTTTGGTATTTATGACCCGAGATGTACAAACACTTTACACTAATATTCCCCATAAAGAAGGGTTGGAAGCCATCAAAAGTGTATTGGAAAATGATGATTTTTGACTCCATGGTATATTTACAAGTGATGGGAATGGCCATGGGCACCATGTTTGCCCCGAGTTATGCCAACCTTTACATGGGGGCGTTCGAGGAATGCTACATGTGGGGCGGGTCATTCGGGGTGAACCTGGTGCTCTATGCCCGTTATATTGATGATCTATTTATTATATGGGAAGGTGGATATGAACTGGCACTACAGTTTGTTGTGTTGAATTCTAGTCATTATAATTTGAAACTTACTCATCAATATAGCTCAACTGAGATAATATTTCTGGATGTGACATTTTCAGTTCAAGATGACCAAATTATATCCACCAATTATCAAAGATTGGTGGATTCAAATGTATATCTTCACTATAAAAGTGGCCATTATCGACCCTGGTTAGATATGTCCGTAAGGGAAAGATAAACAGAATACGCAGAAACTGCACAACTATGGAGGATTTTCAGATTCAAGCCAATATTTTACAACAAAATTTTATAGATAGAGTTTACTCTAAAATATTGATTGAGGAAGCCAAACAATCTGCACAGAATAAAAACAGAGATCAATTTTCAAGGTAAAAGGGGAAAACATGAAAAGATGATAATCTCCCATTATTCATTTCAAAATTCAACAGTAAATCTTATGAAGTTAAGAAAATTATCAGAGATAAGTTTAAGATCCTACAAGATAATGTTTTACGGAATGAGTAGGAGATAAATAAAAAATTGTGTTAAAAAAAATTACAATTTGAAGTGCCTTCTGGCCCCAAGTATTCTAAGACCTCAAATTGAACAGTTTTCAGATAGGACATGGATACCAAGTCAACTGAATGATTGCTTTAGGTGTAACAAAAATGTTTTCTTCACTTGTAAGCACATTGAAAATAGAATAAAAAAGGTTAAGTCAACCACTAATGGTACCAAATATAAAATCTCACAATTTATTAACTGTGATACTACCTTTGTAATTTATGTATTGAAATGCCCCTGCAGCCTCCAGTATGTGGGCAGAACCACTCGCCCTTTGAAAAATGGGTTCAGAGAACATCGAAAAAATATTATTAAAGGTGTTATGACACATGGAGTTTCAAGACATTTCGCTGAGAAACATAAGAGGGATCCATCCGGAATTAAACTTACAGGGTTAGAGAAAATAGTTAGGGGGAGATAGGTAGAAGAAATTGTGCCGTGGTGAAGTTATGTGGATTTTTAAACTTCAGATCTTATTTCCAGAAGGCCTAAATGAGACAATTGAATTCAATGACTGGTATCATTAAATGATAGTATGGGTATGATCATTGTTTAGAAAGAATAAGAACCCACTGACAAACGGGTTTACATTATAACTGTTGAGTGTAGTTTAAATGAGTTTTCTGTCTTCTCTTTTTTTTTTAACTATATCTGATATAAGATTCAAAATGTGAAAAGATGATATTTAGCAAAATACATAATGTTTATATAGATTTCTGGCACAATTAGATTTATATGTGTTTTTAAAAAAAGAGTAGAATGTATAGAGATATCCAAGGCAATATAAAAATTGTGTTTTCCCTATAAGTTATAAAGTGGTTATTTAATATAGTGAAAATGTAATACTATTGAAACTATGCTTAGAAGACTTGCTGCTTCCTGGTGCTTGGACTAATTAAGCTTAATTAGGTACCAAATGTTGATGATCCAATCAAATTCAAGAATAAGCAGTATTAAAGGAAAGCAATGTTATAAGAATGAATGAGGCTTGAGAAAGTCCACAAGCAGGGTGGACGAAACACGTTGCCGTGCTACATTGTGTCCGACCTGGTCTGCAAACATATCAGACTAATTGTCTAAAACATTATTGATGCTGGCATAGCCTTATCTATTCCACACGATCTGCAGACTTGGGAGGAATTTTTTTTGTGGAGGACAGTTGTATCCGGACAACTTAATAGGTGCGCACCTACTTCAATACTGAGTTGATCCACTGAAGATAACGGAGACATAGGAGACAAGCTGTGATCAGAACCAACATCACTGTGAGTGCAAGTTCTTGCTAACATCCGTACTTTTCAGCATGCCCTTGGACAAATGTTATTATCACTGAGCAGTGAGATACTCTGGACGATAAGATTTAGTAAGGCTATTATATTAGCATTTCACCTTGATACTTGTTTGGAGCTATTAATGTCTGTTATTGTTTCATAATTGACATCTCATTGCAGTGCTAGTCGGACCATTATTTAACCTATTTCGAATAGGGTTATTTGTATGCATATATATATGCACTCAGTATTGTGTATGCCCCTATATTTTTATAGGTTTTTTATGTTTGTTATGTGTTCTTTACATGTTTTTATGAGTGAATAAATTGTTATCTTTTAATATTGCCTTGGATATTATTTTTGGTCAATCTATTGATATACATCAATTGATATACACCAGATTTACTCTCCTTTCAGCGCTGTACAGACACATTTTTCCCTTCTTTGAAATACAGGAGAAGAATGACAAAATTTCTTTACCGTCATACACACGCCCGGTAATAAAACCTCAATAAGATTCTTTCTCGGGTCTTATCCTTTCCCAAATGTCTCCCACAAACATGTAGGTACTAACTTTAAGACAAATGGAATATGTGTTTGTGGTACCAACAATTGATCAACAATTTTAAGCCTGTATGTTACCAACTCTAAACAGCATATTATTTTTAATTGTAATATAAACCTTCAGCTGGCCTAGCGGCCTTCTCTAAACCATTAATTTAAACCATATTTTTTAAAACATTTTCAAGAGTGGCATAATTAAGATGGTCATGTGCAAAGTCTCTTAGGGGAATCAAATTGGATATTATCAACCAGTCAAGATCCTCGTATGGAGCTCATCTACGATCCCACACCTTTGACACAGATGGATTTTTCTTTCGCAAGTTTGGCTGCCCGTGCCTCCGAAGATTAAGGGAAAGAGTTGCCACAGACTCCTGCACAGCATTAACAGATGTCAACTCCACAATTTCGGAGAGCTTATCCACTGTATTCTGAAGCATGTCTGATAAGATCGGATTTTCGGCTTTTGAGTCAATTGCTGATATATTCATCCAGACTTGTTGTTGGAGGACTTCTTTAAATGATGGAAAGTCTTTGCTCAATATTAACAGGTAAGCGAGCTTTGGTGCACTGACGGCTACCACAGTAACTATCTGGACTTTCACAGTGTCCGGCAAGAGTGTCCTCTTATATTCTTTAGTGGTAGCATAGATACATAGTACTTTACCTCTGGGCAGCCTGGTGGTTATGGACGCTGGTATAACAGAGCTAGAGACTAAAGTGAGTTTTTTCCCGGAATCCACAAAAGCTAAAACTAAATTTTTATTTATACAAAATATAGGAATAATCACCATCAGTACTCCACATATAGATCTATGCAGACAAAATTCCTAAAAAATAGGTGTTCACAAACCTAATAGACAAAGGATAAGATAAATATAGTACTTTAGGAATTCTAGCGCTGGATTTTACCCAAAGCTCTACCAAAAATAGATAAAAATTCATTGAACACTACTGTTAGGTGCACACAGTTCTGCCTTCACAAGCAGTACATTGTGAAGCAGGACATACCTTCCAACTGTCCTTGCAGTCAGACCAAATCCTGACTAAGCGGGACAGTCACCCACCAAATTCAGGACAGTTGGCAGACTGTCCTGCTCTCTCCTACCTGACTTGTGGCAGCTGGTGTCTTTAGATCAGTTGCTGCTTGTCTGGATCCTGGAATATTGGGGCCCTATTTGGAAAAAAAATGTGTACATGAAATTTAGAAAACTCCAACCAACACCGCTGTTAAATCAATATAGCACCCACGTTTTAAAATTAGGCCTCACTACAGCCCCAACATCAAAATAATAGTATTCCCATTTAATAAATAAACATATTTCCCTCCCTACATACAGCCCCAGCAATAAATTAATAGTATTCACATTTCATAAATATACCCATTTCCTGCAACCATCACTGCCATTAAATTCATAGTCACATTTAATAAAAAGACCTCATTCTCCCAAAACTCACCCCCACATTCAATAGCCCCTAAACCACCCCATTTAAATTAATAGTCCCCACTATTACATTGCCCCCCAACATTACCCTGAAAACAAAATAGCACCCATTAATTAGCCACCATATACCTCACACACACTACATTATCACATTACTGTGCACCTTCCTCACCACCACGCTGTGCCCCGTTATGATCGCACTGCGCCCTCCATGCTACTTTTACCCCCTTCATAACATTCTGCCATGCTACTTTTGCCCTTCTTCATCCTCCTGTGCCTTTTATCCCCCCCTTTCTTCATCCCCATGTGCCTTTTATGCCATCCTTCTTCATCCCCCTACCTTTTATGCCCCCCCTTCTTCACCCCTCTGTGCCTTTTATGCCCCTCCTCACTTCTTGGCAGAATCCAGTGCCATTCATATTCAGAAGCCTCCTGAACTCTCAGCAACCACCCCTGTACCTGTTCTTTCCCTCTCATGCGAAGGAATATTGTCAGGCCACTTAGCTTTGTTCCCGTAGCCACCAGTATAGTCCAGAGATACAACCCAGTCCTGGTACAGACAAATGCCAAGACGTGCAGATTGAGCATATAAAAGTAAGTAATTACTGAAAAATCATCTAATAATTAAGAACCGGAAAAGACGCAGTTGGTTGGTAAAATACCTATATACGCTACAGATTGAATGGTGTTCCTGAAGAGCGGTATGCCGTATATACATACTACCAATAATTAAGGTACTTACCAAACAATGTCAAAAGAGTGTGCAGTAGTAATTGCTAAAACAGCATCACATAAAATAACTAACCAGTCGTTATTGTGACCAAAAAGGTAATTAGACAATAAATAAATGAAAGGTGTTGTATAGAGAAAAACAGTTCATATATGACCTACTGAATCAAGCAGAAGGATATGTCACAAAAAAAAGCAAATGGTAGTCATAATATACTATAAATAATCAGAGGTGATCTAGGCATAAATAATGTTCATCTACAGGGGGTGGGATCATGCTACCTGGCCCATACAATAATAATAAAAACAAAAACAAAAAGTACATCACTAAAAAAGAAACAGCTGCAAAGTAGAAAACTATATTGAACATTATACCAGATATAAATAAATCACCAAGTAAATAAATCAACTAACAAAAAAACATGACGAGTTAAACTTCTCATTCAATCCAAAAGGAGTCAGCAAATTAAACGATACATCCATCTGAAGCAAGATTTTATTACAATCTCCTCCTCTCCGCAATGGGGAAACCTGTTCTATAGGTATGAAATGAAAATCTGTTACTTTGTGAATCCTTTGAACAAAATATTTTGCCACAAGAGGGGTGTTCTCTGGAACGCTTTTTTAATAAATGATCTATAGAGAACACTCCGTTCTTTCAACATCCTCATTGTTTTGCCTTCATAGATAAGATGACAGGGACATGTAATGATATAAATCACAAATTTGCTGTCACAAGTATTTTGTTGCATAATCTTGTAAACAAGTTCTGTTATAGAATCATATATCAACAGTTCACACATCCTGCACATTTAATGCTCACGGTATGAGAGACAACCATCCTATGCAACCAGGATTGCAGATATCGAACTTCATTACACTGTCCTTAATAATAGAATTACATTTGTAGCAAAAAAGATGATTAGTACAACATGGCCCCATTACAGGATCACTGCTCAAAATATGCCAGTACTATACAATAGATTCATAAATACATTTAGATACTGACTAAAATGTTCTGGTAAAAATAATTAGATCAGATCAGAAATGTTTTCATTCATTTTGGAAGTCAAGAGCTCTTCCCGATCTAGATTGAGGCAATCCTGTATGGCCTGATTCATTTCCTTAACAGCATATCCTCTTTCCAGGAATCGATCACCCATCTCCTGTAGGGCTCCTGAAAACAATGTTTCATCTCATGTGATGTATGTTACCCTTATTAACTGGGATAAAGGAGGTCCTCTCTTTAGGGGGTTAGGATGAAAACTATAAGCTAGTAAAATATTCTTTTTATCTGTACGCTTTCTGCAAAGCTCTCCTCTGATCTGGTAATATATACATATAAAATTTGATCGTCTGTCTGTTAAAGAATAATTTCAATCTGATGGTGTTAACAAGTGAATTTAACCCATTAGCAAATCAGTAAGTGTTTTTCCTTAGCAACCAACAACGTCATTGCTGGTTCTCTATTATGTGATTCATTTCAGTAAATACTTTTATGTATTCTACATCGTTTGATAAGAGCCTTAATAATTATTGGCTGTATGGGGCATATCACTCTACAGTAATGCTCTTGAGGAAATACAAAATGGGGATGGTGTTATAGTGAAATCATCACACAAAGGAGGGAACGTATTTCTATGGAATAAAATAATGTATCTGAATGAAGCAAGGAGACAATTGGATGATGTTAAATGCTACAAAAAACGTATTTTTAATCCTACAAATAATCTACTTACTGCATATAAAAGATTGGTAGAAGGAACATATTAACTGGGTACTATACTTAGAACAGAGAAAGAGTTCCTATGGTTCGAGAATCCTAAAACCTCAAGTTTCTACCTATTGCCTAAAATACATAAGAACAAACAAAACGCACATGGGAGACCAATTCTCTCCAGTATAGGGAACCTTACAGAGAAAGCAAGCATATTTGTAGACAAGTACTTAAGAAGTTACATAACTGCACTTTCTTCCTATATAAAAGGCACCTCAGATATTTTAAAGAAATTGGAATGGATCACAGTAAATACTGATACCCTCTAGTAACATGTGACGCTGAGTCACTGTATACTAGTGTTCAAAATTACACTGGAGTGTAGACAGTAAGTACTTTCTTAAAGCAAGCCATCATAGAGATATTAACAACTTTATTATTGAACTGCTAGAATTCATTTTGAAGAACAACTACCTCATCTTCAATGACCAGTTTTACATCCAGGTGAGAGGGACTGTCATGGGGACTGCGTGTGACCCAAAATACATTTTCTTTCTTAGTGAGGTAATGCACACTTACCAGAAAAAAATCATCCAGATGAAAAATCCAAGATACCCGTAGAAAAACTTTTATTAAAAAAATTACTAAAAAACTAAAATCTAAAAAAAAAAATAACAAAAATAAGTAATACTAAGGAAAGAAATATAAAGCAAAAAATAGAAGACAAAATATTAATAAAAAATTATAACAAAATGTTGGTATAGAAGATCCATGTAAAAAAATTTAATTAAATTAGTAACTTTGATATCTTAGCCTTATTTATAAAGTTACTATTCATCCAGTATAAATGATACTATTGCCTTTGGTTTATAAAATATTGATTGGCTCCTAATTCTATCAATCAAAGAAATTAAACATCCATTGGATAGTGTAAAAGGGTTTCTAGGGTGTTTATGGTGTTTTAGTCTCCTTAATAGTCTGGCAAATGTATGGATGACCATTTAATAACGTAATTTATGACTACTACCGTCAACCAACTCCTCGCTAAGGTCATTCTGATTTAACCTAAGAAATGTAATTCTTATTTTCCCTTAAATTCATAGGATCATATAAAAACGTATGCACATATTTTCAAGAAAAACTACGCACAAAATATAGTTTCATTTAAAACTTGTTGTATTATTAACATTCTAATTATAGAATGTAGGTATATATTATAAAACAGTAAACAATGTGTTTATACAAACTCAACACATTTCGTTTCATACAATACATTGCAGTAAATTGCCTGTTTTATAAATATATAAGTCGTTGTGTGTTTGTTTTGACTAACTATTGTCTAAAGGTGTGTGAATGTGTGAGTAGCGGGAGAAGGGGGGAGCACACATTTTAACCTTTAAAATATTTTCACATTTATCTCAAAACTTCTACCATTTATCATTTAATTTCACTTATCTCAGTCAAAGTCCTACAGCCATGATTCACTATCCATATTCCCTTCACATAGAAGCTTCTAGATGGCAGCCATTTTACAAGCATGGAGCTTCTATATCCATTTTCTCTTTTGTCTGAACTCAACGTGCTCTAAACGTATGGTATTTCACCTTGCTGCCATATTAACTACATCAACATTTCCAGCAATAAACCATATTATTTCAGAGATTCAGAGATACAAACTATACATTTTCTTCAGCTTTTCATTAAATACTTTTTCAACACAGCCATTCTAACAAACTATGCACAACCATTCCATACACTTTCTATACATTTACACTAAACTGCATTACACAAACTATAACCATACACTTCTATTACACAGCATTTGTAATTTCCATTAGCCTTTTCCAGGAACTGAAATAGATCACAATATTTAAAAGGCCAACTTGCTTTGTTAGAAGTTACAAGGACGTGTGGTCACATGTGCTTGCAATGGCCTAATTGACTACCAAGTGTCATGAACTTACCTGTTCCCCGCTCCGCTGTCGGCGATGTCTGGCAGCTGTGTCCTCTCCGGCGGTTCAGCGCTTTCCTCTGATCGCGCCCCCGCACTTCCGGGTTCTCCCAGCGGCAGGTCACGTGACTCCTGAGCGGGGAATTCAAAACTCTATATCTACTCTGCTCTGACACGCTATATGTGTCAGAGCAATGTGTTTCCTGTTCCTGGCTACCTCTCCCGGTGTACCTGATCCCTATGTTCCTGCTTCCTGTGTGCTCCTGCATTCTCTCAGACTCCTGTGTACCGACCTGGCTGCTTTCTGACTATCCTTTGGCTTATCCCTGGCAACGTGTATTGGACTCATTCCCTGTGTACCGATTCGGCAGTGTTACTGGCTATTCTCTGGACTCCTCCCTGGCACCGCATATTGGATCATCTCCTGTGTACCGACCCGACTGTGTATCCGACCACCCCTGGACTCTTCTCCAGTACTAGGCATACGACAGATACCGTGCACCAAACCAGCTTCCGCTCCAGACGACCAGACCCTGGATTTCACGGTTAGTGTGCTTAATTACTTGCACCATCCTGTCATATTTTCCGCTGTCTATCCATCACTTAGTACCTTTTCCTTACGCCAGTAGGCTAACCTGGGGGCCGCGACCTGCGGTTCTTCGGCAGCAAAACCCATCCTACCTTGCGGTGCTTCTTGGTGAAGACCGGAAGGCCGTTAGACTCCGCGCCCTAGGTAAGCCTGCGATAATACTGACTAAGGTACCTGAACCGTAACACCAAGGAACAGGGTCCAGTTCTTAAACCTATAGTAATACACTTGTAAGTCCACCACAAATAGCTATTTTACACAAAAGACATCTATTTAGTGAGAGCCAGCAAGGCATATTACACAAAAGACATCTATTCCAAATAACCTTTGCAAAAAACACAGATGCTTCCATGACCAAAACTTCACTAACTCCATTCTAAATGAACTCAGACAATTCCATTCAAATAACCTAACAAAACTCCATTTCAACATTAAACCAACGCATAACCCCACAGAATTATGTATATATCCAGATTCAACCATCTTTCATTCAAAGATACATTACACTTTATTCACATTAACTCCATTTACAAACCATCACACTATATGTTTCCAGATTCACTCACCTTCCATTCATTCCATTAAAAACACTATTATAAATTTTTTCCTGCTAGCCGGGGCCTCCCCAGGCCCCAAGAAACTTACTTTCCAGCATGTCTAGTTAGGAGCTGTGTCTGCGTGTCTTATCAGGCTGGGGCCAGGGCAGCAACCCTTTGTGCTCTTGCGACATAACATAATATCTTTCTACTGGGCGGAGTTTACCTTGCCACAGGAAAGGGATCACAGCATTTCACATGTTAATTTTGACCAACTAAATAGACTTGCACAAGCATTCACAAACCTTCTGTTTCTAGTAGGGGGAGGAGAGTTTTTTTCAGACCAACTTCTGCTCATGTATTATAAAATGAAATATAAAATAATAGATTTTTTATATACTCTTTATCATATAGCAAGTAGGTAAATAGTTTACCCTGATAAGGAACGGGTTGCCTTTAAGATGAAGCACAAGCAAAACATACGTTAGTGGAGTTAGGTAGGGAAAGCTACCCTAAAGGTTATTAGCGTTCCTATGGTAATGGTTAGTTAGCCTGATTATTTTCAACATTAGTTTTGCAACAATTAAACCACACAGACAATAGCAGGATGATGACTGAAATGAAATACAAGATTGTGGAGGAATCAGAGAACAAGTTAATGCATGAAAGAACATGTCAGGGCAGGCCCTAGCAAGCACACTCAACAATGCAGTGATCACCATCAGGACCAATAAACATGTATTTTCATGTTTTTGGGAGCACTGGCAGTGAAAATAAATTTGTTTTTCCATGTTCAGTTTTTTTCCCCCAAGTATGATGAATTTGAAATTTAGCGATTTCCAGCTACCTGTTTGACCAAGGCACATTTAGATTGTGAAAAAACCTGACGTCCCAGGAAAAAATGGTGGTCATTTTCGAATTTAGCGCACCAAAAAACATAAGAATCAGATAAAATGATGAAAACAGCTTTTTGGTTGCAGACCTGTGTAATACTGCAGTCAGAGACATGAAGTCAATGTTCGCTCTACCAGTATTTTAGTAACGTCTTGAAAACACCTTTACATATACGATCCTGCACAGTGGAAATTTTTGTGTGGATCTGAACTACAAATTACTACTTTGGTGGATTAAAATTACATATCCACTGAGCAAAGTGCAAATAAATCTCAAGAAACTTAAGATAAATATTTGCATAGGCAGCACAGCTTACATATGTCAGGTGCATAGCTAGATAGCGTTAAGAGCATATTATTTTCACACAAGGGGGCTAATCAAACAGTTCTCATTGGAATAGCCTCAGTTTGAGACAACAAACAAGTGCTCCTTATAGAGTTAGTATAACACAGCAGCATAAGATATACCTCATTCAAAATTCATGAATACATTTGATTTGCGCATACAGAGAAGAAGTGATGGTGATAGTGAATGAATGAATGATTATTGAACGATCAAGTGAATGGGGTACAGAATAAACACTGATGCACACACTTACATGTCTATTCCTAATTTTCACAGCAAAGTCATAGCAAATTAGTGAAGGAGAAACGAACGATAAGAAATCTGTATGAACAACAGAACATAAAGTGTGTGTCACGGGCACTAGGAGTCTTTACCCAGGGATCACCAGGTGATAAGCTTACCAGAGCAGTATAGGTGGTAATATGGTACTCTGGTAGCGGGGTGATCACGGAACAGGAGACAGCAGATGATAGAGATGCTCGGGAAAGTCTATGACTAGCAGCACTGGTAATATATATGTAGAAATACACGAGGAACTGAATGGACAAAGGACACGTGAGGGTAGCCAGTGGTCTGCGGTAGCAAGTTGTACCACTGCTATAGTGAGGAGGAATGTCCAACAGAAACGAGGAGGTGATGAGAGTCAGCGGTCTGCGTTTAGCAAGTTGTACCACTGTCTGGGTGAAGGAATAGAATCCAGGTGAAGGTATCCGGGGAGTCAGTGGTCTGCGTTAGCAAGTTGTACCACTGCTATGTGAGAGGACACTGGCACAGGTAACACAGGAAACAGGAATCAGTGGTCTGCCTCTAGCAAGTTGTACCACTGAATATATGAGTGAGGAGGAGCACGGGGAGAGACTGCAATACAGAGGATACACGGGCACCTTGAACTTGATCCACAATGACATGCACAATATAGTAATGACTGAACAGCACTGCAATAATACAAAGTCATAGAAACTATCCGGGCAAAAGATAACACAATCAATGATGGCAAAAGTCTCAGCGGATAGTAAGCTCCAGAGGAGAACAACTCAGTCCAGCAAGATATGCAATACACCAGCACAGTCAATGAGAAGTATGCATACCGTGGTTCAGGAGCAGGCTGTCAGACAGGAGTGCAGAGATACCTGAACGGCTGGAGGCCGGCAGGATGCGAAGTCCCTGGAGGGTGAAGCGGTAATCAAGTAGGTGCAGCGCACAGGTAGATAGACCAGCAGGGGAACAAATACTCAGGAAGCAGTAGTATGTAGAACTGGACTCCTGGAGGACCCTGAAGTGTAGCGATGGTCTAGACGAGATGAAAGCAGTGAGGCGCAGATCCGATGCAGACTGGCGAGTAGACACCAGCAGGAACACTGAGAAGCACGGAGAGCGGATCAGCTGCTGCAGACACGAGTAGAACTGAGGAGTAGCAGCCAGCAGGACTCTGCAGGTACACGGAGGTAGCGGATAGCAACCAGCAGGTGCAGCCACGATGAAACACGGGAGAGTAGAGCTGAGCTGGAACTGTTGAGCACGGAGAGCAGCGGATAGGAATCAGTTGTAGCAGTCTCGAGGAAACACAGGAGTGTTGAGATGAGCTGAAGACTGTAGCGCACGGAGGCAGCGGATAGGAATCAGCCAAACAGTCACAATGAAACACAGAAGAGTTGAAGTGGTCTGAGGACTGTAGTGCAAGGAGGCAGCGGATAGGAATCAGCTAACAGTCACGATGAAACACAGGTGAGTTGAAGTGGTCTGAGGACTGTAGTGCACGGAGGCAGTGGATAGGAATCAGCTAACAGTCACGATGAAACACAGGAGAGTTGAAGTGGTCAGAGGACTGTAGTGCACGGAGGCAGCGGATAGGAATCAGCTAACAGTCACGATGAAACACAGGAGAGTTGAAGTGGTCTGGAAACCACAGGAGTAGAAGTGGTCTGGAAACCACAGGAATCAGCAGCGCTAAATACACGAGGAAACACAGGAACACCTTCAGAGGCTCATGGGGAATGAGACTCCAAGATCAGGCAACGAGGTATGGACAGCAGGTGCTTTAAATAGGGAGTGTTGCCTGATCAGCCAATTAAGTAAAGGGACAGGTACTGAAGGTTTTGAAAGGGCTGCGCATGCGCAGACCCTCAGGATGGTGGACGGCCACGGTTCCTAAACACACGGGAAGAAGCACTCACAGTCTGGTGAGTGACAGTGTGATTTGTAATGAAAAATTTATAACCCTAAGCCAAGTTAAAAATATGTGGATTTGGATATTGATATATATTTAATATATGACATTCAAACAGCCATTAAAAAAAATTCTCTCAGTCACCTATGATATAGTGATGGCATGAATGTTATTCTATATGTGTCTAATGTATAGCTAAATAAATGTTGTGAGCATATTAGACATACACATTAGCAAGCTGTTTGAACCGACATGTTTGAGCAGCCTACATAGGTAGTAATGTTAAGCGAGTGTTCGGAATAAAGTATGTATAACCAACATAAGATTAAACATGTTTTACTACAATATACAAATGGAAAATACTCTTTAGATTTACATACAAATTGGAACTTATGAACCTAAATGATTGCATTGATGGTGTATGAATTAATAAGCACACATATTGAGTAATGGTCCAAGCAGTAAAGCATACATATACTGTATATGTTTATGTTCAACCTGTTTTTTTTTACTCCAAAAGAAATGTGTATGAACAGCAGAAAACAAATAAAGAAATATACACACTCCAGTTTGATTATACTATATGGAGCACACTTTGAGATACTAACCACGAACTTTCACATGCACCTAATTGCTATCTGACAATGCCCTTTCTGATAGCAGACTCAAGCTATGCAAGATATTTAAGATTTAAAAATAACTGAGATTAAAGAACATTAAAGAGTCTTTGCTTTTAGAACTGACCTTAGTATGTTTATAACT
Organism: Mixophyes fleayi; assembly: GCF_038048845.1. Taxonomy (NCBI): domain Eukaryota; kingdom Metazoa; phylum Chordata; class Amphibia; order Anura; family Limnodynastidae; genus Mixophyes; species Mixophyes fleayi. The sequence goes on from NC_134402.1 coordinate 372,729,810, forward strand.
GCAGATATAAATTAATGCCATGGAAAGACTGAAGTAAATATATCTTACACTCGCAAATTGATTGTAAGTTCCACATAAAAGTCCCCCTGTTTGTGAACTACATTGTTATACATTTCTCATGATTAATAATTTATATTTGCCAATAGGATATTAGTCTTAAGATGGACACATAAAAATGAAAAGGCAATATTGATATTTAATGTGGAAAATGAATCAGTCCCCACAGAATACATAAGAGTAGATTGAATTTTCATTAATGCAACAAAATATAAAGGAAGCAACTATACTACCCAGATCAGACTTGCAGCAACATTAAGAAATGATTGAAAAGTGGATATATGGGTGTCAGAAATGCCATATAGCAGGAGGTTGCAATAGTCAAAACAGGAGATGATGAGAGAATGAATAAGAGTTTTGGTAGCCTGTTGAGTAAGAAATGGGTGTATTCTGGCAATGTTTTTAAGGTGGAGTCGACAGGACTGGGAGAGAGTCTGGATGTGAAGAATAAAACAGAGGGTGACACCAAGGTAGCATTTTTGTTTTCCGATAAACGGAAATGTACAAATCAATTTTTCTCCTTGTGAATCTCAGAAGTGAATTGAACTGTAGTATCCAAACTGTTACGATCATTGATAATCTGATTAAGTCCCAACTCAGTGCAAACTCATAACAAAAACATGTAATCAATAATATAGAATGCAGGCACTGTATTGCGGTACAATCCTCTCAGTTCAAAACCATCATAATACCCAATATCTGCATTTAGTACATGTTTGTGCATTTAAAATTGTTACATTTCAAAAGCTCATACAGCCAATGGGAGATCCATCATATGACAATTTTATTAAGGCATCTCTCACCTTCTGCACACCATCATCATGAGGGATGATGGGGTAGAGAGACCAAACATCCAATGTCGCCGACGTGATCTCCTCGGGAATCTCATCTAATCCATTTAATGTGTCAAGAGAATCAGAGCTATCTTTAAGAGTCAGTTTTACAACTGATTGCAGATAATAATCAAGAAATTGCACTAAAATTGAGCCACGTGCAGAAGTTATAGGGCATCTGGTGGCCTAACCAGTGCATGAAGTACAGAATAAGTCACACAGGATGTTCTGTAGTGAGAAATTCACCAATCATCTCTTCAATCCAAAAAGTTTTAATATCAATTTCAATTAAAGAGTCAACCTTTGCTATACAACATATTCATGGGAGCCTTATCAACTGTAAGGTATGTTTTGAAATGTGATACCTATTTCTGGATTTCTTGATCATATTTTGCATAATTCTGGAGGACAACAGTGTCCCTTTTGTCGGCTGGACATATCATTATATCAGTATTTGTCATGAGAGATTTTAACATAAATCTTTCCTCCCTCGACAAATGATCAAAGTGTCTTATTCTCACATATATACCTGTTGTACCCACTTATCAGCCAAGAACTCTATATTGATCAACAGACCATTTAAAATAATTAATAGTTGGAATGAATAAAAGGAAATTTTAGCAAAGTTCTACAAATGTTCAGATAGATTGAATATCAGCTTTGCAGAATCTCTTTACTGCCTTGTATATTTACTTTTAAACCCTCCCAACCTCGGATGTAGCCTTTGTCTCCTCAGTTTCCTCTTGTACCCTGTGTCTTTGTCACCCTAAAAAGACCCAGACAGTGTTACAGAGGAATATACTGAGGAAAATCTGTGGTGTATATGGATTACTGAGGAACAGCACCCGAACAGTTGAAGATATTTCTGATGAGTGTGCAAGCCTTTTGGATTAATATATATATATATATATATATATATATATATATATATATATATATATATAAAACCATTTGATTTCATTTGTCGATGATAGTACACACACATTTGAAAGAAATTTTATTTTTATTTCTGACATAACTTAATATAGGATATAAAATCCAAAGTAAATGAGAACAATGGAAAAGTTGTACCCAACAAAATATAATACTAGTATATATATGTATGCAGTGGTCAAAATGGAAATTTAGATGTGGTGGCATGAAAATTTAGAATTGGAGGTATGAAAAATGTAATGGGAATGTAAGTGAATGGGGTTTGAGAGTATTAAAAGGCAGTAGAAGAAGTAGCGGTATGGCATATCCCCATATACACCCCCACTTCAACCAGTGTGTATGTATATACAGTAGGGATGAGCGCACTCGGATTTCTGAAATCCGAGCCCACCCGAACGTTGCGGATCCGAGTCGGATCCGAGACAGATCCGGGTATTGGCGCCAAATTCAAAAGTGAAACTGAGGCTCTGACTCATAATCCCGTTGTCGGATCTCGCGATACTCGGATCCTATAAATTCCCCGCTAGTCGCCGCCATCTTCACTCGGGCATTGATCAGGGTAGAGGGAGGGTGTGTTAGGTGGTCCTCTGTGCTGTTTAGTTCTGTGCTGTTTAGTTCTGTGCTGTTTAGTGCTGTGCTGTGCTGTGCTGTTTAGTGCTGTTTAGTGCTGTGCTGTGCTGTGCTGTGTTCTGCAGTATCAGTCCAGTGGTGCTGTGTGCTGTGCTGTGCTGTGCTGTGCTGTGCTGTGCTGTGCTGTGTTCTGCAGTATCAGTCCAGTGGTGCTGTGTGCTGTGCTCTGTCCTTCTGAGGTCAGTGGTGCTGCTGGGTCCTGTGCTGTGTCCTGTTCAGTCCAGTGGTGCTATGTCCTGTGCTCTGTGCTTCTAAGGGCATAGTTATTTCCCCAATATTCCCCTGTGTTTAAAAAAATAAAAAAAAGTTTTTTTAAAAAATACCAAAAACTACTTTAATATTTTTTAATTACCACAAAATTTTCACAACCAATCCTGCAGTATAAGCCCATTGGTACTGCAATATTACCAAGTTCACACATTCAGCAGTAAAAGTCCAGTGGTACTGCAATATTACAAAGTTTACACATTCTGCAGTATCAGTCCAGTGGTGCTGTGTCCTGTGCTCTGTCCTGCTGAGTTCCGTAGTGCTGCTGGGTCCTGTGCCGTGTCCTGTTCAGTCCAGTGGTGCTGTGTCCTGTGCTCTGTGCTTCTAAGGGCATAGTTATTTCCCCATTATTCCCAAGTTTTTAAAAAATAAAAAAAAAGTAAAAAATAATAAAAAATTAAAAAAAAAAAAAATATATAATAATTATAACCAAATTTGCAAAACCAATCCAGCATTATAAGTCCATTGGTACTGCAATATTACCAAGTTCACACATTCTGCAGTATCAGTCCAGTGGTGCTGTGTCCTGTGCTCTGTCCTGCTGAGTTCCGTAGTGCTGCTGGGTCCTGTGCCGTGTCCTGTTTAGTCCAGTGGTGCTGTGTCCTGTGCTCTGTGCTTCTAAGGGCATAGTTATTTCCCCACTATTCCCAAGTTTTTTAAAAATAAAAAAAAAGTAAAAAAAATTAAAAAATTAAAAAAAATAAATAAATATAATAATTATAACCAAATTTGCAAAACCAATCCAGCATTATAAGTCCATTGGTACTGCAATATTACCAAGTTCACACATTCTGCAGTATCAGTCCAGTGGTGCTGTGTCCTGTGCTCTGTCCTGCTGAGTTCCGTAGTGCTGCTGGGTCCTGTGCCGTGTCCTGTTCAGTCCAGTGGTGCTGTGTCCTGTGCTCTGTGCTTCTAAGGGCATAGTTATTTCCCCACTATTCCCAAGTTTTTTAAAAATAAAAAAAAAGTAAAAAAAATTAAAAAATTAAAAAAAATAAATAAATATAATAATTATAACCAAATTTGCAAAACCAATCCAGCATTATAAGTCCATTGGTACTGCAATATTACCAAGTTCACACATTCTGCAGTATCAGTCCAGTGGTGCTGTGTCCTGTGCTCTGTCCTGCTGAGTTCCGTAGTGCTGCTGGGTCCTGTGCCGTGTCCCGTTCAGTCCAGTGGTGCTGTGTCCTGTGCTCTGTGCTTCTAAGGGCATAGTTATTTCCCCACTATTCCCAAGTTTTTTAAAAATAAAAAAAAAGTAAAAAAAAATAAAAAATTAAAAAAAAAAAAAATATATAATAATTATAACCAAATTTGCAAAACCAATCCAGCAGTATAAGTCCATTGGTACTGCAATATTACCAAGTTCACACATTCTGCAGTATCTTGTGCTACATATAATGGAGACCAAAAATTTGGAGGATAAAGTAGGGAAAGATCAAGACCCACTTCCTCCTAATGCTGAAGCTGCTGCCACTAGTCATGACATAGACGATGAAATGCCATCAACGTCGTCTTCCAAGCCCGATGCCCAATCTCGTAGTACCGGGCATGTAAAATCCAAAAAGCCCAAGTTAAGAAAAAGTAGCAAAAAGAGAAACTTAAAATCATCTGAGGAGAAACGTAAAGTTGCCAATATGCCATTTACGACACGGAGTGGCAAGGAACGGCTTAGGCCCTGGCCCGTGTTCATGACTAGTGGTTCAGCTTCACCCAAGGATCTAAGCCCTCCTCCTCCTCCCCCCCCCTACAAAAAATTGAAGAGAGTTATGCTGTCAGCAACAAAACAGCAAACAACTCTGCCTTCTAAAGAGAAATTATCACAAATCCTCAAGGCGAGTCCAAGGGTGTTGGTGGTTGTCAAGCCTGACCTTCCCATCACTGTACGGGAAGAGGTGACTCCATCCAGCATTTGCAGCACGCCCTCTGCATATGCTGGAAGGATCACCCACAGTCCAGTTACAGATTTGGCTAATGAAGGTGTGAATGTTGTACACCGGGAGGAGGATATTGATGTAGCTGGCGCTGAGGAGGATGTTGATGATTATGATGCAGACAGATACCAAATTGCCTTTCTCAATTTCTATTTATATTCTAGATTATATAACGGCTGAATAGTTTTCTGTTTTACTCCTAGTGGAGAGGGGATCTGATGCAGACAGATACCAAACTGCCTTTGTCCATTTCTTTGTATATTTGAATTTCTAGTTCTACAGTCTATGCAGGCTGCTTTATTTATATTCAACTACAAGTGTAGGGCGGGGGGGGGGGGGGGGGTAGGGGCATAGATAGCCACCAAAGTAACGTGGTCCATTTAATTACACTTTCTAGCTCCACAGTCTGTGCAGTCTGCTTTTTTTATCTTCAAAGTATTTATATTTACAAGCCTTGCAATCTAAATTAACCAGAGGTAGTGACATGGTAGAACGCCAAAAGGCAGTTTGGAAGCCCCTGTACAAATTGGCTCTATTTTTTAACTGCGTTGTCCCCCCTCCAGTGTGTACTCGGAAAGAGTTTTTAGTGCAGCTGGGAACCTGGTCAGTGAGTGGCGAAGGAGGTTGCTTCCTCACAACGTTGAAAAAATGATGTTTATAAAAATGAATAATCAATTCCTTAATGAAGTACAGCACTGCCCTCCAGACAGTACAGAGGGACCTGTGGTTGTGGAGTCCAGCGGGGACGAATTGATAATGTATGAGAAGGAGGAAGTACACACTGTAGGGGGAGAGGAATCAGAGGTTGAGAATGAGGACGACATCTTTCCTCAGTAAAGCCTGTTTAGTTTGTACAGGGAGAGATGAATTGTTTTATTGGTGTGGGGGCCCAAACAAACCAATCATTTCAGCCAAAGTTGTTTGGTAGGCCCTGTCGCTGAAATGATTGGTTTGTTAAAGTGTGCATGTCCTATTTCAACAACATATGGGTGGGTGGGAGGGCCCAAGGACAATTCCATCTTGGAACTTTTTTTTTGCATAATATGACCAATTAACAGTCGTTTGCCATGTTCAAAAAGTAAAACCAAATTTAAGCAAATTCAAGAAATTAAACCAAAAGTAAAATGCCCTGTCATAATTTAAAACAAGAGGGATTGACGTGCTCTAAAACTACTGTATTGTTGTTTATATTTTATAAACACTACACTTGAAAGCTTGAGTCTTTCAATGAAAAAGTAACTCTCCATTGCACGAATATTTGCAACAGGGACAATTTTAGGGTTAAGAAAGTCAACTAATAACACTTCGACGCTGTCTGTCTTTATAAACACTACACTTGGAAGTTGGAGGAGGTATTGTGGCCCCGGCACCAAATTTACTACCGGGGCCACTCCACTGTGCAGTCCAGATACTTGTTTGGTGGAATTCTGACACGTGGAGGGTTTTATTATTATTATATTGTGTGGACCACTCTATCTATACCACACTACAACTCTATACCACTCTATTTCATACTTTAATTCTATTTCATACTTTAATTCTATTTCATACTTTAATTCTATTTCATACTTTAATTCTATTTCATACTTTAATTCTATTTCATACTTTAATTCTATTACTAATTAATTACCATAAAGAGGAACAAAATAAACCAATTTTACCAAAAGTATAATATGACTTAGACTTACAAACACTACACTTTAAAGATCGTGCCTTTAAATGAAAAAGTCAGTCTTCATTGCACGACTATGTGCAACAGGGACAGTTTTTTGGGTTTACAAAGTCAAACAATAACACTTTGACCCTGTCTGTCTGGGATCTCAATGACGAATTGTCTGTACCATGTTTGGAGGAGGTATTGTGGCCTCGGTATCAAATTGGGTACCGGGGCCACCCCACTATGCAGTCCAGATACTTGTTTGGTGGAATTCAGACACGTGGAGGGTTTTTAAATTATATTGTGGCCTCGGTACCAAATTGTGTACCGGGGCCACCACACTACGCAGTCAAGATACTTGTTTGGTGGAATTCAGACCAGTTGAGGGTTTTATTATTATATTGTGTGGACCACTCTATCTATACCACACTACAACTCTATACCACTCTATTTCCTACTTTAATTCTATTTAATTCTATTTCCTACTTTAATTCTATTACTAATTAATTACCATAAAGAGGAACAAAAAAAACCAATTTTACCAAAAGTATAATATGACTTAGACTTACAAACACTACACTTTAAAGATCGTGCCTTTAAATGAAAAAGTCAGTCTTCATTGCACGACTATGTGCAACAGGGACATTTTTTTGGGTTTACAAAGTCAAACAATAACACTACGACCCTGTCTGTCTGGGGTCTGTCAATGACGAATTGTCTGGAGCATGTTTGGAGGAGGTATTGTGGCCCCGGTATCAAATTGGGTACCGGGGCCACCCCACTATGCAGTCCAGATACTTGTTTGGTGGAATTCCGACACGTGGAGGGTTTTTAAATTATATTGTGGCCTCGGTACCAAATTGTGTACCGGGGCCACCACACTACGCAGTCAAGATAGATAGATGCGTATTGCGTATCATAGATAAAGTACATTCAGTGGTGTGGGGCAAATTGAAAAATATTCCAAATGCACTGACATTATCAAAAACAAGAGGTTGTCACACGCTAAAACTCCAACATGTATATGATGGAGAGGATGGAGGAGCAGCCGTATGTGTAGTGTAATGCAGATCTGTTGAAGGTTTTTTATATATTTTATTGTGGTGCCCAGTGCCCACTCCTCTACGCAGTCCAGATACATTTATTGGTGCGAATCATAAAAGTTCAGGGTTTTTAATATATATTGTGGTGACCCACTCCTCTACGCAGTCCAGGTACATTTAATGGTGCGAATCATAAAAGTTCAGGGTTTTTAATATATATTGTGGTGACCCACTCCTCTACGCAGTCCAGGTACATTTATTGGTGCGAATCATAAAAGTTCAGGGTTTTTAATAGATATTGTGGTGACCCACTCCTCTACGCAGTCCAGGTACATTTATTGGTGCGAATCATAAAAGTTCAGGGTTTTTAATATATATTGTGGTGACCCACTCCTCTACGCAGTCCAGGTACATTTATTGGTGCGATTCATAAAAGTTCAGGGTTTTTAATATATATTGTGGTGACCCACTCCTCTACGCAGTCCAGGTACATTTATTGGTGCGAATCATAAAAGTTCAGGGTTTTTAATAGATATTGTGGTGACCCACTCCTCTACGCAGTCCAGGTACAATTATTGGTGCGAATCATAAAAGTTCAGGGTTTTTAAGATATTGTGGTGACCCACTCCTCTACGCAGTCCAGGTACAATTATTGGTGCGAATCATAAAAGTTCAGGGTTTTTAAGATATTGTGGTGACCCACTCCTCTACGCAGTCCAGGTACAATTATTGGTGCGAATCATAAAAGTTCAGGGTTTTTAAGATATTGTGGTGACCCACTCCTCTACGCAGTCCAGGTACAATTATTGGTGCGAATCATAAAAGTTCAGGGTTTTTAAGATATTGTGGTGACCCACTCCTCTATGCAGTCCAGGTACAATTATTGGTGCGAATCATAAAAGTTCAGGGTTTTTAATATATATTGTGGTGACCCACTCCTCTACGCAGTCCAGAAAGATACCTTGTTGCAACGTTTTGGACTAATAACTATATTGTGAGGTGTTCACAATACACTGTAAATTAGTGGAAATGCTTGTTATTGAATGTTATTGAGGTTAATAATAGCCTAGGAGTGAAAATAAGCCCAAAAACTTGATTTTTAAACTTTTTATGTTTTTTTCAAAAAAAATCCGAATCCAATACCTTAAATCCGAACCGAGACCTTTCGTCAAGTGTTTTGCGAGACAAATCCGAACCTCAAAAATAACGAAAATCCGGATCCAAAACACAAAACACGAGACCTCAAAAGTCGCCGGTGCACATCCCTAATATACAGTGAGAGAGAAACACACACACATTTTTACAAAATATATTTTTACATAGGCAACTCAAAAGGTTATGCCTTGGAAGATTGGTCATGATGGGAAATACTTTTTGGTAAGCAATATATAACAGTACTGTATTTAGCATTTTTTTGTTGTAATAACACTGTTGCATTTTTTTCAATACATTTCTAGCAATATATATTAAAATATATATGACTGAGGATATGTGTAAAGCTATTTGGGTACATACACTGTCATTAATGTTTTACTATGTTTGAAGTTTTGTCAAAATGCATAAATTGTTTATAGGATATATTTTGTATTTCCATCCTGCTGTTATAGTTGCATTCTAATAAGATTTGGCGTGTCCATAGCACATCCAAACATAGTAACATCAGGGAACACAAAACAGGAACAGGGAAGAGAAAACAAAAAAAATCACAGGTCACACATGAAATCATATTGCCTAGCAACCATATTTCCTCCATGCAGTAAACAGGTATATTCAACTATTAACTTCAGATAATGATGTCTACTGTAACTCTAACATATTCAACATGGATTTGAAATTAAATTACATGGTGAATACAACTTTTAATGGGAAAATTATACCTTGTTTTTCACAAGAGATTATTTTTTCATTTTCTTCTATAAATGTTGACTAAATCATGATCCTAACACCATTTGCATACAGATGCTTTCCAAAAGTAAAACAGCTATACAAATAGAACAGTGGTCATACAGACATGAAAAATAGTTGAATGCTTGTTTTGGATTATTAAGCAATATCTTTTGAACAAACATCATTAAAGCAGTTTCTCAATTTTACTCAGTAAACAGTGTCAAGCAAACCTTACTGGGAATTAATTAAAGCAGGATACTGCATTGTAAATTAAACAACATACCGTGAGTTTATAAATTGGGGATCATTGCACATTGTTTCCCTGCTTCCTCTGTGATGGGGTACCAGGGTAAATTAAAAGGCATAGAAAATAATTGTGTACGCATAACTACTTACTTCATTGAACTGAACTTTTCAAATTTTCTTCAAACAGTCAGATCCTGTTTTAGATATAATTGTGCCTGTGAAAGCTTTCTTTGTTTTGTGTGTCACAACTAGGCATTTGTTTGCTTGTTTCTTTGTTTTTAAATGCATTGCTTTACTTTTACGGAAATTACCTTTCTAAATAAACTTTTATCTTTTTTATCTAGGATGTGCAAATGACACCCCCAAGTTAATATTTGGTGCATTTAAATTGGAGCATAATTACATTTAAATTTTACAAGCATCACCTGATCTTCTCTGATCTGCCAATCTCATTGAGGCCAAATAATCCAATTCACAAAAGACAACAACTTGCTAGACAAAGCAGCATAAAAACTGGTATAAAATAAATGTTACAAAATAGAAAAGGTAGCTTTAGCACTCATTACTACTGCTATGTATGGTTATAAATGACACCCCATGATTTCCAAAAGAGAAGTACTTATCTATTAAACCCTGATTTGTAAACCGTAAAATATAAATAAAAAGAATAATATATTACTCTCTTTATTTAGAGTCATAAAACACATAACAGAATATGACCTAATTAAAAAGCTTTTTGCATTACTTGTTTTTCTCATTCCATTCCTTTGCATTAAAACTTGTTGGTTTATTTTTAATATAAATAGTACAGTGATTTTTTTTGAATAGTTTTTTAAAAAAATAGGTTTCATGTTTTTTAAAAAATGTTACTTAATGTTGCTTTGCTGTCAATTTCATACATAACCACATTTTATAATGATATGGGATTGTATGAGGTTTCAGTAGCCTGACCTTCAAAGATCAAGCTCAGTACTTGTTGTTACACTTAATGGATTCTTATCTGAATCAAAACATGCACTGCATTTATCTAGGGAATGAACATAATCTGTGACTTGAAAAAACATTTCAAGTTTAATGATAGTTTAACCCCAGGCTAGCATATTGCAGATCAAATTTCACCATAATTTTTTTTAGCAACTAATCTAATATGCTTAAGAAGGAACCACATCATCTACTGGTAAATAACATAGTAGTATGTTTCCCACACTTATACAAAACACACCGGCCAGCCACAAATTTAAAAACACTGACAAGTGAAGGGAATAACATTGTTTATATCTTTACAATGGCAGCTGTCAAGTGGTGGGATATATTAGGCACCAAGTGAACAGTCAGTTCTTGAAGTTGGAAGCAGGAATAATGGGCAAGCTTAAGGATATGAGCAACTTTGACAAGGGCCAAAGTGTGATAACTAGACAACTAGGTCAGAGCATCTACAAAATGGCAGGTCTTTTGGGATGCTACTGGTGTGCAATGGTTATTACAAATCAAAAGTGGTCCAAGGAAGGACAACCAGAGAACTGGTGGCAGGGGCATGGGTGTCCAAGATTCATTGATGCGCGTGAGGAGCCATGGCTAGCTCATCTGGTCCAATCTCACAGAAGAGCTACTGTAGATCAAAATGCTAAAAAAGTTAATGCTGGCTATAATAGAAAGGTAATACTTATCTTTCCATAGCCGTGGGTTGCAGTGGGTAGCTGCTTTTATCCTTGTGATGTAGTCGTCGTGATGTGATCAGGAACTAGATGGTATTTGAAGTCTCAAGCTTTGGTGGTATTTCAGATGTATATTGGTTCAGGAAAATGGAGAAAAATTAAGGGGTTAGAGGATCATTCTCTTGGAGAAGAAGAAGAAGAGATTAAAGGGATAAGAAATGGGGAAGTAGATGAAGGAGAGATAGAAATAGAGGTATTGACAGAAACAAAAATGGAGGTGTGGGTGAGATTGAGAGTAATAAGATGCTAGGATGGATAGACAGGATTGATGTTACTTGAAACGTACCACCTACCTAAACATTGGTGCAGACCAAGCAGACCCCTGCATTATTCCCTGACAGCAGTGGCCTCTTTCACAGGATACTGTGACCTGCCACACTGCAGAAATTGTTAAGGAATGGTTTGAGGAACATGACAATAAGTTCATTTTATTGACTTGGTGTTAGGAACCCCTCCAGCCGGCACAACACAACCCGGAGTCTACTCTGCCAGTCAGGTGTTCACTGGAGCCCCTGATGGTGGGGACAGACTGGGCTGCAGACTGACAGAGGGTCGTGAAGTGTGTACTGGCTGGGGAGAACCCAGGCAAGAAGAGTCAGGTCCACGCAGAGGTCAAAGGCCGGCAGCAGGTAACAGTAATGATGAACAAGCTGAGGTCAGAGGTCACAGGCAAAGTAGCAGAACGGGTAAACAAGCCAAGGATCAGGGTCACAGGAAACACAAGCGAAGTCCAATACGAAGCCAAGAGTCATACACGGGAAGTCAAACGTAGATACAGGATACAGGAACTGGAACAAGCAGGTCAGCAGACTGGAGCACAGAAGCTATAACCGGCAATGAGGCAGCAGACCTCATTGCCTTAAATACAACCCACAACCAATCAGAACCTGCCCCTAGACAAGGTCACACTTGTAGGCTAATTGCCAGCACCTAGCAAGACCAATCAGGGCTTAGCCCTGAAATCCACACCTGCAGGCTAATGCCTGCTAATTCAGCCACAGGCTAAATCTGCCTGATTGTCCCTAGAGCGCATGCGCGCCTGGCTGCCAGGACACGGCGCTGAGGAAGCGTCCGACCGTTGCCTTGGCAACGGTCGGGAGTTGGAAGGAAATGACGTCCCGGTCGTCATGGTGACGGCCGGGACGTTGGGACCGACAGGAAGCGAGCCGTGGCGGCTGTGAGTACCGCCGCGGCTCGTGACAGTACCCCCCCTTTGAGGAGGGGTTAAGGAACCCCGACATTTTCCTTGGAAATTTTTTAAAGAACTCCTTCAACTGTTTAGGAGCATCGAGTTGTCTCTGTGGGATCCAAGACCGTTCTTCTAACCCACGATTCCTCCACTGCACTAGGAAGTGCACCTGACCTTGCACTTTTTTGGAATCCAAGATCTTCTGAACAACGTATCTTGGTGATCTGTTTGATTTTCTCTCAGGCAAATTTGAAGACTGGATTTGAGTAGGATACAATACCGGCTTCAACAGAGAACAGTGAAATGTGTTGGGAATTCTCAACGAGCCCGGAATTCTTAACCTAAATGCAACAGAATTAACCTGCTTGATGATAAGGAACGGGCCGATGAACTTGGGACCCAAATTTTTGCAAGGCTGTCTGAGTTTAATGTTTTTTGTAGACAGCCACACTCTCTGGCCTACCTTGAAGGAGCAGATGGTACGGTGGCGATCCGAATTTTTTTTTGCGACAACTGAAGCCCGTTTCAGAGATGCCTGTACTTTCCTCCAGATACCTCTGAGATCTCTTGCAGTGGAACGGATCTCCTGGACACCAACTGGGTTAAGCGAGTACAGGGAGTTAGATCTGGGGTGAAAACCATAATTGCAGAAAAACGGAGAAGTTTTAGTAGATGAATGACAGGAATTGTTACAGGCAAATTCCGCCCAGGGTAACAAGGAAGACCAATTATCATGGAACTCTGACGTGTAGCATCGCAAAAACTTTTCCAAGGACTGGTTAACTCTTTCGGTCTGCCCATTAGACTGAGGGTGATATGCGGATGATAAACTAACCTTGATTCCGAGAAGGGTACAGAAAGATCTCCAGAATTGCGCTATGAACTGAGAACCCCGATCGGAAACTATGTCAGTAGGGAGTCCATGGAGCCGGAAAATATGTTGAATGAATAAGACGGCCAAATCCCAAGCTGTAGGCAGTCTGGGTAAGGGAACGAAATGGGACATCTTGCTGAACCGGTCTACCACGACCCAAATGGTATTGTGTCCTGCAGAAGGTGGTAGATCCACTATAAAGTCCATGGACAAGTGGGTCCATGGTTTTGCAGGTGGTGCCAAAGGAACTAACTGGCCTATTGGGCGGATCCTAGGAACTTTGTTTCTGGCACAAACCTCACATGAGAGGACATGACTCCTGACGTCAGCAGACATAGATGGCCACCAGACTGTACGGGAAAGGATTTCTAACGTCTTGAAAATTCCAGGATGCCCTGCAACCCTACTGTTATGCGCCTCTGCAATAACCGCCTTCCTTAGATGGACTGGAACAAAGAGACGTCGCTCCGGAGTAGTATCAGGGGCTAATTTCTGGAATCTCTGAAGTGTGATACTCAGATCTTGGGTCAACCCGGCATGGATTACAGAAGGAGGAATAATCGGCTCTGGGATAGTGACTGGAATGTGGTGTGCCGAGAAACTTCTGGAAAGGGCATCTGCCCGGACATTTTTGGAGCCTGGTCGGTAGGTGATCAGGAAGTTAAACCGGGTAAAGAATAACGCCCACCGGGCCTGTCTGGGATTTAAACGTTTGGCTGACTGTATATATTGTAAATTCTTGTGATCGGTAATGACAGAGATCTGATGTGAAGCACCCTCCAACCAATGCCGCCACTCCTCGAAGGCCCATTTGATTGCCAATAGTTCTCTATTACCGACATCATAGTTGGCCTCCGCTGAAGAGAACTGACGGGAGAAATAAGCACATGGGTGCAGACGATTAGTATGAGGATCCTTCTGCGATAGGATGGCACCGGCACCGATGTCAGAGGCGTCGACCTCAAGAATAAATGTCCTAGCTGGATCCGGATGTCTAAGGACCTGAGCGGAGACAAAGGCCTTTTTCAGGCTTTCGAATGAGGCTGCTGCTTGGGACGACCAATTAGTTGGATCCATTCCTTTACGGGTCAGAGCGACAATGGGAGCCACAATGTCGGCAAAGTTGTGAATGAATCTCCTATAATAATTGGAGAAGCCCAGGAACCTCTGCACCGCCTTAAGATTGTTGGGTTGCACCCAATCCAAAATAGCCTGGACCTTAGCTGGATCCATGGAGAATCCCTCAGAAGAGATTACATAGCCTAAAAAGGATACCCTCTGTACCTCGAACTCACACTTTTCCAGCTTAGCGTACAGGTGGTTCTCTCGTAATTTCTGTAGAACTTGTTTGACGTGAGTCTGATGGGTGGGCAAAGATCTGGAATAGATGAGGATATCATCTAAATAGACGACCACGAAACAACCAAGGAATTCCCGAAGAACTTCATTGATCAAGTCCTGGAACACTGCAGGTGCATTGCTAAGGCCAAACGGCATGACCAGATACTCGTAGTGGCCAGAGTGCGAATTGAATGCCGTCTTCCACTCATCTCCTTCTTTGATACGGATGAGATTATATGCTCCGCGAAGGTTGATTTTAGTGAAGACAGTAGCCCCTCTTAGCTGATCAAACAATACCGAGATGAGCGGAAGGGGATAGGTGTTCTTGACTGTGATATGATTCAATCCCCGGTAGTCAATACAAGATCTTAACCCTCCGTCTTTTTTTGATACAAAGAAGCATCCTGCTCCTACGGGAGACTTAGATGGCCTGATGAAGCCTCTCTCCAGGTTTTCGTCGATATACTCCTGCATGGATTTTGTTTCTGGAGCAGAAAGGGAATACAAACGCCCCTTAGGTAACTTGGAACCAGGAATAAGTTCGATGGCACAGTCAAAGTCACGATGTGGCGGTAAGGTATCAGCAGCCTTCTTGGAGAACACGTCCCAGAATTCATGATACTGTGAGGGAAGCCGCTCCGGAATAGGCTGAATCATACGCAGAGACAGTGACAAACAAGACTGTGTACAATAAGTACTCCACTTGACAATCTCTCCTTTTACCCAGTCTATGACAGGGTTATGACAGGAAAGCCATCGGTGGCCCAAGATCATAGGAACCGACGAACAATCGATCAGGAAGAAGGTGATTGACTCAGAATGGAGAGCTCCGATCTTCAACTGTAGTGGCGGGGTCTCCCAGGAAATCTTGCCACCAGGCAACGGACCTCCGTCTAAGCCACAGACAGTAATGGCAGAGTTGAGTTTTACCATCGGAATTCCGGCAGAGCGGGCAAACCCAATATCAAGGAAGTTGCCTGCAGCTCCGCTATCAATGAAGGCCGACAGGTCCACAGAGCGAGCCCGGAAGGTGAGCTGTGCAGGGATTAATACAGCATTTTTCGGGGAGATAATTTGCAGACCTAGGTGAACTTTCCCCTCATTCCCTAGGCATGGTCTTTTCCCGACTTATTTGGGCAAGAACGGGAGAAGTGGCCTTTTATGCCACAGTATAGACATAGACCTTGCGAACGTCTCCTGTCTCTCTCTTCAGAAGAGAGACGATATGCTCCTAATTGCATAGGTTCCTCACCATCCTGGGAAACGAAGGCGGATGGAGGTGATGATGTTTCCTTTTCAGTTTTCCGCTCCTTATATCTCCTGTCAATTTTAATGGAGAGGTGCATCAGATCCTCCAGAGAACTAGGAGACGGGTATTGCACCAAAGAATCTTTAATCTGTTCAGATAGGCCGAGACGGAACTGACTTCGTAAGGCAGGGTCGTTCCATCCACTATCAGGTGACCATCTACGGAATTCAGCGCAGTATTCTTCTGCCGACCGTCGGCCTTGTTTCAAGGACCGTAGATGAGCTTCCGCGGAGGCCACTCGATCCGGGTCATCATACAGTAGACCCAGTGCCTCGAAGAAGGAGTCTACGGACTGCATGGCCGGACTGGTCTGCGGCAAAGAAAACACCCAGGACTGGGGGTCACCCTGTAGAAGGGAAATAATAATCCCAACTCTTTGCTGCTCTGAACCGGAGGAGCGGGGTCTCATCCGAAAATAGAGCTTGCAGCTCTCCCTGAAGTTCCGAAACAGGGTTCTATTTCCGGAGAACCGATCTGGTAAGTTCATTTTGGGTTCACAGATGGGACCTGGAGTCGGTTGTGAAGCTTTTGTGGCTTCTTCTTGAACAGACATACGCTCAGCCAATCCCTGCATCATCTGATACAAGGACTCAACGTGGCCTGCTAGGGTTTGTGCCGGAGACGGTGTGGATCCACTTGTATCCATTCTAACCTTGTCTCCGTGAGTGGGCCGGTTATAATGTTAGGAACCCCTCCAGCCGGCACAACACAACCCGGAGTCTACTCTGCCAGTCAGGTGTTCACTGGAGCCCCTGATGGTGGGGACAGACTGGGCTGCAGACTGACAGAGGGTCGTGAAGTGTGTACCGGCTGGGGAGAACCCAGGCAAGAAGAGTCAGGTCCACGCAGAGGTCAAAGGCCGGCAGCAGGTAACAGTAATGATGAACAAGCTGAGGTCAGAGGTCACAGGCAAAGTAGCAGAATGGGTAAACAAGCCAAGGATCAGGGTCACAGGAAACACAAGCGAAGTCCAATACGAAGCCAAGAGTCATACACGGGAAGTCAAACGTAGATACAGGATACAGGAACTGGAACAAGCAGGTCAGCAGACTGGAGCACAGAAGCTATAACCGGCAATGAGGCAGCAGACCTCATTGCCTTAAATACAACCCACAACCAATCAGAACCTGCCCCTAGACAAGGCCACACTTGTAGGCTAATTGCCAGCACCTAGCAAGACCAATCAGGGCTTAGCCCTGAAATCCACACCTGCAGGCTAATGCCTGCTAATTCAGCCACAGGCTCAATCTGCCTGATTGTCCCTAGAGCGCATGCGCGCCTGGCTGCCAGGACACGGCGCTGAGGAAGCGTCCGACCGTTGCCTTGGCAACGGTCGGGAGTTGGAAGTAAATGACGTCCCGGTAGTCATGGTGACGGCCGGGACGTTGGGACCGACAGGAAGCGAGCCGCGGCGGCTGTGAGTACCGCCGCGGCTCGTGACACTTGGCCTCCAAATTCCCCAGACCTCAATCTGATTGAGCATCTGTGGAATGTACTGGCAAAACAAGTCCGAGCCATGGAGGCCCCACCTCGCAACTTACAGGACTTAAAGGATCTGCTGTCAACGCCTTTGTGCCAGATACCACAGGACACTTTCAGAGGTCTTGTGGAGTCCATGCCTCGACAGATCAAAGCTTTTTTGTTGGCACAAGGGGGACCTACACGATATTAAGCAGGTGGTAGTAATGTTATGACTGATCAGTAAAAATTGTGACCTGGACACCATTGATATTTAAGATTAAATTTCCCCTCAACACCCAATACATTCTTCACAAGCAGACTGCTTTAATTTTGTAATTACTATAAGGATAGTGTATGCAATTATTTCACACATGTAACAATTGTTTGATTATGAAACATATTGCATTTACTATTTGTTTAAAGAAGTATGTCGATAAAATTGTAGAATAACATGGAAAAGTTAGCTGATAGTAAAGCTGGGTACACACTACAGAAAATTACCGCAGATGCGATTTCTGTAACGATTTTTACCAACGATTGAAAGTCTGGATGAGCATGAAGATTTATTTGTACACACCTACACTGTTTACCTTCACATCTGTGCCCTTCATCTCTCATAACCATCTGCTGAAAAGATCATTACTCTGCACACTTTATAGAAATCTGTCTACACTGCTGGTCGTGAGTGCAGACACACTTCAACATTTGCCCAACATTGTTCCATAGTTGATTGTGATTTTTAGGAAGTTTATAAAACCAAACCAAATGATACGATGTGCTTTGGTGTGATAAAACATGATCGTGGGAGAGCACACACCAATGCAATATCTGACTAAATGGGTGTATTGTGTGATCTGCTTGATAATTTCATGAAATTACTGTAATGTGTACCCAGCTTAACATATGTGAATAGTTTAAACAACTGATATAACACTAAATGTTAATATTCTCATGACACACTATTCACTTTCTGCTTCTTGTTAACAGTAACTCATATATCTTTTTGTATTTTCATGATGTCTTCCTGTTCATGGCTCAAACAGTTCAAATATTCGTACGCCCCAGTTTGATGCTCCTTAATACCCATAGTCTTCTGATCACCTCATTAATTGTATCTTTTTATATATACACATCACTATTTAGTGTATCCCCACTGTAGTGAAAAGGGAATACATTCCGACTAGGTGCAGAGAACCCAGCCCGATGGTAAATATTTCTCAATAGTACAGATAACAATACTGCCATTCATTAACATTTGTTACTAAAGTGTAATAAACCTAAGCAACTATACCACTGTAATATCATATAAATATTGTCAAAATAGGCTAAAATTATTTCAACCTAGGAAAAACTGTATGACTGATCTTGGCTAATATAGTGTTACAAGAAGGCCTAATATGGTTGGTTTAAAGGTTTCACAGACCTTAAAGAACCAAAATCCTATATTGAGCAAGTACAATTATAATTCTGGAAAAATTGATATAGGAGAGGGTTTAACTGTTACAGTTTCCAGCATTGATACCTGAAGACCTTGCATATATATAATGTGAGTACATACCCACTGGCATTTGAATTATGCATTTGTAACACAAGTTAAATATATAAAAATTAATGTGATACTAAAAAGGATTGTTCCAAGTTAGGCTATAAGATTTACGATTTTACATATGTTTAATTTGCAACACTCCTTATTCCATTTCCGTGTTTTTCCAGTTTTTAACCCATTTGAAAGCAATACCATCATCTCTAAATTGCATGTTAAAAGTAAAAACACATATCAACATCTGTTAAATACATATGACATGCATTTTACTACAGATTTTACACTTGCTAAAATGTAAAATCTGCCTCTGGAATACCAGTGGGTTTGTAGCCTTGGATCAGGTTACAGGCAGATTGCCTCATTTAGAAGCAGGAACAAATACAGACTAAGGGCGTCATAAAGAGTCAGACACAAGTCCAACTGGTAAGCGCAAAAGGCGTTTTTGTCTACAGCGCATGTGCGCAAGGATCTGTCTCCATCTGCTCTCGGACTTAGATCTCCTCTTTGCACCTCTCTACAATTAAAGAGGCAGAATGGGGAAGGTAGTGGGTGAGCCTAGAAATGTATAGACATGTTCACGTGCTTTGCTGACTTGAAAGCAGCCGCAGATAGGTCTCTATGAGATGTATCTGTTCAGAATACTCTCTCCTGGTACCATATCTGTGCTGGGGATAATGACCTTGCTGTATTACAAATTAAGAAAATAAATAATTAAATAAACCACTCCCTCCCTTAACAGCTTAACCAACCCTAGTGCTACCAGACTGGGCTTGTGTTAGCAAAATTAGGCAGACAAAAGCACTGGGTGCCCCCAAATTTACTATTACCATCACTAGGCTTTGCCAGTCTAGGCTGGTGACAATATAGCAGGGAAACCTGCAGCGTGGGGTCCCTCTTTCATAATGTCAAACCAGTCCTAGGTAGGTGAGCACAGGGCTGGCTTCCCTAGAGAGATCAGGCCAGCAAACAAAAATTGTGGCATCCCCATCATTAGGTTTAACCAGATCTGTGCTGATATCACTAGGGCTCTTCCCACACCCCTGGGGCGATGGGTGTGGGGTAATATCAAAATATTTATTCAAGGTCCAATGCGACGAATGAGGCAAAAATGTTTTGTAGAACAGTTTTGAAATGTTACCAAACAGAATAAAGGGAAGAAGGCGCTAATGGTAATAGCTCTTAGTTTTGAAATGTTAGCTCATCTCCACTCTGCTGAGAGAGACATTACCCAAACAGACTGATGGCTATAATTATAGAAAAATATGGTTCTGCAAAGTATTAAATCAGGGAACTGATCACTTTTCCAACCCTGTTTTTCTCATTTATAATTCATTTTCAGAATTGTTGTCTTTTTTTCATTAGTTGAATGTTGTAAGGTGAAATGTGTAAATAAACCTGGAAAAGGCTTGATGGAATTTATTTAAATTTCCATTGTGAAATGTGACAAAAGATAATGATTTGAGCAGGGTATGATAACTTTCTATAGACAAGGCCAGATTAGGGGAATGGAGGCACCTGGGCTAAGGGGGCTTCCATTTCCCCGAAAGTCCCCCCTCCCCCGAGCGCTTACCTGCTTCCCTTCTTCTGTCACTCCTTGTAGTGCTCCCGCGGTGCACAGTAATCTCCTTACTGAGGAGATCTCGTGAGAGTGAGACTATGAGTCATAATCTTACTTTAATTTTACTCTCCTCAGTAAGGAGATTACTATGCCCTGCGGAATCACTACAGTGACAGCAGGCAGCTAACAGCATAAGATTACCTGTTAGCTGCCTGCCATTCTCCAGCTGACAGTCGGAGCAGGGGGCGGCGATGTCCCCGACCTGATGAATGCTGGCGGGCTCCCCAGATGCCCGAGGTCCCTGGGTCTAGTCCAGTTAGACCTCAGGTTAATCCGGCCCTGTCTATAGGTACTGTATATATAACACAACACTCCTCTTTTACTCCCCTACTCTCTGGTGGTCCAATTTAGGTTGCGAGTAAGTGTGTTTTTTGTTTTTAAATTACTTAAATAAAATGATTCAAAGTGATATACAAAGTGTTTTCCATTGAAGCAAAGCAGGTGGATGAGTTTAAATCTCCTGTTTACTGCGGTGTTAATTAACTACTATGGGAATCAAAGAAATTTGCAAGTAGAGTTCTCAGTTAACCAATGATCAATTCATTTAACATTACTATTTTTATTATTATTAACAGGACTGATCCATAGGAATTCTGGTGGGAAGAGAAAAGCAAATCACCACAGATAAAAAATATCTTCCATTCTGGACCTTCTTGAATCATTTAAGTTTTATAAAAGTTACAAGTACATATTGTATATATATATAAAACAATGTGCACATTCCCATCTCATCTTCCACTGTGTCTATTCCCCATCCCCCAACACCCCCCTTATTTCCTATCCCTTCCTTACCCCCGCATCCCTTCACTTCCCCCCTAAACTACAGCACCTTACAGTTATTTTTCTACAATACATGCTTTTTGTGTGTCATCTGTCACTCCGCCATGCTATGTATAAACCAAGTCTTTTGTCACGGTCTGGAGACTGGATAGGAGCCCAGTGGCAGGGAGGAAGGCTGGCTAACAGGAGATGAGATGGAAAAAAAGGTCAAACAAGCCGGGTTCGGTACACAGAGAGGCATAGAAGTCCAAAGGTTGAGGCAGAAGCGTAGTGGAGTGCAAGCTGAGGACGGTATGCGTGTAGTAGATGCAGTTAGACAGTAACAGCAACAGGAGCAGGAGCTAGATCACAGGCACAGAGCACAATAAGCAGGCACTGGAGACAGGAACTGGCCAGGCTTTTATAGGAAGTCAAGGGGTGGAGCTAAGGCATGCTGGAAGAGCAGGAGATCACTGGAACTGATCTAGAACACCGAATAAAGGCAAAGAACTGTCCAGCAGCCAGAATAGCTCAGTCAGAAGAGCAGCAGTCCACGGACACAGAAGCCCCGGGTTCGAATCCTGACATCTTTTCTCTGACTGTATGTTGCGCAGTGACCCGCCATATACTTTTTATCTATATCTTAATTTCTACTCTTTATTTATAAAAAAAAACTAAAGTTAAGATAAAAAAAACAAACAATGTGTACATTAGGTTTAGTGGTCAATTAAATAAATACCACAAAACTCCATAAATGTTATGATTTAATATATTTTATGGTACATTTTGTTCCTTAACTGCCCTAATGAGACTTTGAAACTATACTTTTTTATTTTTTTATTTGCCAAATTGTAGGGCTAAAGCATTTAATTGTTTAATCATATTTTAGGGTTGTAACAATAGATGTGTATCACACAAGAGTATCAAAGGGCATTTGTAGGACAAACTGCTCAGTTTTCTATGTCATAGAACAAATAAAAAATAGTTAAGCCATTGAGAATAAATGTCTTGACTACTGACTGAAAATGAGATCCCTGCTGACAGTGTTAAGAAATGTATATTTTCTTAAAAATGTTTATCACGAAGATGTGCAGTGAAACATGGCAAAACTGTTCCAAAATTCCTCATTCCTCCAATAGATATATATATTTTTCTAGCAGCTTGTGTTTGTGTGACTGTTATTTAGGCAGCTGGAAAAATAATATTCAATATTCTCAATTTGCGAGAAATTTCCCCAAAAAAGTTTTGTTTAATGAACAATCTACTATTAATTTTAATTTATGTAAGGTACACAGGTATCCTTTGCAAATTGTTAGAAATTACTTAGAGAGAAAGCAGAGAAGCTTGAAAGGAACACATTATTAACTTAGAAATCAGAGGATGAAAAATTGCAAAAAAATCTTTTTGTCCATTCATCACTTAATATAATACTTTGGAATTGAATATCCCCAAAAATCTTGAATAAACTTTGGCATAGATTGAAGGTAGATCCAATTCTCTCTGAATGCCTACTAGAGAGTCCTAATACAGTTTTAAGAAAGACTGAAACCCCTTTTAGCCATCAAGCCACCTTGAAGTAGAAAAATCATTGTTTTTAACTAAATGAGGAAAACGAAGAGTTTTTACCCTTGTAACTGATGTAAAATGTGTAAATGTTGTCACAAGGGTTCTAAGACCTGATCAGATTATGAATACAAAAGTGGGAAAAAAATGTATGATAAACTTTAATACTTATTTTGCTATTTTGTTATTTATATGGTTGAATGCAACTGTTGCCTTAAATATACTGGTAAAATTAAAATACTCCTCAATATAAGGATTCAAACATTAAAAACAAAGTGGATGCTCACATCTTAGCAAGACATTAAAAAAAAACATAACTCGGACCTGGATTGCCTTAAGTTTACGGTAATTGAACATGTGTAAAAAGATAAAAGCAAAGGTTATAAAAACTAGCAAAATTAGAAGATCTTTATATACTAACTCTTAATATAGTGCACCTAAAATAATTAAATGAGGATCTGTTTTCAAAGTTATGTTAGGTATAAAGAAGGGGGAGGGTTAAGAGAACAAAAATAAGGAATGAAAATAGAAGGGTTAAAGTGAAATGAGAAGGAGAAAAATAATATCCCAGTTTGGTTAAAAACTGCAGATGGAATAAGACTGAAGACCAGGATTCGCTTCTGGGGAATATAGTCACGTGTTTATGTCTTTCTAATGAAAAGGCAATCTCAGGTTAAACTGTATGTTCCATGGTTCCCATATTTTACAAAATGACCACAAAAATTCCTTCAAAAAGTAATTCATGTACTCAAGGCGTTTAAAATAATTCTATTTAAAACAGCTTGATGGGGGAAGTAGCTACAGAGATAATAAACCTTATAAGTCCATAGCTGTGGTTGTTAGCTGTAGGGAAGGGGAAGCAAAGCAATAGGATGAGGTCCCTAATTGCATTTGAAGGCCCTTCAATTTTGGACAAACCCATAAGAAATATAAAAAGGAGCTAGCTCAGAAGCAAACTAGTCATCAAAAATAGCCTGTAGGTGTTCTCTTTAATTTTAAAACAAATTTAACTGGGAGTAATATTATTCCAAATCTCAAATCAAGCCTCCCTGACCAGCATCTCTGTAAAATCCCCCCCTATTATATCTCATGGGGATCTTTAAAATACATTATGGGGTTACAAGTTTAACATTTATAGTCAAAATTATACCAACAGAGGAAGCACATGTTTGACATAAAGATTCAGATGTTGTCAAGAGTCTGTTAATTTTAAGTGTGGTCTGAATAAAGCTTTTTAGCTACAAGTATTGGTAGAACTCAGGAATTGAAAACCTACTGTGCATATCAGAAAAGACTGTTATAGATTGTATACCATACTCATCATACTTTTTTCAACATGTTTTAATAATATATATATATATATGTAAAATTTATTTTAATTATATAATTTTATAAATGACTATAGCTTATATGTACTTGGCATTCTGCATTTATGTGCATTTATGTGCATATATTATTCCCCTTGATAATATAGAATATATATCTTTACATTGTTTTATACATACTTTATATATATATATATATATATATATATATATATATATATATATATATATATGTTTTAGAAATGTTCATTAACTTTAACATTGATCTATGTCATTTGTATTTATTAAGTGATTTTAAAATTGATATAAACAGTATCAATGGATTATTATTAATTGGAATTAATTTGTTCACTCCTAGTGAAAGATTGTTGGTATTTGTTCTTATAATAGGAACTTTGATAACATTTATACATTATTATGTGAAAAATACATATTAGAATTATGATTTTCCTTTTGATATCAATATTTAACACTTCATATTAATAATGACTGCCCTTGTTAGATATCAATCATTATAGTTACTGATACTATCTAACAAAGAAACCATAAATAGACTAGACTTTTATTATATAAATATCTTTGTCCTTTCTGTGTTGAATTAACTTTGAACTCTGTGTCTTGCTATTTTACATGAAGCAGATTGTGATCTCTTACTTGTGTCTAATTAATTGTTGGTCCTTTCGATGCAGTTGGTTTCATTTGTTTGTAATTAACCACTGATATCCACTTTCACAATATGAGTTTTGTGACTATAATCTTTAAAATACTAGTAGGGTTCACAATTATTATAAAGGGTAATTGCAATCTTGCATACTGATACTACACAATAAGAAAATGTTAAAAGTAACTTACCAATTAAGAATTGGACTTTAAACCTGTGATTAAAATCTAATTATATGAATATTCTTGTGTATGTTATGTTATACTAAAGCAACAAGTCCATATATTGTTTTATTTTGTATTATTTAAATAGCAAATAAAGTATCTTTTAAGCATTCCTATAATTTTTCTTAGCTATCCTCCTACGAATCATTATCTCCATTTAAAAATATATGTATTTGGGAAATAAAAATGTATATTATACAAATAAACAGTTAAACATAGGCTCACAGACTCTCAACATGTCATGTGATTTTAGAGGGGATGAAAGAGGACATCACAGTGCAGACAGAGCTCATAGAGGCATTTCAAAGCCTCTCTGTTCACTACATCATGTGTCATGTGACTGTGATTGTCATGGTAATCAAGAGTCATAAATCTTAAAAACAATAAAAAATAAACAAGGGAGAATGATAAATACCAATGTTTTCTTGTGACCCGTTACAGTGATTTATGTTAAAAAATAACACAACTTTTTTTGTCATGGGATTGCAGTTTTAGCATGTGTTTTGTTGAAGCCTTTTATGAATTGTGATCCCTTATAAGCTATTAGGTTGTATGTTATTCATTATTGTTTAAAATCGTGAATGAATATCAACATTTTCATTGTAATGAATACATTAAAAAGTGTAAGCTATTTACATGTCCTGAGCACTACAGATTATGAGAGAGAAATCTGTATTTGATCATTCCTCTTGTCAGTAGTAATGTAAATATTCAATTTTTTTTAAGAATATTGTTTATTGATGTATGCATTTTTATATATTTTGTAACTTGAGACAACAGTTTGCTTTGCTTTGTTCAAATTAATAAGGTGGTAGTAAAACCCAGGAATATTGGATATTAACATTTACAGTCATGGCCAAAAGTTTTGAGAATGACACAAATATTATTTTTCACAAATTCTGCTTCTTCAAGTTTTTATTATGGCAATTTGCATATACTCCAGGATGACACGAAGAGTGATCAGATGAATTGCAAGTCATTTCAAAGTCCCTTTTTGCCATGGCAATCATCTTTATCCCAAAAACAACATTTTCACTGCATTTCAGCCCACAAAAGGACCAGCTGACATCAGGTCAGTGATTCTCTCGTTAACACAGGTGAGAGTGTTGACGACCACAAGGCTGGAGATTACTTCGTCATGCTGATTGTCAGGCGCCATCCTGTTGCTCCGTCCAGTGTCGGACTGGGGCATGAAGGGCCCACCGGGGGACTGCAACGCTAGGGGCCCACCAGAGGGGGTGTGGCCAGCCATCATAGAGGCGAAACCAGACACTAGAGGGGGAGTGGTCAGCCCACGAAGGACAGCTAGCACCATAGTGTAGTATATAAAGAATGTAGTGTGCTCATCCTTCTCTTTTAAAATGACAGGCTGACTGCGCACTTAGTTACTAACCTGCTCATGCTCCTCTGGGCGGTTGGATATCCGGAACTCCTACTCTCATCTGCCCTGCTCAAAGTGAAAAACACACTACCGCGCAGGTTCAGAGAGCCCAGACGCGACACTCTGCACCTCTGTGGTAGTGTGTTTAACGGGAGTGTTTGGAAAAAACAGGGAGGGGGTGGGGAGAGGAGTTGTGCTCTACCCCTACTGTTGCAAGAGCAGCATTAACACAGGTTATCCCTCTCTACGAACTAATAATATACTGAAAGTTAAGCGCCCATTGACTTATGTATTATTCCAAGTGTAATGCTAATAATAAAATTTGTATTCTTTTATCTTGAATACAATTCGTATTTTTCTATATCTTGTATTAGGCTGTGAGCAAGAGGCTCGGTTCAATTAGTGGGATAACATTTAATGTTAGTTTTATCCCAATTTATTGAATCCTGGTTAAAATACATAAAAATACATTAATATAGACAAATAAAATACTCCAATTAAACCACAGTATTTATATTATGAGGCATTGATTTCTATATACATACATATGGTATGGCATCAATTGAACATACATAAAAAATCAGACAAACCTAGGTATATAGACCTGGACTAGTCTAGCTACTGGGAGGCAAATGGCAGTGGGTATAAATGCTGCATTGATCCAGATATAACACAGTCACTGATATCTCAATAAAATAATGTTCATAGCATACAAGTCCAGTAGATGGGAATTGGTATTTCTTTAAGTCTCTGCTAGTGCAATATAAATATTCAGATCACTGTCCACATATATCACATGGTTATTGCTGCGATGCTTTCAAATTTAACTTTGTTTACTTGCAGTTTCGATGTATATAGAGATGGTGGCCGGGTACCCAGTGTGCTGAAATCAGAGGATGTTTCTTGTGGTCCGTGCTTGTTACTGTTGGAGAGGAAGGTGCCTGCGTTCCACTGTGGAACGCATCTGTCCCTTCCTGTTCTCGCGTATGTCGAAAAGATGAATTGTATGCAAGTCGGGAGTCAGCTGTTTTCTTAGCTCTTCCCTAACAACGGAGGGGGCGTGGCTATAATGTGGCGGGGCCTACCGGTGGATAGTCCTGCTGCCCTGCAGGCCAGTCCGAGCCTGGCTCCGTCTGAACAAGCACCTGTCTGTGACCCCCGTCGCGTCTGGTTGCCAGGCAACCAGACACAATACTTCCGGTCAGGCCACCGGGTCTCCCGTCCTGTTGCCTAGCAGCGGCACGCTACTGGAGTCTCTGGCGGTGGCCGATAACATTGACGCCGCCCTCCCTCCTCATTGGCCTCTAGAACTATTTAAAGCAGTTTTAATCATTATGTCACAGCCAGCGTATTAGGTCTTTTCCAGCTCCAGAGTCCTCTGACTTGTTTGATTTCCCCAGTGTATTATTCTCTACTGGAAGTTACCTATTCGGCATTGTTTTACTTCTCTTCTGGATTCTCCCTTTGTACCTCGTCGCCAGCACGTTATCTGACCGGCTTACTGACTACTCTCATTCTGTACCTCGCTATACGTCTCAGGGAAGGACCGCGACCTGTGTGTGTCCTGCAGCAGAGCCCATATTTCCTTGCGGGAGTTCTTGGTGAAGACATGGGGCACGTTAGATTCCACACCTTCTACTCGAGTTGCGCTAACATTAGCAGGTACCCTAAGCATAAGTTGTAATAGTATACTCTGGCCATGTCCACCGAGGGTGCAGGTGAACTGTCAGCCCTTGATCTACTCCTCCATCTGGCACAGCGAGTTGAACAGTTGGATAGGGCCCGCCTGCTTCAGTGTGTCCAGAGAATGGTCATCCGTTTAGATGTCTTGCAAAATTCTCTGACCGCCCCTCCTGCAGTAACCTCCACTGCAGCGGAATCTTCCAGTGTGGCCATGGTTTCCACTTCTTCGTCCAGCTTGCATATTCCAGCTCTGGAAAAGTTTGATGGAGATCCTAAACAGTGCAGAGGATTTTTGAACCAATGTGCATTACAATTTGAAAATAATCCCGGGGCTTTTCCTTCAGAGCGGACCAAAGTAGCTTTCATAATTTCTTTATTGAGCGGCCAAGCCCTTGCCTGGGCCTCCCCACTGTGGGAATGGAACGATCCTCTTCTTGGAAATTCTACATCCTTCATTGAATCCTTCAGGAAGGTCTTTGACGAACCTGGGAGAGTGTCTTCTGCTGCCTCAAGTCTGTTATGTCTCCGCCAGGGTAATCTTTCTGTGGGGCTATACGCTGTACAGTTTTGTATGCTGGCATCAGAATTAAAATGGAACAATGAGGCTTTGGTAGCAACATTTTGCCAAGGTTTGGTAGATCGCATCAAGGATTAGCTCATTTCCAGAGAACTACCTTCTGATCTAGACACTCTCATATCACTGTGCACCAAAGTGGACCTGCGTTATCAAGAACGTATGCAGGAACGATCTTCTTCCAGGTGCTTTGTTCCACAATTGGCCAAAGGTGGTGCTGCCCCCGGAAGAATCAATGCAAACTGGACGTTCTCGACTGTCTCCTGAGGAACGGGAGAAACGATTAAAGCAGCGACTCTGCCTTTACTGTGGAGATTCTGGACACCTTCTCAAGGCTTGCCCTAAGAGACTGGTAGATGGAAGAAGGGAGGCCGCTTTAGCAGAATCCAGATTTGCTCCCTATCCCAAAGAGACTTCTGAACGTCTCATGGCTGTCACCCTGTACACCTGAAATGTGGGTTCATTCGCAAATCCTCTTCTCCGCTGGAGCAGGGTTCTTCTTTGTTAAGAAAAAGGACAGTTCTCTATGCCCATGTATTAACTACCTTAACCGCATCACCGTTAAGAACCGTTACCCAGCACCTCTTATCTCTGATTTGTTTGACAGAATCAGCAGATCCCAGATCTTCACTAAACTTTCCCTTCAATGAGCCTACAATGTGATTCGTATTAGAAGTGGAGATGAATAGAGGACGGCTTTCAATACTAGGGACGGACATTTTGAGTACCTCGTAAAGTCCTTCGGCCTTTGTAATGCCCCTGCCATCTTTCAATCTTTTGTCAACGAGATCTTCCAGGACTTATTGTACACTTCTGTTGTAGTTTATCCGGATGACATTCTGGTGTTTTCTAAGGATCTTTCTTTCCATCGTGAACAAGTCAAAGAAGTCCTATCTAGACTATGCAAACATCGTCTCTACTGCAAACTAGAGAATTGCATCTTTAATGTTCCACAAGTCTCGTTTCTTGGATTCATTGTTTCCGGCAAGGGGTTACAAATGAATCCAGCTAAGGTATCCACTATTCTGGAGTGGCTCCAACCCCAGGGTCTTAAAGCGATTCAGAGATTCATCGGTTTTTCCAACTTCTACCGACAATTTATCCAAGACTTTTCTACCATTATTGCACCCATCACAGCAGTAACCAGGAAATCCACTACCCCCAGAGTTTGGTCTCTGGAGGCCATTGCAGCCTTTGTCACATTAAAAAAGGCCTTCTCCTCTGCCCCAGTTCTTGCTCAACTCGATCAGGAAGTACCGTTCTTCTTGGAAGTTGATGCATCATCTATTGGTATTGGAGCAGTTCTCTTACAAAAGTCCTCTTCTGGCATTCACACTCCTTGTGGATTATTCTCCAGACGGTTTCTTCCCAGCAAAACTAACTATGGGATTGGTGATAAGGAGCTTCTGGCCGTCAAATCCCCATTTAAGGAATGGCACCATTTACTGGAGGGCGCTCTTCATCCAGTCACTATGTTTACAGAACATAGAAATCATTCGGGAATCTGGCTGTCTCAACCCATGTAAGGCTCGTTGGGCATCCTTCTGTGCACGGTTCAATATGGTCCTTACGTTTTGTCCAGGCACCAAGAACTGGCGTGCAGATGCATTATCACAGTCTTTTGATGATTCTGATCATTTAATTCCATTGGAGCCTCAACCCATCATTGATCCCTCCAGTATAGTAACACTCACTAGAAATGAGAACTGTATCCTCCCCAGGATCGATCCCTCGTGGAGATCCATTTACGACTTAAGGCGTCACGCCAGGATAAAGAAAACCACACCATTACTTTGCCGCTGGTTCTGGTGGCCCACAGTTCATTCGGGCATCTCGTAAATTTGTGGCAGCTTGCACTATCTGTGCCCAACATAAGTCTTCCCAACTCACCTTGGAAGAGCATTGCTATGGATTTTATCACAGACCTATCTTCTAGTGCTGGATATAACACCATCTATGTCGTCATCGATAGGTTTTCGAAAATGGCCCATTTTGTTTCATTATGTGAATTGCCTCTGCTAGCCATCTAGCTGACATCTTCATTAAAGAGATTTTCAGGATCCACGGCTACCCTAAAGAAATTATCTCGGATCGTGGGGTTCAGTTTACTTCCCGCTTCTGGAGAACTTTTTGTAAGAACCTCTGTACTGACCTAAAGTTCTTATCCGGGTAACACCCTCAAACTAATGGCCAGACCGAGTGAATAAACCAAGATTTGGAGACCTTCCTCCGGTGTTTTTCTTCTGAAAATCAGAACAAATGGTCTCAAATCCTTTCTTGGGCTGAATTCTCCCACAATCTGGCATGTCCATGAATATACAGAATTTTCTCCATTCTTCATTGCGTTCAGAACTCATCCTAATTTGCCCGATCCTTTTGTGCCTTCAGCCTCCACCGTTCGCGCTGCGGACTCTCTCCTTCGGGAGTTCTCGCTTATCTGGTCTAGGACTAAAGCAGCATTACTTAAAGCCACTCAATGTCATAAGACCTTTGCTAATCGCCGTCGGAGACCCATGCCATTGCTTTCTGTAGGAGCCCAAGTCTGGTTATACACCAGGGATTTGAGACTCAAGGTTCTGTCTATGAAACTAGCTCCCTGGTTTATTGGACCCTACACCATTTCACAAATTATTAACCCTGTTTGCTACAAACTAAAATTACCTCCCTCTCTCAAATGCCATAACACCTTCTATGTTTCCTTATTGCGACCCTTGGTGCTCAATAAGTTCTATTTGCCTTTCTTCTTGACCTACACCTATTCAGTCTTCTTCTGGTGTAGAATATGAGATTAGTAGGATCTTGGATTGTCGCAGTTGGCACGGTGGCCAACAGTTCCTGGTTCACTGGAAGGGGTTTGATACTGAGAATAGGTCTTGGGTGGATAGACGGGACCTACATCAGAACAAATGGTCTCAAATTTTTTCTTGGGCTGAATTCTCCCACAATCTAGCATGTCCATGAATATACAGAATTTTCTCCATTCTTCATTGCGTTCAGAACTCATCCTAATTTGCCCGATCCTTTTGTGCCCTTTAGCCTCCACCGTTCGCGCTGCGGACTCTCTCCTTCGGGAATTCTCGCTTATCTGGTCTAGGACTAAAGCAGCATTACTTAAAGCCACTCAATGTCATAAGACCTTTGCTAATCGCCGTCGGAGACCCATGCCATTGCTTTCCGTAGGAGCCCAAGTCTGGTTATACACCAGGGATTTGAGACTCAAGGTTCTGTCTATGAAACTAGCTCCCTGGTTTATTGGACCCTACACCATTTCACAAATTATTAACCCTGTTTGCTACAAACTAAAATTACCTCCCTCTCTCAAATGCCATAACACCTTCTATGTTTCCTTATTGCGACCCTTGGTGCTCAATAAGTTCTATTTGCCTTTCTTCTTGACCTACACCTATTCAGTCTTCTTCTGGTGTAGAATATGAGATTAGTAGGATCTTGGATTGTCGCAGTTGGCACGGTGGCCAACAGTTCCTGGTTCACTGGAAGGGGTTTGATACTGAGAATAGGTCTTGGGTGGATAGACGGGACCTACATGCCCCTTGTTTACTCAAGGAATTCCATAAACTAATGGATGAAATGGGAGGAGATTATACTGTAATGCGCCGTCCTCGTTGTTCCGTCTGGACGAGCGACTGTCTGTGCCCCCGTCGCATCTGCCAGGCAACCAGATGCAATACTTCCGGTTGAGCCGCTGGGTCTGCTAGGCAACAGGACGGGTCTGGAGTCTCCAGCGGTGGCCGATGACATCACCGCCACCCTCCCTCCTCATTGGCCTCTAGAACTACTTTAGATGGTTCTAGTCAACAGGACATTGCCAGAGTATTAGGTCTTTTCCTGCTCCAGCGTTCCAGTGTATTTTGGCTTTGTCTGACTACTATCCTGATCTCCAGTGTCCTTAATTACCTGGCTTGTTTGACTACTCCTTTGGATTTCCCCAGTATATTATTCTCTCCTGGAAGTTACTGATTCGGTATTGTTTGACCTCTCTTCTGGATTCTCCCTTTGCACCTCGTCGCCAGCACGTTACCTGACTGGCTCACCTGACTATTCTCATTCTGTACCGCGCTACCGCCACCTGCGTGTCTCCTGCAGCGGAGCCCATACTTCCTTGCGGGGGTTCTTGGTGAAGACCAGGGGCACATTAGATTCCACACCTTCTACTCGAGTTGCGCCAACATTAGCAGGTGCCCTAAGCATAAGTTGTGACACTGATTGAGTTAGAATAACAGACTGTAAGCTTTAAAAGGAGGATGGTGCTTGAAATCATTGTTCTTCCTCTGTTAACCATAGTTATCTGCAAGGAAACATGTGCAGTCATCATTGCTTTGCACAAAAAGGGCTTCACAGGCAAGGATATTGCTGCTAGAAAGATTGCACCTAATTCAGCCATTTATCAGATCATCAAGAACTTCAAAAAGAGAGGTTCAATAGTTGTGAAGAAGGCTTCAGTGCGCCCAAGAATGTCCAGCAAGCACCAGAATCATCTGCTAAAGTTGATTCAGCTATGGGATCGGAGCACCAACAGTTAGAGCTTGCTCAGGAATGGCAGCAGGCAGTTGTGAGTGCATCTGCACGCACCGTGAGGCGAAGACCTGTGGAGGATGGCCTGGAGTCAAGAAGACCAGCAAAGAAGCCACTTCTTTCCAGAAAAACATGAGAGACAGACTGATATTCTGCAAAAGGTACAGGGATTGGACTGCTGAGGACTGGGATAAAGTAAGTTTCTCTGATGAATCCCGTTTCAGATTGTTTGGGGCATCTGGAGAAACGCTTATTCGATGAAGAAAAGGTAAACGCTACCATCAGTCCTGTGTCATGCCAACAGTAAAGCATCCTGAGACCATTCATGTGTGGGGCTGCTTCTCAGCCAAGGGAGTGGGCTAACTCACAATTTTGCCTAACAACAAAGTCATGAATAAAGAATGGTACCAAAACATCCTCCAATATCAACTTCTCCCAACCATCCAAGAACAGTTTGGTGATGAACAATGCCTTTTCCAGCATGGAGCACCTTGCCATAAAGCAAAATTGATAACTAAGTGGCTCAGAGATCAGAACATCGAAATTTTGGGACATGGCCAGTAAACACCCCAGACCTTTATCCAATTGAGAACTTGTGGACAATCCTCAAGAGGTGGGTGGACAAACAAAAACGCACAAATTCTGACAAACTCCAAGCATTAAATAGGCAAGAATGGGCAGCCATCAGTCAGTATGTGGACCAGAAGTTGAATGACAGCATGCCAGGGCGAATTTCAGAGGTCTTCAAAAAGAAGGGTCAACACTGGAAATATTGACTATTTGCATAGATTTAATGTAATTTTCAATAAAAGCCTTTGACACTTATGAAATGCTTATAAATTTACTTCAGTATACCATTGCAACATCTGACATAAAGGTCTAAAAACACTGAAGCTGTAATCTTTGTGAAAACCAATACTTGTGTCATTCTCAAAACTTTTGCCCATGACTGTACATATGTATTTTATTTTGAAGTTAAACTAGACCCCTAGATGGTGCAACAGATATGGCAGAAAAACAAGTAACTTTGAAGCTTAATACAGCCATGGCTGCAGGTGCTTGAGTGTGGCATGCCTTTACTGTAAAATGGCTAAGGCAAAACGCCCCTTGCCCTCCCAGTTCAGTCCCCGAATTTAGACGCTGTAGCGAGTTTCCTTTGCACTCACAAGCACACGGGTTGGGTTTGCATTTTTGGCCGTATCGGTTCTGGGCTTGAATAGAGTGATTATGCAGGCAATACACTCTAAATTCGCAGATGCATGCCTCGAAGAACCAGGCCCTTGTTATTTTTACAGACATAAGGAAACTTATTTTTAATATTTTTTTAAAGACGTAAAAAGAATTAGACTGAATATCCACCTTTTGTACCACATTGGTACCTTAATATGGTACTAGATGCTCTAACATCTGATCCCTTTGAGACTCTGCAAGAAGTAATCCTCAAATGGCTGAAAGTTTAAGTGGTATTTCTGATAGCAATCACATCTGCCTGTCATGTGGGAGAACTACATGCTCTATGGTGTAACAAAGCTTTTCTAAACATATATATGGACGGACAAAGTGGTATTGCAATCAATCCTACTTTTCTACCTATGGTAGTTTCCTCCAATGAAAGTGACAGTACATGAATAATAGGATCGCTTCTATATGAAGAGTCATGGGGGTAAATGTATCAAGCTGAGAGTTTACCGGCGGGTTTGAAAAGTGGAGATGTTGCCTATAGCAACCAATCAGATTCTAGCTGTCATTTTGTTGAATGTACTAAATAAAGGATAGCTAGAATCTGATTGGTTTTTCAAAACCGCCGGAAAACTCTCAGCTTGATACATTAACCCCATGAAGTTTAAATGATGTTACAATCAAATATTGTCAAATCAATCACATATTTCATATGGGGAGTAAATCATTATTTTAAAAAAAGGGACATGTAATTCTTTCACTTCCTTAAGTTAGCATATACTTCTGATATAAATGCACAAGAGTATTATGCTTGAATTGGTATTTTAAAATAAATAAGAATATTGATATTTTGTAATTTAAATGAACATCACTGACGTTGTTTTAAAAAAATGTGGCTGTTTTCTTGTTCACTTGTCTTATGCAGTGAATGTAAACGCTGTCAGTGAGAAGCATGTGAAATCCCGTAGCTTATAAATAGATATCATGTCTTTCAATATTTCATTCTGTGGTGCACGTTCCTCCATAGAGGAACACAGTTCTCGTGATGTTGTTTATGGTTTCTTGTTATGGAAAGCTGCATCCAGAGGATTATTTGAGGTTCTTCAGAAAAGAAGGCAAGAAGATTTTTTTGTAACTACACGTGAAATATTTTTGGGGGGCTTCATTTTTATGGACAAATACAGGACTTAGGATGCCATTTTTTTGAACAGCTGCAGGATCTTGGAATGTATTGCTTTTTATTATGGACTCAAGCCTTATGGATTAAAAGCTTACAAGACTGGATACATTACAGATGAGGAAAACATATGTTGGCAATATCTGGACTTTTATTAATTTTTAAAAAATTATGTGGTTTAAAAGAGGTGTGTGTTTTATTTAAATTTAGTTTTTGGTACTACATGGATCAGCGAGCCTGGGTGTCAGGGCATGCTGTCACTTGTGGGTCTTCAAATGCCAGTATACCATGGATGCCATGGGTATGCTGGTGCTTATAGTTCTACAAGCACCAGCATGCCCAGACTGTTAATGGCAGCCTAGGATGGCTGGGACCTGTAGTTTAACAAACTAAAATTGTGTTTAATTTTATTTACACTTTCATTACCCCACACCCACCGCACAGGGGTGTGGGAGGAGCCCTAATGCTTTCTGAAGAGAGCTGCTTATCACTAGGGGAAGGACCTGCGCATTTTTTTTTGTGGACCTCAGATTTCTAAGGGATCCAACCCCGTGCTGAACTACCTGGGGCTGCTTTGTCATTATGGCAGGGCAAGCCCGCACTTCAGGTTCCCCTTCTATAGTGCCACCAGCCCTGGCTGGCTTGTCCAGTGGTAGTCATTGTAGCGACTGTCACAAATCCAACAACACTCATCCCGACATGGATTATCCGAACTTGTCATACCGGACAGAGCGCTAAATTCGACTGCTTAAAAACCAGAACTTTATCCAATGTGATGAATGATCATGCCGGGACCCCAAATAACGTCACTTTCAAGGGCGACAGTAGTATTTATGGTGTTAAAGGGGTAATGGCAGGAGGCACCGCCTGTACAATGTGTTTTAGTAAAGCTTCTACATTGTAAAGCCACCGGCACTGCAGGAGCTGACAGGTACATATCCTGCAGCATCCTGTGTAGTAGAGAAGAGAAAAGAGCAGCCCTACACTCAATTCATCAGTGCACATATCTTCAGATCTGCTCCTTTGGGTGCACGTAGAGCCCATTTACAGACCTTTAAAATAAAATGCAGGCTGAACTCAGAATATGTGTCTTGATGAATGAGTCCCTAAGTGCAGACACTTGAACTTTCAGGGTAATGAAAGTAAGACATGTCTAATCCATCCTGAAGAAAATCTAAAATGTGTGGTATGCTAGCAGAAGTAGGATCAAATGATTTAAGTTTGCTCCACAGAATGAACATTTTTCACTTTATTTAAGACCTTTACATCCTAGCAATGACCACTACATCCATGTCATCAAAGACAAGGTCTTTGGGTTGGAAAGTAGAATTGGTTCCTGTTATAGAAGGTCTGACCCAACTGGTAGAGGCCAAGGTTGTTCCAGAAGCATTACCCAGGTAATGCAAAGCATGGCCAAAATAGAAGTACCACTATTTCTTTCTTGATTTTCCGTAGACTGGAGGCAATGACAGGAAAATGAGAGACAATATACCATAGAAGAAGGTTCCAAGGAATTTAAAGAGGATCTATTCTCTTCATTCTAGAATTGTTGTAACAGGTATATCACTGCAATACCTTTTTATATGAGCATGTCGCCATTAGGTCTATTTGAGGGAGCTCAAATTTCTGTTCTAGCAATTGAAACACCTCTTTGGGCAAGACCCATTCTTCTGGATGAACTTGACATCAACTGAAATTGGATTGTACTGATTCCAAGTGGAAATGTATTGTGTAATTTAATTGATTGAGCTGCCAAAGATCTAGAACTGTTCTGAAGCCTACTGATGCTTTCTTTACCAGAAAAAGCTTGGAATAGAAGCTTAAGCTATTCTGTCTCTCATGAACAGGAGAAATGCCTTTGGTCTGATACTTTGACTGTCACCCATGGATACAGCTATAATGCTCAAGTGGCACTACTGCTATAATCATACTTCTAGATAACAGTTATTATATTCACTGAGGTGTCACAAAGGAAATTAGTTCCCTTTTGCATAGTTCCAATGCATTTAAGTAAATATTGTCTGTTTATTTTCTCATGCATTTCATTATAAAGGGGTTCTGCCCAGACTATAAGTGCCCTAGAGACTAAAGCCATAGCTAATACGGACTTAAGTATTTTACCTGAGGTAATTTGGGGTTTGTTAAAGCAACTTTCCATTTTTCTGTCAATAGGTTTCTTCAGTGAGCCTGTCACTCACCGGACTGTGAGTGCTTCTTCCCGGACATTTAGGAACCGTGGCCGTCCTCCATCCTGAGGGACTGCGCATGCGCAGCCCTTTCTAATCCTTCAGTGTATGTTCCTTTAACTTAATTGGCAGATCAGGCAACACTCCCTATATTAAGCACCTGTGGTCAACACCACGTTGCCTGATCTTGGAGTCTCATTCCCCATGAGTCTCTGAAGGTGTTCCTGTGTTTCCTCATTTATTCAGCGCTGCTGATTCCTGTGGTTTCCAAACCACTTCTACCTCTGTGGTTTCCAAACCACTTCTACTACTGTGGTTCCCATACCACTTCTACCCTTCTGTGTATCATCGTGACTGTTAGCTGATTCCTATCCGCTGCCTCCGTGCACTACAGTCTTCTATCCACTTCAACTCTACCATATATTATTGTGACTGTTAGCTGATTCCTATCGCTGCCTCCGTGCACTACAGTCTTCAATCCACATCCACTCACCTGTTCATCATCGTGACTGTTAGCTAATTCCTATCCGCTGCCTCCGTGCACTACAGTCTTCAACCTGCAACTCGTCTGTGTTTCATCGTGACTGTTAGCTGATTCCTATCCGCTGCCTCCGTGCACTACAGTCTTCAACCTGCAACTCGTCTGTGTTTCATCGTGACTGTTTGGCTGATTCCTATCCGCTGCCTCTGTGCGCTTCAGTCTTCAGTTCATCTCAACTCTCCCGTGTTTCCTCGAGACTGCTGCCACTATTGCTATCCGCTACTCTCCGTGATCAACAGTTCCAGTTCAACTCTGCTCTCCCGTGTCCCATCGTTACTGCACCTGCTGGTTGCTATTGGCTACCTCCGTGTGTCCGCAGAGACCTGCTGCTGCTACTCCTCAGCTCTACTCATCCATCTACTGCTGATCCGCTCTCCACGCTTTCCTGTGTTCCCGCTGGTCTCTACCCGCCTGTTAGCATTGGATTCGTGTCTCTCTACTCACCCCTCTGCTAGACCATCGCCATTCTCCAGGGTCCTCCAGGAGCCCAGTTCCACGCTCTACTGATTCCTGTATATTGTTTCCCTGCTGGTCTACCTACCTGTGCGCTGCACCTACTAGACCTCCGCTTCACCCATCCAGGGACTTTGCATCCTGCCGGCCTCCTGCCGTTCAGGTATCTCTGCACTCCTGTCTGACTGCCTGCTTCTGAACCACGGTATGCATACTTCTCATTGACTGTGCTGGTGTATTGCATATCTTGCTGGACTGTGTTGGTTCTCCTCTGGAGTTTGCTATCCGCTGAGTCTATTGCCATCATTGACTGTGTTATCTCGTGCCGGATTACTTCAAGAGACTTTCTATTATGGCAGTGCTGTTCAGTCATATATATATATATATTGTGCATATTATTGTGGATCAAGTTTAAGGTGCCCGTGTCTATCTTGTGTTGCAGTCTCTCCCCGTGCACCTCCTCACATATATATTCAGTGGTACAACTTGCTAGTGGCAGACCACTGATCCCTGTTTCCAGTATCACCTGTTCCAGTATCCTCTCACATAGCAGTGGTACAACTTGCTAAACGCAGACCACTGACTCCCCGGATACCTCCACTTGGATTCCATTCCTTCACTCAGACAGCGGTACAACTTGCTATCCGCAGACCGCTGATTCTCATCACCTCCTCGTTTCTGTTGGACATTCCTCCTCACTATAGCAGTGGTACAACTTGCTACCGCAGACCACTGACTACCTTCACGTGTCCTTTGTCCATACAGTTCCTCGTGTATTATTACCTCCATATTGCCAGTGCTGCTAGTCATAGACTTTCCTGAGCATCTCATCATCTGCTATTTCCTGTTCCGTGATCACCCTGCTACCAGAGTACCATATTACCACCTATACTGCTCTGGTAAGCCTATCACCTGGTGATCCCTGGGTAAAGACTCCTAGTGCCCGTGACAGTAAGATCAGGCCATGACAGACCCAGATACGGAACCTACCGCTAAAGAGATGCTGCAGCATCTGGTCAGCCGTGTGGAGCAACAGGATGCTCGCCAACAGCTGTTACTTCAATGTTACCAATCGTTAACCTCCCAAGGAACATCTGGACAGACTGTTACAGCTAATATTGAAGCTCCTGTGCTTTCCTCCGTTTCCCCAGTGCCATCCCAGGTGTCTACAGCTCCCACGCTTCACCTGCCTACTCCGTCAAAATACGACGGGGACCCCAAAACTTGTAGGGGTTTCCTTAACCAATGTTCAGTCCATTTTGAGCTCCAACCTCAAAATTTTTCTACCCATCGTTCCAGAGTGGCCTATCTTATCTCATTGTTTTCTGGACAAGCCCTGGCTTGGGCCTCCCCTCTGTGGGAAAGAAACGATCCAATACTACAAGATAGTGCCAAATTCATTTCCACGTTCCGAAGTGTGTTCGATGAACCAGGTCGTGTGACCTCTGCTGCTTCCAGCATTCTTCGTTTGCGACAAGGCTCCCATACAGTAGGCCAGTATGTCATTCAATTTAGGATCTTAGCCTCTGAACTTCAGTGGAACACTGAAGCATTAGTTGCCGCCTTCTGGCAGGGGCTCTCCGATAAAATTAAAGATGCACTGACTACCCAAGAGCTTCCTTCGTCACTAGAAGATTTGATCTCTCTTTGCCATCGTGTAGATATGAGATTTCGTGAAAGAGAGTCTGAGAAAACAACTGCTGTTAAAGCACCTCTTCGTTCAACCCCTCAATTTCGTCCAGTTTCACCCTCTGTGATTCCCATGGAGATAGGACGTTCCAAATTATCTTCAGAGGAGAGGAAACGAAGAGTAAAGAATAGACTCTGTATCTATTGTGCTGATTCCACGCATATGCTCAGCTCTTGCCCTAAGAGATCGGGAAATGCCAGGCCCTAACTAGTTCTGGAGAGGTGAAGTTAGGGTCCCTGGAGTCCTCTCCATCGTCTATGAAATCTAAAGTCTGCGCTTTTGATGTTACGATTTCCTTTGCTACCAAATCCTTTGAGTCACAGGCATTGATTGATTCCGGAGCAGCAGGAAATTTCATTTCTAAATCACTAGTGAATCAATGGTCTCTACCAGTGATTACTTTAAAAACACCCATTACTGTGACGGCTATAGATGGATCACGTCTCATCAATGGTCTCATCACCCAGAGTACGTCTCCAGTAACACTTCAGATTGGTGTACTACACCATGAAGAAATTTCGTTTTTAATTCTTCCAGTTACGACAAGTCCGATTGTCTTAGGCCTTCCATGGCTTCAGTGTCACTCTCCCCAGATTGACTGGCGCACCCCTCAAGTTACGTCTTGGGGGTCTGAATGTCACCATCGTTGCCTTTCCCAAGTTATTCCTCTTAAAGTACAGCAATCGTCCATATCATCTTCCTCCCCGGGACTCCCTCCTCAGTATGCTTCATTTGCCGATGTGTTTGATAAAGCTCAGTCTGAACGTCTTCCTCCTCATCGTTCTTGGGATTGTCCGATCGACCTTCTTCCTGGCAAGACTCCTCCCAGGGGTCGGGTCTATCCACTCTCGTTACCTGAAACTCAAGCCACATCTGAGTACATACAGGAGAATCTCCAGCGTGGGTTTATTCGACCTTCCACCTCTCCCGCTGGAGCTGGGTTCTTCTTTGTCAAAAAGAAGGATGGATCACTACGCCCTTGCATAGATTTTCGTGGACTCAACGCCATTACTATCAAGAATCGGTATCCCATTCCGCTGATCACTGAGCTATTCGATCGCATCAAGGGAGCTCGGATATTTACTAAGTTGGATCTTCGTGGTGCCTACAATTTAATTAGAATCCGTTCCGGTGACGAATGGAAGACAGCGTTCAACACCAGAGATGGGCATTACGAATATCTAGTAATGCCTTTCGGGCGGTGTAATGCCCCCGCTGTTTTCCAAGGCGTCATCAATGAGATCTTTCGGGACTTATTATATGTATGTGTCGTTGTCTACCTGGACGACATATTGATCTTTTCACAGGACCTGCCTTCTCATCACCAACATGTGGCAGAGGTCCTCTCCAGACTACGGAAAAATTCATTGTTCTGTAAATTGGAAAAATGTTCATTCGAGTTGCCCCAGATTCCATTCTTGGGGTATATAGTTTCCGGAGTTGGCCTGAAGATGGATCCAGACAAAGTAAATGCTGTATTACTTTGGCCCCAGCCAACTACTCTTCGTGCCATCCAGCGTTTTTTAGGTTTTGCCAATTACTATAGACGCTTCATTCAAGACTTTTCATCCATTGCATCTCCTATTGTGGCCCTGACTCGGAAAGGGGCTAATACTAAGCAATGGTCATCTGAGGCTCTCCAAGCCTTTCAAATTCTCAAAGAGTCCTTCTCGTCTGCTCCCATTCTTCGACAGCCTGATGTGACACTCCCCTTCTTCCTAGAAGTAGATGCCTCTAATGGGGGCTTAGGAGCCATTCTCTCCCAACGCTCGGAGCAAAAAAAATTACATCCTTGTGCCTTCTACTCTCGGGGTCTTCTGCCCGCAGAGAAAAATTATACAATCGGGGACAAGGAGTTGCTGGCCATCAAAGCTGCATTAGAGGAATGGAGATACTTGTTGGAAGGAGCTCGCCATCCGGTGACGATCTTCACGGATCATAAGAAATTGTCATATCTGCAATCTGCCCAATGCTTGAACCCTCGTCAAGCAAGATGGTCTCTTTTCTTTTCCCGTTTTGAATTAATTATAACCTTCAAACCAGCCGCTAAGAACAAGAAAGCTGACGCTCTATCTCGAGCTTTTGTGACGTCCTCTGATGTAGAAGAGGTTCCCAACCATGCTATTCTAGACCCCAAATGTATTTCACTGGCTGCTTCATCCACCAAAATGCTACCATTTGGGAAGACCCTCGTGCCTCCTACTCTGAGGAGGAAAATCCTTTCGTGGTTCCATGCCTCTCGTTTTTCTGGACACGCCGGTGAACACAAGACCTTTGAGATTCTCTCTCGAAGTTACTGGTGGCCTTCAATGAGGAGAGACGTCAAAGAGTTAATTGCTTCCTGTGATTTATGTTCTCAGTTCAAATCCTCCCGCAGAACTCCAGCAGGGTTGCTGCGACCACTACCCATTCCGTCCAAGCCTTGGACCCATATTAGTATGGATTTCGTTACTGATTTGCCACCAAGTAAGAATCACAATACTATTTGGGTAGTGGTAGACAGATTTTCGAAGATGGCTCATTTCGTCCCTCTGTCCGGTTTACCTTCCTCGTCTACTCTGGCTGAACATTTCATTAAAGAAATCTTCCGCATCCATGGATGTCCGTCTGAGATTGTGTCAGATAGAGGAGTACAATTCGTTTCCAGATTCTGGCGGGCCCTTTGTAAAACCTTGGGCATACGATTAGCACTCTCATCTTCTTACCATCCGCAATCTAACGGACAAACGGAACGAGTCAATCAAGATCTTGAGACTTTTATAAGGATGTTCTCTTCAGCCAATCAAGACAACTGGGTAGAATTGCTTCCTTGGGCTGAATTCGCCCATAACAACATGTACCATGAGTCAT
Organism: Mixophyes fleayi; assembly: GCF_038048845.1. Taxonomy (NCBI): domain Eukaryota; kingdom Metazoa; phylum Chordata; class Amphibia; order Anura; family Limnodynastidae; genus Mixophyes; species Mixophyes fleayi. Next base: position 372,773,129 of record NC_134402.1, read on the forward strand.
CATCCAAAACTCCATTCTTTGTGGTCTACGGTCACCATCCGTCTTTTCCGGAATTTCCTGCCCTCCCGCCCACCCAAGTTCCTGCTGTGGAGACTGCTTGTCAGACCTTCAAAAATATCTGGTCTCAGGTCAAAACCTGTTTAAAGAAGACATCTAACAAATATAAGTCTTTCGCAGATAAGAAGAGGCGGGCTATTCCACCACTAAAAATTGGAGATCGTGTCTGGTTATCTACCAAAAATATTCGTTTGAAGGTTCCATCTATGAAATTCGCCCCTCGTTTTATTGGTCCATATAGGATCATTCAAGTTATCAATCCAGTATGTGTGAAACTTCTTCTTCCTAAGAATCTTCGGATTTCCAATGCCTTCCATGTGTCCTTGCTCAAACCTCTCATCATCAACCGTTTCTCGACTCCTCCCTCAGCACCGCAGCCAGTTCAAGTTCATCAGGAGGAGGATTTCGAGATTACTGAGGTATTGGATGCAAAAATTTCGCGAGGAGTTCTCCGTTTCCTCGTTCATTGGAAGGGCTTTGGTCCTGAAGAGCGCTCATGGATCAAAGCTGAAGATCTTAATGCTCCTGCCCTTCTGAAGAAGTTTTATTCCAAAAATCCGGACAAGCCCGGTTCCAGGCGTTCTGTGCCCACCTTTAAAAGGGGGGGTACTGTCACTCACCGGACTGTGAGTGCTTCTTCCCGGACATTTAGGAACCGTGGCCGTCCTCCATCCTGAGGGACTGCGCATGCGCAGCCCTTTCTAATCCTTCAGTGTATGTTCCTTTAACTTAATTGGCAGATCAGGCAACACTCCCTATATTAAGCACCTGTGGTCAACACCACGTTGCCTGATCTTGGAGTCTCATTCCCCATGAGTCTCTGAAGGTGTTCCTGTGTTTCCTCGTTTATTCAGCGCTGCTGATTCCTGTGGTTTCCAAACCACTTCTACCTCTGTGGTTTCCAAACCACTTCTACTACTGTGGTTCCCATACCACTTCTACCCTTCTGTGTATCATCGTGACTGTTAGCTGATTCCTATCCGCTGCCTCCGTGCACTACAGTCTTCTAACCACTTCAACTCTACCATATATTATTGTGACTGTTAGCTGATTCCTATCGCTGCCTCCGTGCACTACAGTCTTCAATCCACATCCACTCACCTGTTCATCATCGTGACTGTTAGCTGATTCCTATCCGCTGCCTCCGTGCACTAGTCTTCAACCTGCAACTCGTCTGTGTTTCATCGTGACTGTTAGCTGATTCCTATCCGCTGCCTCCGTGCACTACAGTCTTCTAACCACTTCAACTCTACCATATATTATTGTGACTGTTAGCTGATTCCTATCGCTGCCTCCGTGCACTACAGTCTTCAATCCACATCCACTCACCTGTTCATCATCGTGACTGTTAGCTGATTCCTATCCGCTGCCTCCGTGCACTACAGTCTTCAACCTGCAACTCGTCTGTGTTTCATCGTGACTGTTAGCTGATTCCTATCCGCTGCCTCCGTGCACTACAGTCTTCAACCTGCAACTCGTCTGTGTTTCATCGTGACTGTTTGGCTGATTCCTATCCGCTGCCTCTGTGCGCTTCAGTCTTCAGTTCATCTCAACTCTCCCGTGTTTCCTCGAGACTGCTGCCACTATTGCTATCCGCTACTCTCCGTGATCAACAGTTCCAGTTCAACTCTGCTCTCCCGTGTCCCATCGTTACTGCACCTGCTGGTTGCTATTGGCTACCTCCGTGTGTCCGCAGAGACCTGCTGCTGCTACTCCTCAGCTCTACTCATCCATCTACTGCTGATCCGCTCTCCACGCTTTCCTGTGTTCCCGCTGGTCTCTACCCGCCTGTTAGCATTGGATTCGTGTCTCTCTACTCACCCCTCTGCTAGACCATCGCCATTCTCCAGGGTCCTCCAGGAGCCCAGTTCCACGCTCTACTGATTCCTGTATATTGTTTCCCTGCTGGTCTACCTACCTGTGCGCTGCACCTACTAGACCTCCGCTTCACCCATCCAGGGACTTTGCATCCTGCCGGCCTCCTGCCGTTCAGGTATCTCTGCACTCCTGTCTGACTGCCTGCTTCTGAACCACGGTATGCATACTTCTCATTGACTGTGCTGGTGTATTGCATATCTTGCTGGACTGTGTTGGTTCTCCTCTGGAGTTTGCTATCCGCTGAGTCTATTGCCATCATTGACTGTGTTATCTCGTGCCGGATTACTTCAAGAGACTTTCTATTATGGCAGTGCTGTTCAGTCATATATATATATATATTGTGCATATTATTGTGGATCAAGTTTAAGGTGCCCGTGTCTATCTTGTGTTGCAGTCTCTCCCCGTGCACCTCCTCACATATATATTCAGTGGTACAACTTGCTAGTGGCAGACCACTGATCCCTGTTTCCAGTATCACCTGTTCCAGTATCCTCTCACATAGCAGTGGTACAACTTGCTAAACGCAGACCACTGACTCCCCGGATACCTCCACTTGGATTCCATTCCTTCACTCAGACAGCGGTACAACTTGCTATCCGCAGACCGCTGATTCTCATCACCTCCTCGTTTCTGTTGGACATTCCTCCTCACTATAGCAGTGGTACAACTTGCTACCGCAGACCACTGACTACCTTCACGTGTCCTTTGTCCATACAGTTCCTCGTGTATTATTACCTCCATATTGCCAGTGCTGCTAGTCATAGACTTTCCTGAGCATCTCATCATCTGCTATTTCCTGTTCCGTGATCACCCTGCTACCAGAGTACCATATTACCACCTATACTGCTCTGGTAAGCCTATCACCTGGTGATCCCTGGGTAAAGACTCCTAGTGCCCGTGACAGAGCCTCCCTCTCCTAATGGAATAATGTAGACTAGCTACAGCTGTATCAATTTTTGGTACTAACCACCATTTAGAAGCTTCTTCATCCTGAAAGGGATACATATGAACAATTATTTTAAAATAAATTGATATCTCTTCATTTGGTCACATACTTTTTAAATTATATCTTTAATAACTCAGCGTACAAAAGACACTCTGCCATTTCTTTTAACATCCTCAAATAGAGAATACTGTAAAGAGGCTGAAAGTGGGATATATTCTACTCCCATAGTTTTGTTACTGTGTTTAAGTAGAACATTCACTTTATCAAGCTTAAATGACCAATCTAGCTCAATTAGAGAACCCAGAGATCCACCTTGTTCTGAGGGCAAAGCTTGCTCATTATTCACATACTTAAATGTGATCTGAGTCTCTTATGCTTTTGTATAGTACATAAATCTTTCTTTGTAGCAAATTCACCTTGCATAGATGTCATCTGCTATGAAAATAATTCATTTATTAAGGAGGCTGAGCTGTGGTTCTTTGTATTGAGGGGTACAATCCACACATAAATTCCTACTATAATCCTTATCACACGCTAGACATACATGATGATGAGATTTTCATGACCTTCGTCAGCAGGGTTTGAAAGAGTAGTGAGAAGGAAACTAACTAATTAAATAATCTAAACTATCTATAAAATTTGTAGAAAATAATGAAGAATTTCTAAAGAAAATGCAATTCCTTAATGGCAAATCTATTAAGCATTCCCTGAGTCTTCACTGTCTGTCAGCAGGCAAAGTGCCACACAAGTGTCATCATATAGATGACACTGACCTTCCGGTGCACTTTTTGTTGCAGAAAAGGAGGTCCATCCCTATGTTTGCAACTTAGAATTAGCATAGACAGCTTACTCAGGAAGCCACTCTGTCCCTGCTTACACTGCTGTAGATGCATTGCAGGGACCATCTGCACTTGCCAGGAATACATAGAAAAATATACTATATACACACACGTTCATTACTCAGCCAAGAGACATGAAAATAACTCCAAAGTGAATGAGGAGTCACATTATATACATTCCGGGAGTGTTTCTTTTTCCTGTCTCTACTCAGCTGACTAAGGAGTTAACCCATATGTTACAGTTGCCATGGAGTATATAAGAGGATGCAACACAGACCTCAAACTGGCTACAATGAGCCTAGCAGGTAGTACAATATGAGTGTTTTATGGTTCAGCAACGTGTGCATAATATTAGGCGTAAGACAATAATTTGTAAACCTTTATATGATTCCATGGTCCTCATAATATTGAGCTACTGTGAAAATTGGTCTTTCTAAAAGTAGATCTGCAGTCACCTAAGAATAGAGGGTATGCTGCTGTCATTCTTCTTAATTTCTGCCACACTATCTTGTTCATAATCATAATTATATCACTCTTGTTGGGAGGTTTAATAACAATGTATGTCCTTCTATCAAGGGCCTGATACACAAGCTTGAGTATATAATGATACATATAAGTAAAGCAGACCCCTTTAATATCTATGTTAAATATTTGCAATAACATTTTTGACATCATTTACAAACAATTCTACAAAATGATCGTCTCGGGATTGAATGATGGACTCCACGCTCCAAATCACAAGCCAAAACATCCCAAGGTCAGTTTCAGGATAGGCAAATTGTGGCATAATAGATATAATAGTTATTTGGTTTGTTCAATGTCTTTTTGTGTGTCTAGCAAAAAAAATAATAATCAAGGTATATAGTAGGACTAAATGACAAACCATAATAAAGAAGACAGATGGACTCGGTGGAACTAGGTATGCATACCACTGGAGCCTGCAGTGTATCTTCTGGTATTAATCATGCTGTTGAACAGCATGATTAATACCAGAACACACCAGTGCTAGATTCTCGTTGTACTTCTTTCTGTGTCTGAAATTGCATATATTATTAAATTGAATCATTGTAACTGAACATATTATAAAATACAATAATGTCAATTTTAATTGCTTATTATTTTTTTTATGACATTAACTGCACTAAATGTATAAAGCATGTGCTGGCCCTATGAGTATGATAAGTGTCTTAGTTTTATTTGCCATTTTTAGAATACTTTTGAATAAAAGAAAACAAAAACAAATATAAAATACAAAAGATTTAGGGTGGTTATACACATTTTTGTCAAATCCTGTGATTACATTTTAAAAATATGCAAATTAATTATTTGACTTCTTTACTTTCTCCATTTACTATTTACAGCATTTTATTGGAGCAATAAATATGTGCTAAATGTATTAGGAATTTAATGAACATACAAATTATTCCACATCACACAAATTCAGAAGCATATTTGATTTATGCAGACTAAATTTAATGTGAGTTTTACTGATGAGCTTGCCTTTGCCAATTAGCATGATTTTTTTTTAATTACATATGCACCTGTCATGTAGCAATCTCTCATGAGCTTTAATAACTATGTGTTATGAGTTTACATTCATATACCTCTGCATTATTGTTCTAAGTTATTGTTAGCTCCCAATGACATAAAGTGTTTTTAACCAAGAGGCACAGAAAATAAAGAGCTACTTATACATTGACTTTAAAATGGTCCTGTATTAATTGTTGGACATTCTTTTGGTTGGCATACACCCAGGAGTCAGGTTAAGACCATTAATGGGTAATAGGCATGGCAGCAGATTTTGCATTCACCAATCTCTATAATGTATATATTATAACAGCCGTAGCCCACATATGATTATATATATGTGAATCCTCACAGGATTATACCAACAGTGCCCCATATAATTGTTATACCAGCAATGGCCCCCACATTTTAGCATAAATGCCCATCTATACCCTTATTGTCCATCCATTAAACCAACGAGTGCCCATAGATGGCTTTCACAGCAGTAGCCCCTTTATAGGTTTCTGCACAAATAATGTGTTTAAAACGCTGTCTTCCAAACTTATAAACAAGTCATTGTGTCATCAATTTGACCACAGTGTATTTTTTTTTACCAACCAGACCCCATGTCTAAGATACCAAGCGAGTACACTTTTCCTGATTATAATATTAAAAATAGGTGAAAAAAATGAATTCATTCTCTTAACTTCTTGGATTTGGAGCATCTCAAACAGATTTGCTATATTCAAAATGATTTGGACTAAATTCATGTTAAATGGACCTGTGCCTCTTGTGATTTAAATGCAAGCTGCCAAGTTGAGAACATTATTGTCAGTCACAATAATTAGCCTATTCAATTGTCTAGTTGATCCACAATTTTATCAAACCCAGACAGTGATGTTGAGAAAAGAGATCACATAGGGTTTAAAAGACAGGTATCTGTTAGTTTACCTATTAATTTTATTAATTATTAGTATTAAGTTTACTTACATTCAGTAAACAGTGTCAGATATTTACTGAGACATGTGTCTAGGATGTCCCCATGTTGGTACAAATTGTTCAAAGCAAAGGATTAGGTACATATATAAACATGTGCTTTATTTGCATAAATACACATGAAACAATATAAGAATAGAGCAATACAATAATATTAGCAAATTACAGCCATATGATTACCCGCTAGCTAAGTCCTGCTGGTAGTTACCCAGTGTGGGCCTAGTCTCCAGTCTGAGACTCCTATTGCAAGTTAATGCCAGCAGCAGTCCTGTATCTCCCGGTCTGGTATACCAGCTCACACAGCGCCTTATACCAAGGACTTTCCTCACCAATGAATCCACGTATCCTCCTCAGTCCTCCACCTTCATATTTTATATCCTGGTCACACTATTGATCACATAGAATGTGTTATAAAGTCTAATAAGGGGTGGGGATGAGATGTCCAGTTTTCTGCACACAATGGTGTATGTGATCAGATAAACAGCAGCTCTGGGAATAGCAAGCTTGCTAATTATTATAGCAGACACATTGTATGTCTCACATCTGTATATGCTAATTTACTGCTTAAACATTATGCTACATATTAATGAACTATCTTGAACACAATGACTGTTTGAATAGTCTGTTTACCTGCCAAGCTGCACAATGTTAGCACCTGTTATAATGCTACCAGCATCAGACTGGGGCACGAAGGGCACACAGGGGGAATTAAATGGTAGAGGCCCACCACAGTGGGTGTGGCCAGTTACTAGAGAGGCGTAACCAAACTACCAGAGGGGGTGTGGCAAGCCCATGGAGGACAGCTAGTACCATAGTGTAGTATATAAAGAATGCAGTGTGTATATAAAGAGTACACAGTCTTGGCCTGCCCCTTAGATTGGGCAGAATCGTCACCAAAAATAGGGATTGTCCCGCTAGAATCAGAACAGTTGGCAGACTGTCCTGCTCTCTCCTGCCTGGTCTTGTCACTTTCACCACCTGTGGCTGCTGATTTCTTTAGCTGTGGCTTGTCTGGGTCCTGAAATGTTGGACACATTTAGAAAATGCCAGCCAACCTTGACGATAAATCAATAGCACCCACGATTAATAATTAGTCTTTCTTCCAGCCTCAACATTAAAATAATAGTATTCCTATTTAATAAATAAACCCATTTCCCTCCCTCCAAACAGCCCCAGCAATGAATTAATAGTATTTACATTTTAAAAAAATATACCTATTTCTTGCAACCATCACTGCCATTAAATAATTCATATTCACATTTAATAAACAAAACTCATTCTCCCCAAACTCACTCCCATCCAATTAATAGCCCCCAAACCACCCTATCTTAAAATAATAGTCCCCACTATTAAATTAAATTGCTCCACCATCACCCCATAAACAAAAGAGCACCCATTAATTAGCCACCACCTACCTACACACACACACACACACACACACACACACACACACACACACACACACACACTACATTGCCACAAGTCCCCTGTGCCATCACACACACTACATTGCCACACACCACACAATACATTGAAACAAGCCCTCACACACACACACTACATTGCCACATGTCTCTTGTGCCATCACACACACACACTACATTGCCACAATCCCACTGTTCTATCACACACTAACTACATTGCCACAAGCCCCCTGTGCCATCACACACTACATTGCCACAAGCCCACTGTATCATCACACACTAGATTGCCACAGACCCACTGTGCCATCACACACACATTACATTGCCACAAGCCCCCTGTGCCATCACACACACTACATTGCCACAAGCCCACTGTGTCATCACACACACACACACACTACATTGCTACAAGCCCCCTGTGTCATCACACACACACACACACACACACACACACACTACACTGCCACAAGCCCACTGTGCAATCACACACACATTACATTGCCACAAGCCCCCTGTGCCATCACACACACTTCATTGCCACAAGCCCCCTGTGTCATCACACACACACACACACACACACACACACACACACACACACACTACACTGCCACAAGCCCACTGTGCAATCACACACACATTACATTGCCACAAGCCCCCTGTGCCATCACACACACTACATTGCCACAAGCCCACTGTGTCATCACACACACACACACACTACATTGCTACAAGCCCCCTGTGTCATCACACACACACACACACACTACACTGCCACAAGCCCACTGTGCAATCACACACACTACATTGCCACAAGACCAATGTGACATCACACACATTACATTGCCACAAGTCCCCTGTGCCATCACACACACTACATTGCCACAAGACCAATGTGACATCACACACATTTCATTGCCACAAGCCCCCTGTGCTATCACACACACATTACTGTGCCCCTTATCCTCATCGCGCTGTGCCTCCTTATGATCACACTGTGTCCCCTTATGATCACCATGCTGTGCCCCCTTATGATCACACAGCGCCCTCCATGCTGCTCCCCCCTTCATCACTCTGTGCCTTTCTGCTCCCCCATTCATCAATACATCACTCTGTACCATTCTGCTTTCCCCCTTCTTCATCACTCTAGGCCACTCTGCTCCCCCCCTTCTTCATCACTCTGTGGCATTTTGCTTCCCCCCTTCTTCATTACTCTGTGCCTTTCAGCCCCCCCACTTCACCACTCTGTGCCTTTCTGCTCCCCTCCTTCCCTTCATCACTCTATGCCATTCTGTTTCCCTCCCCTTGCCTCTGTTCCTTTACTTACTTTTCTATTGGCTTCTTTTATCTCTTTTATTCTCTTCTTCTCTTCTGACTTCTTTCTTGTGTGCTGGCTCCTTTCTGCTCCGCTCCTCACTGAATGACGGTCGTGATGACATCAAGGCCTGCATTCAGTGCAAACTGAGCAGGGAGGAGGAAAGAGGCGCCGGAGCCGTGATCATGTAAGTATTTTTTTTTAAAATACCCTGCTCCCCCCACCAATTAAGGGGGCGGAGCTATCAGGCGTAGGGACCCTCCAAGGAATACTCAGCTCCCCGGCGGGCCAGTCCGACCCTGAATGTTATAGTAACATTGAAAGTGTTATTTAAAAATATGTGAATGCAGCAGTACTTCCACTAAATATTAGCACTAGGTTGTGATAAACTGCATAATATGTAGGTACAATGCACAATAATTGCATGTAGACATCACTGTATATAATACAGGCACATTTGAAACATAACTGAATATATGAAATACACGTTTCCCTTTTGGCTGTGGCAATAACATATAGTTCTACCATAATAATAAGTCTGTGCTGAGGGGACTACGGCTAAAAAGTATAGTAAATCATCCCCTATTAGTGTGAGAAACAAGTTACAGTTTGTCTGGATAATCTCATTTTGTCACAATTTGACATTCTACTGACATTACAAAAGTGCACATAGCTAGATTTCCAAAAGCATTGACTTGATTCTGAATATGGTGGAGAAGCTTTAAACCTCATTTCTGTAATACAGAAAAAAAATACATTTTGTTAGAATTTTTATGCTGGAGGGATTTTACTGTGATCAATAATGTTCCTACAGTTTCACTTTTGTTAAGTAGCTGTACATTTTCTGCTGTTCTTTTGTCATAATGAGTCTCAAGCAGAAGTGGACACATATGCGCTCAGAACTGAAAAAGTGTTAGAATGGAGCTCTACGCTCCATCTCCTACTGCAGCCAATTCCCCGTTGGTCTAGTGGAGAGGAAGCAGGGCAGAAGCCTCGCCTCTATGTTTTGCTAATGCGCATGCACGAACCCGGAAGTTCACATTTCTGATATTCAGACTGTGAGTGAGGACGCAGGGGAGTTAGATGCGCACCTCTATATGTGTATAAAGTTCCCAAAGCATAAGAGAAAGTGACCGGAGGCTTTCTATTGATAATAGAAGAGACTGTGTCCATGCAATAAGTTACTGCAGCATACCAAAAGAACCTTCCTGTATATATATATATATATATATATATATATATATATATATATATATATATATATATATACATATATATATATATATATATATATATATATATAACAGAGTATACTGCATACAATTGTTATAGCCTGAAGGTATAACCAATTAAAAGACTTGTGGAAAGCAAGGGTGCTTACCTGCATATGTGTAATCAGACACTACTTGCGTTACGGACAACTCAGAGTAATAGCATTTACACCAGGCATACATCAGGTGTATATGTATGTTAGGCATACCTACCCCATTTATGTACTGCAGCTGCCCCATTATCCTTTAACACTTGTAAACATACTTCCCCCCTTTTAAAACTCTAATAACTTCTCCTATTAACCAGTTCATTTACAAGTTTATTTATAAGGAAAATTCTAGATATGTAATAAAATAAACAGATTTAAAAACAACAAAACTTTATATTAACAAGAAAATAAATAAAATTTAACTCAAATTTAAAAAACATGTTACCAGAGCAAAATAATTTTATGTCAGAGTTATAGTAAATCCATCAATTGTCCCTAGGCGAACATGATGAAACTCATCATCATCACCCTCCAAGTCAGCAGCACCTGAGGACAAAGGACAAAATGAAACATTTTTAATGTGATAATATCAATATTTTTATTTATTTTTTTATCCACCACAAATGTAAAAGTGTCTGTGTATTAGAATCTTTAAGTTATAATCGGTCAATATTTTATGATTCTATGTATTTCTCTCCATCTTTGCTAATCAATATGCTTCTGCTTAAAGGCACCTATTATACATATGCTCTGTAGTAAATTTTCTGAAGTTTCTAATAATTACACTACATGTGTTCTACTAATATTTACGAAAGTGTTTTTTGAATAAGCATGTAAAATGCCATAGTTTGAGAAGTGTTTCAAGAAACAGTTTGTGTGGGATTTTGGAGAGAGAAACATCAGATGTTTCTCTCTTCATACAAAACCAGAGAAAAAATAAGCCTGCGCTGGGTATATCCCATATATGGTACCAGCCTCATGGCACTATAAATGCCCATTTATCAATACAACACAAATTACAGTGGTTGTCAGTGATTATCCTTACCACTGCATATCTGTGTGCATCTAGGCTTAAATGTTTTGATCAAAATATGAACCCCTATCTCATATTTTCATTTTGCTCAATACCCACAGATATGTCATGGATAAACACTGACAACAACTGTCTTTTTGTTTTGTATACATATATGGGAATTTTTTTTGCCATGCAGCTGGTACTATATATAATATGGGACATACTGAGCCCATACTTATTGCCATGCAGCTGGTACCTTATATATAATACTGGAAATACCGAGTGCAGCCTTATTTTTTTCTCTGGTTTTGTCTCAAAATATTGCCTTATGTTGTCTAAGCAGCTGTCCATCAAGCCTATTAAAGGCTCATTTGGGTGTGCCTCACAAACCAGACCTTGCTAGATGTAAGCGGTATGTTGATGGTATTTAAAGCATATAGGTCAGTGAAGGACCTGCATTCAATGAGGTGCCCTTGACGCTGGGATGCAGGCTTAAATTTTTTGGTCAAAATATGAACCAATACCTCATGTTTTCATTTTGCTAGATATACACAGATATGCAGTGTTAAGGATAAGCGCTGACCACAACTGTCTTTTTGTTTTGTATACATTATTTAATCTTAGCTAATGGTACCCTCACCTTCTTCAGAAATTTATAGACAGTGATCATTAACAACTTATGGACAGTGCAATTGCCTCAATATAAAAATGAATATCATCATAGAAAATGACTGTAAACTTATGTGTGACAATGATGTCACCTGCAGCACTTAGTTTAGCTGCAATTACAATAACATGAATACTCTGAACAAGTTTTGCTCTTAATGTGTACATGGAACATTATTAATTTTAAAATGCATGGAGTAGATCTTATACAATCTCTAAAACACTAGCAGGGCTAAATTTATCAAGCTTTGAGTTTTCAGTGAGCTTGAAAATGGAGATGTTGGCTATAGATTCTATCTATCATTTTGTAGAATGTATTAAATAAATCATATATAGAATCTGATTAATTTTTATAGGCAACATCTCTACTTTTCAAACCCACCAGCCGCAGCTTTATAAATTCAACCCTAAGTATCATTGAAAGCAAAATTAGAGCTCATGATCCTTCTTTTGGGTAAGGGAATGATTATTTTTTGGTGGACAATTTTTAAGCTATTTTCTGTGTGATAGCTGAACCCCCAGCTATCTATGTACAGCAACCCATTTTGGAGATAAAATATTAGTAATAGCTTCCTATTTCCTTATACTGTTTTTAATTGTTTTATCTAAAAAAAAGTATGTGTTCAACTCTAGGGCAAGTCTATATGATAGTTGATTATAAAAATGTTCATGCATCACTGGCCTTTTTGGTAAAACTACTTACAATATATTTATAAACCACAACATCAATTAATTAGATGGATCAAAATTAATTACAAGGAAAATGTTAATATGTATACATAGTATTCATGGTTAAAATTCAAACTGAATTACAATGAATCAAATGTTTAATTTCAATATGTCAAATGTTCAAAAAAAACATCTTTGTCACCCTCTCCCAAATAGACATGAATGATCAACAGGTATCTAGAATTTTTTTTGGCCTTCTGTCCAATATCAGCTGATATGTGCTGGAGAAACTGTCTAACCCCACAACTATCTTGGGAGGGGGTTCAGTAAGTTGGGCGAGAAGCATGCTAAACATATTGGTTGGAATAATCATCATCATTTTTTATTTGAAAGGCACCACAATATCATCCCGACTTGCATGTAAAACAACCTGGCTTACATACTTATGTCTGGAGTGACGGGGCTTAACTGTTACAGCTATGTTAGTAACTCTGACATGGGGCATGGTCCTGGTGGATGATAGACTGAGCACTGCACAGGAAGTAATTAAAACATTTATCTGGAGGGCTTCCTAGTTGTCCATCACCCAGATGAACTGTGCAGGTTTTTTCTTCTTCTTTCAAAAACCTCTAACTAACAAATGATGACCTACCTTAGATGTGAAGGTCCCTCTCCAGTGTTATTATTATTTTATATGGGAGAGATCCTTTTAGCAAATATGCATGAAAACATCATCTATGGTTTTCTATGTATATCCTTGAAATATTCTAATGCTAAAACATAATAATGGATTATACAACTATAAAGAAACCTAACGAGGATTTTTATTTAAATATAGTGCCCTCTATCATCTATAGTTCTTACACAAGGTAAAAGTACTTCCTGATAGCTATTACACTAACTGAAGTTAAAGGAATCATTAGAATTCTTAATTGGAATGACCTTCACACAGAGCATTTCAGTTGTCTATACACACAATTTTGCGTTCATAACATACTGTACAAGTCTCTTTAGAGCTGCACATTTGACTTGACTATAACCTTTTACTATAAATTCAGACAATATAAGAAATAGAGCAAGTCGGTATCTCTCTTTCATAACTAAGTGGGTCTTTCCACTAGCAAATACCCAACCTTGTCATTTTCTCTATGGAAATCATTTCAGTAATCTTGAAATACATTTTTGTACAGAAGAAGCTGATTTCTCCTATGTGACCAAAAGAATGTTCTTTGTCAAATTATATTCTCCTTGAAAGCCTTTCAGCTGACTTAAAAATCCATTTTGCACAAAACAATGACCATGCATCAGCTTCAAGAGATTGCACAGTGGTTACTTAGCCCGGCAAATGGCAGCAAAATGTCAGTTAAAATGAAAGGCACACAGCCCAAGGCTTATCAGGAAAAGTACAGATGATTCATGTAACATCATAAATAAGTAATACAGGCTTCATGTCGGATAGGTTTAACTGTAGAGGTTCTCTTACCATTGCTGGCTTATTTCAAAGTAGCAATAATAGCAGTTTTACTTGTTGATAGTGACAGGTAGTAAGATAAGCTATACTGCTTGCACCATTCATATTTCAAGGTCACCAAGTAATGCATTTGTCATAATGTAATGCTGTTTACAGAACAAGTTGCTTTAAATAGGGATGAGTGTAATTTAAAGTGTTTCTTTTCCAAAGCACAGGTAAAATAAATCGGCATTGTAATTCTTTCAGAAAATAAGAAAAGGAAAGAAAAATAGGAATTAATTAAGGAGAAAATGTTTAACTAAGTTTCAGTGCTTTACCAATTTCTGCATAAATATGTATAAAATCGGACATTTGTCATAAGTGGTACCAGTGTCGGACTGGGGTATGAAGGGCCCACCAGGGGAATGCAGTGATAGGGGCCCACTACGTTTGGGTGTGGCCAACTGTAAGAGTGGGTGTGGCCAGTCAAGGGGGTGTGGTCAGCCCAAGGAGGAGAACTTATAGCACTATAGTGTGGTCCTTAAAGAACAAAGTGTACATTGCAAATTAGACGAGTTTCACATATATCATGTACACAAAACTATAGACAAATTGTGTATCAATCAATAAATAACCTTTATTAATAGTAATAAACATATGTATGAATACAAAAAATATAAATTAGAACTAGAAAATTAGAAAATTTAAACAAAACTATTTAGTGTAACACTGAGAACATCTGACACAACAACGCAATAAAATATAAATAACATTCCTTAATATTCCAACACCACACAGTAGTGATTTTCCAATCGCTTAACGTAAACATGTTTAGAATGTGTTTATCACAGACAGTGCAATATACCCGCATATATAACCTCCTTCATTTTTTGGAGTGGTATTGTTAAAGTTTAAGACTTAAAATTTTAACACAACAACAATTTAGTGTAACACTGAGAACATCTGACACAACAACGCAATAAAATATAATTAACATTCCTTAATATTTCAACACCACACAGTAGTGATTTTCCAATCACTTAACGTAAACATGTTTAGAATGTGTTTATCACAGACAGTGCAATATACCCGCATATATAACCTCCTTCATTTTTTTGGAGTGGTATTGAAGAAGCATTATCATTAACAGCAATTAAGCTGTTACAGAAGCAATCTTTGTAGAAGAGAAGATGAATGTGCAAATGTATCAATTATGTCATCAAATATGAAATTTCCAACAATATCCCTTTCTATATTGAGAAGCAGAAATGATTCTAACAATTCTTGGCCAATCATTGATCTCAATCTATTTTTTACAATTTTAATCTTTGAAAAAACTCTTTCGCAAGATACCTGAGTACAAGCTAATGTAAGAAGAGTTTTGTACACAGCAAACACATTGGTATATGCAGCAGAGTGTAAATTGTGATCATATAGGAGCCGGTAGCAGCAGGTCAGGCAGTTTTCACAGGCTCTCATTTTTATATGACTGGACATTGTTTCTTCAATGTTTGTTTCTTCTACACTAACACTTGTGCTCGGAAGAGAATATGGCTTTTTAAGCACAGAATAATTCTGCACAAAATTTAGAAGCTCTGCTT